>NW_027514034.1:725000-1084736 GCF_048772815.1 Callospermophilus lateralis
GAGCTAGAGGGAGTTCTGTCATGTGTGGTGTGTCAGGGTCTGCAAGAGAATGCACCAACCAGGCCTCTATCCCACATAGCTTGCCCCCTTGACCATAGCAACCTGATTCTGAAAATTGCCCTGAAAACTCTCCATATAACAAGATGCATTTACATATAAGGGTTTGCTGGCTACACTATATCAGTCACAAGCTATTTGGAAGCCAATGGCAGGTCCACATGACTCCACCACAGATGTTTTATCACACACCTGCACACCACTACTCTAGGCCCACTACTCAGGAGGCTCCAACTTACTGGCATCACTGTTCTTCAACATTTTCATGAAACCCAGTCAATCAAGGCACTGTATTGTATACTCATGATCAGCAACAGGACATCCAAAGTTTCTCCAGTGCCACCTGGTCATGGGAATTTCAAAAATTTGATGGTATTCATCTAGCCATTTTTCAAGGATGAAGTTGGAGGCACTGTGGGTTTCAATTCATTCAGGAACCACTAAATGGTGAGGAAGTTCATTTCAATGAATTCTCTGGACAACACTCACAGGAAAGGATTCCCAAAGAGTGGCCAAAAGGTCACATGAAGCCAGGCCCATTGAACTGTACAATGTGAGGTCCATGTGTGTTTTGACTCTCAACTATGGCTGCCATGTTTTTCATAATAAAATCATGTGATATCCTGGCTGAGATTCCCAGTGCTCTGTGGAAAACCAACCTGGGACTAGATTTCAGATTCCAAGCGTGAATCTCATGCGTGGCCTCCTAAAATCCCAATTCAATTCATGGCAATACTACTCTGAGGTCAGTTCCAGAACTCAGTCTATAAGGGGAATCACCCAAGAGTGAAGCCCTGGTGGACCGAGTCATCTCTTCCAACTGCCACAAAAATGACCACAATTATAACCAAAACACTCCCACATGGCCCTCATTTTCTTCCATATAGACATTCATCATAACTTCTGGCAAGAGGTTTCCATAAGTGGCGCAGCTCAAGACAGTGTCCAATATAAGCTTCCTTGTCCCTCATTTGCCTAAAGTAAGTGTGGCCTGGACACTCTTCCTGTCAACCAGGAGTGATCAAATAGGCCTGCCATTAATACTGCTCTGCTTCTACTATTTGAGGCCTACTGACTGTCAGGTATAGATTCTTTATGTGGTTTGTAGTCATGAGAAAACACTAGCACATCTGCAGGGCTTTGAAGAACTCATTTTACCCAAGGGTCCATAATCACACTTGGTGGAGGTCAGAAACCTAACAGAGGAAGGTGAGAGACTTCATCCACAATGACTGATCTTTTTGAATTTTGGTTATGGATGCACACATGGGATCTTTCTTTAGATCCATCAGGTGCTGACAATCTAAGCCCCAGCTTCACCGAGAGCCAAGAGGCTGATTCAGACACATCCATTTCCAAAGAAATTAAGCAAAGAGCCACAGGTGATGCCCACTCATTTCCATTTGAATACTGTTTTCTTCAGGCTTCACAAAAAGGTGGCCTGAGCCAAAGACTTTCCTTACATTTAGGGCAACAGAAAAATATGTAAGCAAATGACCCAAAGCAGGGTTTCTCCACTGAGACTTTCCTGGTCACAATGATATCTGAGTTTTCTGACATGCTCCCCTTCCCTTCAGCTCTCCAGTACATGGCCATGTGACAGAGCTTGGAGGTGCCACATAGCTTGGACACAAAACTGTGAGCCTATTCTGGAGAGTGTCCAGAATTCAGGAAGAAAACAGGAACTTAGAAAGATAGTAGGTTTTG
The DNA here is from genome assembly GCF_048772815.1 of Callospermophilus lateralis. Classification (NCBI taxonomy): domain Eukaryota; kingdom Metazoa; phylum Chordata; class Mammalia; order Rodentia; family Sciuridae; genus Callospermophilus; species Callospermophilus lateralis. Next base: position 726,765 of record NW_027514034.1, read on the forward strand.
CCCATTGATAAGGCTAGCCGCAATCCATTCATAAATTGGCAGTATGAATGCTGGGAAGCTTTCTACTAGACAGAACACATCCATGATGCATTCTTTTTCTAATACCAAGACCACAAACAGAGTGGGATACACAGTAATAGAAACACTCACCTTGTCAGAGGACATACTAGATAAAGTCCTCTCCAAACCAAACAAGTCGCCTTTCCTACATATTCTCAAACTCACACCCACACTCAAAACGGCAGCACCTTCCCCAAAGTAGGTCTGTGACTATCCGGAGTGTCCTATGATGGGTGGGATATACTATTTTTCCACGAAATGCACTGTGCTGTCTCAGTTCTCGTCTCCTTGGCCAACTCTGTGAAGTTGTCAGAAGTCACTGGTGATCCACTACCTGCTTTCTCAGGAAAGGCCCCTCTTCTTAGCTTTCCTGGCATTTGGCCATCCTCACATAACTAGGAACCAAGAAAGACTGACTCTGTCCTTGGTTTACCCAAACAAGTGAGACCACTGGAACTGGGACTGGAACTGGCTGTGGTCTCCTGGCTTCCTGAATCCCAAGTTTAGAGAGTTCCATTACCAAGGAAGTTATGTGAGGTAACTTCCTTCAGGAAGTGAATGAAGTCACTGCCTTGACAAACACTTTGTCCTAACAGTTGCTTCCAAGGGTCCCATGAGATGGAGGGTGCACCTACTTCCTGTGACATTTTCACAAGTTAGAATGATATATCAACCCTAGGCACCTGGGAACAGCTCTCCACACAGGCTTGGTTTGGTCCATCTTCTCTACATTAAGATGAAAGAGGCTGATTCAGACACATCCCTTCACCCTGACCAGGTTGTTTACGATGGAAGTTGACTTTTCCTCCCTCAGGTCCTTCATTGCTGCCTACATCTTCTCCATGGATTATTTCTGTATTGAGCTTTGAGGTTCTCAGCAGGTGGAAGATCCCCTACACTCCTGATTGTAAGACCAACTCTGTCCCTGCTTTTCTGTAAAGTTAGATTGAGGGAACAGTGTATGGTTAGGGTAATAACAGGTTTGATTTGGGTTAGGAATCATTTTGCATGATGAATAATGGCAATGGGAACCTGTGATATTTACAAGAATATATAGGTGAAATATAAGTATGAATACAGAAGTCTAGGTAAGATTTGAAGCCCCGAAGAGCATTGGGTCCATGATTGGGATACTTAGCTTTGAAATACCTTCTGCACAGATGTCTCAGATAAATCGATAAAAAATGGCATAGGACCTTGTAAATTGGATGATCAAATGTAGAAGAAAACATCCACTTAAAAAGGGTAGTTGGTAGGATTGGAAAGATAGTCAGTAGGTTTCGGAAGAAGAGTGAGTATAGGATTTGCTCCAAAAGTTCGTTAGCAATAGGGTTTCTGGTAGAGAATGAATGTAAATGTCAGCATAATGTGATGAGTCAGTTACAATGATTAACTGGGGAAAATATATAGGGAAGCAGATATCAATAGAGACAGGAAGAAATCAAGCAAAGCATAAATTGAGTGATAGGACTAGACATTTTCAGCATGGTAGATGTTGAATATACAATCTTAGAAAGAAACAAATATTTAAAAACAATAGGATTGACATTTGAGAGCATTAGGCAATCTGGACTTGGATGTTTTTAGTAATCGATGCTCACTTTCCATTTAGGCTTTGGTACAATCTAAGTGTGAACTTTGCATTTTGTGTCCAGAATATTACTGTGATAAAGTGTATATGTAGATCAGGTGACATGAGTATTTCTTCCACCAATTATGTGGTCAATATTTTGAAGATGTATAAATTAGTATTGGGTGTACAAATAGGTCTACACTGTGTCTACAAATATTGATAAAATGAATGAATAGACAATACTGTGAATAAATAATATAACTGGTTCCAACTTTAAATTATGGATTGAATTGATATCTTAAAATATACAGGAAATCTTATATTGATATACATACATTCATTACAACCATTTATAGATCTAATGGTAATATTAGGGTTATGATTTGTCATGAAGAGTGTGTGAGGTTTGCTTCAACATGATTATTGAAATCTAAAATGAAAAGTATTCTCATGAAAAGACCAGTCAAAAAACATGGAGGAATATATGTGTACTGAAGCAGGAAGTGATAGAAAGTGAAACAAATGCCTATAAATTTGCAAACTTGTGAATGAAATATTTATCCTATGATGTGCATAAACTGAAGAAGTAGTCATGTAACATTGTTGAATAAAAATGAACGTCATAATACACATCATGTACCATAGTAATCTACTTGCATTGATGTTAAAGTGGGTCAGTTACTGTAGAAAAATTAGGACTTCTATGCACCATTCACTGAATTTAGATTTCAGTACTAGGAAACAATATGTATTTGAGGTGGATGAATATTTCTGAGAATAATTTTGTGAACATTTGATTATAAATCCACATACATGAATATGAATGCATTTAGGGATTGTATAATAAGACACATATATTTTATATTCTGAAAAATCTGGAGAGTGTGTGTGTATACACACACACACACACACACACACACACGCACACACACAGACATTAAAAGGTAGCAATATATATGCGAATCGAAATTTATCATGAAATATATATCATTCACAGATCCAAAAATATTCATTTTACTGAACATGAATTTATGTATTATCTTGTTCAACTAGGAAGCTCACCCATAGTTTTAATTTTCAGTTCCAACAACGTTCAGGAGGAGTGATCTCTTTTGACAATTTGTATCTGCCAAGTCTGCCACCTCACAAAAGTGTACATGTGTTACCAGGTAGGATTCTATATGTGCATACAAAAATACATGTGCTGAATAGGATACAGATAAAGGGCGACAGGAATTCACGTATTTGTTATCTTTAAAACACACGGAGAACTACTTCAATTTAATATTGACTTGATTTATAACACCTACCCTTTATCATACAAAAGGTAAGTCCAGCTATACACCATGCCTCCTCTGAACTGCTTGTATTTCTATTCTGTTTTGATTATTTTGCTCCATCAATTTAGGATTGCCACAGTCTGGCTGGGCACAATTCAGGAGCCACTTGTCAAAAGCTAACTTTATTTTTAGAACCACACACGCCAAAAAATAGCTCCTCCGGAAACAACACTCAGAGCACAACTGCCACCACCGGCTTCCCACAAGCTCTCAACCTCCTCACTCCTCCTGCTCTTGAGGTCGATTGGCTGGGTTGTTTGAGCAGAGCCAAAAAAGTCCCCCAAGAAGCAGCTCCATAATTTGAAAGGGTGGGGAAACAGCCCAATGGGCATCACCGCAGAGGAGCCAATCAGCTAGATGTTGCTGGGGCCGCTGTGAGCCAACCATCAGCTGGCAGTCTGAAAGTTTGCTTTGGCCCCTTGGACTGTGGCTCTCAACATCTAACCCTCTCTGTTTAAACAACAAGCATGTGGCTTAGGGACCGTGCCTGCCTTAGGTTGTCCAATAGTACATATGGTCCTTACCCATTATCGAATGAGCTGACCTCAAGGTGTCAGCCTCCTGTCTTAGATTGGTACCATTGTAATTGGATCTTACCCATCACTGACTACAGGTCCAGTATACATCCACACCTGTGGAGAGGTCTTTGTACCAGGGGCGGGTGAGGTTCTTTGCCTCATCTCTGTTGGCACCCAAATTTTAGCTGAACGACCATGACAAGCAGAAGGGAGGAAGTTACACCAAGGCAATTGATGGCTCTTTTTGAAAAAATTGTACCACCGATGACATCATCAGAGAAATACCCCAACACTACCACAAGTCGCTGCACCAACAGATAGTTCACAATGCATGCAGGTGAGTTCACAATGCATACAAGTGATACATAGTCCAGGCAAGTTCTGCAAGCAGCTCAGTGATGGCTATTGCAGAAGCTGTAGATTGGTTTTATCTTTGTCTTCACATGCACTGGGATGAAGTTAGAAATTCTGGCAACAATGCCTAAAGAAAGAATTATGTAACATTCCAAAAGGCACTAAAAGAAAACAATTTTCTTAACAATTTACATTGTCTCGAAGAGAATTATTAAATATAATGCAAAGAAAAGGTGGATCCAACATGGCGGCGGGCAGAGAGGCTGCGCTTTTAATGCACTCACAGTGATGGGGTCATAAAGTCGCAAGGATAACTCTTGGATTCTACCAACGGAGATTCTCCTAGCAAAATTCCACTGAAGGGAGACCGCCCGGGAGCTACTAGAATTTTTTTGAAGCGTCTGTGTGACCCGGACGAGCGGGACCCTGCCACTAGACGCAGAGTTCGAGATTCACCAGCCACAGTCCGCGCACCGTGGGCACAGCTGCAGATCCATACACCCGCCCGCAGCCAAAGTGACTGGGTCCTGCTAGACGCTGAGACACAGCTTGGCAGGAAGAAGTCTTTAGCCAAGCCTCCACGCGCCAGGAGCTGAGGCGAACCAGGCCGGGCCAGTCCCACCCCTCCCCTCGGTCAATCCGGCAAGAAGCCTGGGGCCCGCCATAGCAGAGAGTTGACGTCATCGGAGTTCGGCTGGCGAAATTCCTTCCCAGCAGAATCCACTTTAGCAGGTGCGTGACTCCCCATACTGATACAAGCAGCCAGGAAACTTCATTGACTGCTCAGGGGTCATGTCCGTAGGGAAGCAGAGGGGAGCCCAGACCCCAAGGCCCCCATATCACCAGTGGTGACCCCTAAGGTCTTAGCCGCCAGTTTACCACAGCACTGGGGCTTAAAAGGGACACTCGGTGGGGCCGCAAGTGTAACTAGATCTCTGGAGAATCACTTCTGGGAAACAGGACCTGGCTGGCAGGCTGACAGGAGGAAGGGGGTTAAGAGCTGGAGAAGTGAAATGGATCTGGACTGACAAGTCTGAGAAACCCCCAGAAGACACAGTACAGGGATAGCTCTCGGCAGGTAGAGAGCAGACACTCTGCTTGGAAGGCACAGCTCTGCCTACTGGAAGAGAAGAAGGTGGATCTCTAAGAATTTAATTTTTTTTTTTTTGTTGTTGTTGCTGTTGTTGATATTTTTTTCTCTCCTTCTTCTCTCCCTGTTCCTTTCCCCCCTTTTCCTTCTCTCTTTCTATGCCATTTCAAGTTTTATTGTTCTTTTCATTCCCCTCTAATCTATCTCTCCCTCTATCATTTTTTCTTTTTAAGAGCACCTTCATTCTCCTACCGCCCAACTCTCATCCCAAGCATTACATCTTCCATTGTGTGTAATTGTCTAAATGCAAATAGGTGAATGTCTCGAGGCTGTCTATAAGACTCCTAAATACCTAGCTACTACCAACACCCTGATCCAATTGCCTGGTAGTATCCACCTTCAGTGGAGCAATCTTCTAAAGTAGCCAAGTCATACTAACCATTGTACCACCAGAGCACCCAACCTAAACATATAGTCCTAAGAACAAACAGCAAATCATTATATGCATACAGAACCTAGAAGCCTTATATGAATTGAATGAATCAGCTTTAAAGTACAACAAAGCCCAAAATTTCTAGGCATATTCTCCCACCACAAAAGAGAGACAACAGAGATATACAAAGCCAAAACAAATGTATAGGAGAAAGCAGTTACAAAGCAGTCAAACAGAGCTGGAAAGCAACGTGAACAATATGAAAAAACAAGGGAAAAAAGGGTTACGAACAATGCAGTACAATCTAAATATACAGGAGGACCTAGAAGAATCAGAAATATGGACAGGGAAGGAAATCAAGGCATTCCTAATTCAGATGGAACGGAATATTAGAGAAGACATGAGACAGCAAATCCAAGCATTGAAAGTATATTTTGAAGAGGAACTAACTACACAAATTAAATCCACAAAGAATGAGCTTTATCAGGAGATAGAGGGGTTAAAAATAATCAAGTTGTAATCATAGAAATGCAAGAAACCGTAAATCAGATTAAAAGTGCTAATGAGAATATTACAAACAGACTAGATCAAGTAGAAGTCAGAACATCAGATAATGAAGACAAAGTATATCAAATTGAAAAGAATATAGTCAACACAGAAAAGATGCTGAAATCAAACATATAACACAGAACACAAGTGTGCACACATAATATAATACATACAACACATGACATAATATTAAAGGCCTTATGACTTTTTACAGGTGAAATCTCCATTGCAATGTCTAAAAACTCTATTGTCCAAAAATAGAACTGATCAGCAAAACATTAACCTAGGTCTGTATGAGCTAAAAAAAAAAAAACAAAATAAAACTTCATGTTATGAGAAAGGGCAATAATAAAATAGATGTTGAAAAAAACATTCTGGTTCTGTCACAGATGTAAGAACAGCCAAACTGGAGTTCTGGATATCAGCTCTTATTGATTTGAGCAAAATCATCTTATTTTTGGTCTGTAGAAATCTCTTTAGTTAATCTCTCTGGAATCCAAATTGGCTACTCTTCTCCCTGTAGAAACACAAAAACAGACCCCGGACTCCAGACAATTACTGGGTCAGGACCTTTTCATTGTTCTGTTATAATATCCTTCCAAAGTACCTTGGGCTTATGTACATTATTTGGACATATATGCCTTTCTGCAGCACTAAGCCCTGATGAACCCAAATTTAAAAAGTTTAGAGTAAAAGGGTTATTTTAAGTTTATCTTTGGGGAATATATACCCCTTCCCAATTCCTTCTTTTTGCTTTAATATGTATGTTTTAATAGTTTGATGTGATCTTTCAACTATGCCTTGTCCCTGTGGATTGTATGGGATTCCTGTTATATGAGTAATGCCAAATGATGAGCAAAATTGTTTAAAAGAGGTAGAAATATAACCAGGGGCATTATCTGTTTTTAACTCTTTTGGAACGCCCACAGTGGCAAAATTTTGTAAGCAATGAGCTATAACATCTTTAGTTTTTTTCTCCAGCAAGAAGGGAGACCATCAAAAATCCAGAAGAAGTATCAACTGTAACATGCAAATATTTTAATTTTCCAAATTCTGGCAAGTTTGTGACGTTCATCTGCCAAATATGGTTAGGTATCAATCCTCTAGGATTGACTCCAAGATTAACTTGTGGTAAAAAGGTCACACAATTTTGACATTGTTTTATTATTTGTCTAGCTTGTTCCTTTGTTATTTTGAAATGCTTTTGTAAAGTATTAGCATTGACATGGAACTTTTTATAAAAATTTATAGCTTCTTCTAGTGTAGAGAAAATATGCATGTATGTCATGTGTTGTTTTATCTACTAAATAATTGCCCAAACTAAGGGCTCCAGGCATTCCTGTATGTGTCCTGAAATGTCCTATAAAGAACGGATCTTTCCTGTCCCAGATAAGACTTTGTATAGTGGAAAGCAAAGAGAAAAGAGTAGAGGAAGGGTAAATCCTTCCACCATCTTCAAGTGATACTATAGCAATAACTATATACTGATTATCAGAAAATAAATTAATTACAAATGCTTTAAGCATCACAGAAGCTTGTAATACTGCATTAAGCTCTACATTTTGAGCTAATTGTTTTCGTACTAAAAATGTAAAAGTTTGATCAGGTGTAACTATTACTGCTGTACCATTATTTGACCCATCAGTGAATATATTTGTAGCATTTATAATAGGTGTTTTTCTTCTCATTTTTGGAAAAATTACATGATGTGATGACCAAAAAGACAATAAAGGATTAGATGGTAAGTGGTTATCAAATGAAACATTAGATTTGCACATGATTATTGCCCAAGTATTTAACTAATTATCTAACTCATCAATTTGATTCATAGTATATGGAGTAATAATTTTATTGGAAGACATTCCAATCAGTCCCTTTGCTGCTTTTATTCCTTTGAGTATTAATTGTCCTAAAGCCTCAGTATACCTAGTAAGAATAGTGTTAGGAGAACAAGAAAAATGTATTCATAATAATGGACTTTCTTGCCAAAAATACTTCTGTAGGAATATTTTTTTGGTGGTAGTACAATAAATAATAAAGGCATTCTTAAATCAATTCTATCCAAATGAATATTTTCCATACATTTTTCAATGATTTTTAATGCCTTTCTTGCTTCAGGTGTTAACATTCGGGGTGCATTTGGATCTGATAGACCTTTTAGGATATCAAATAAAGGTTCAAACTCTCCTGTTGGTATACCTAGATAAGGCCTTATCCAATTTATGTCTCCTAATAACTTTTGAAAGTCATTAAGTGATTTGAGTTGATCTCTTCGTATTTGAATTTTTGGTGGATGGACCATGATTGAGGATAAAAGAACTTCCAAATAATTAATTGAAAAATTTAATTGTACTTTATCTATTGCTATCTCTAGTTTATAATTTTTTAATAAGTTTGTAAGTGTGGCATAACATTCTAGCAATGCGTTTTTAGCTTTCTGTGCTAATAATACACCATCCATATAGTGAAATATTTGTAGTTCAGGATTTTGATTTCTAAGTGGCTGGATTAATTTGACACATAGTTGGACTGTTAGCCATCCCTTGAGGGAGTACTTTCCATTTGGATCTCTGATCAGGACCTTCATGATTCAGTGCAGGGATAGTAAATGCAAACCATGGACTATCCTCAGGATGAATTGCAATTGAATAAAAACAATCTTTAATATCTATAATTAAAACATACCAGGTTTCTGGCAAAGCAGAACATTGAGGAATTCCCAAATGAGCAGGTCGCATAATAACCATCTTATTATTAATGGCTCTTAAATCTTGCAATAATCTCCATTTACCAGATTTCTTTTTGATGACAAAAATGGGAGTATTATGGGGAGATACAGACGGTTGTATATGTCCTTCCACTAATTGTTGTTTTACCAGGTCATGGGTTGCTTGTACCTTTTCTTTAGTCAGGGGCCACTGAGGAACCCATACTGGTATTTCTGATTTCCAAGTAGTTTTTATTGTCTTAGTGGCCCTTTCTTAAAATCCAACCCATGTCTGTCTGTTCTTTGATCTATTTGTATTGGGGCTGCTATACCTTGTTCTTGTTTTTCTAATCTTTTTCCTTTCCTAAAACCTTGTCTAACCATAATTGTGGGTACATTTTGATTGATGTTATTTGTTAATGTCAAACCTAATCGGTCTAGGACATCTCATCCCCATAAATTTATGGGAAGATGATCCATACATATGGCTGTTTAGTTCCTTCACATCCTTCAGGATCCTTCCAATCTAATACCATTGCTCTTCTATGGGAATTAGTCACCAATCCTAGGCCTTGAAGCATTTGAGTGTATTGTTGTAATGGCCAATGTTTTGACGAGAGATGATGCTAAGTTCTTGATGAGAGATGATGCTAAGTTCTGCATCTGTATCCAATAGCCCATTAAATTCATGTCCTTGAATATTTAGTTTTAGCATGGGGCGAGAATCTAAATTTAAAGAAGCATAGCCCAATCTACACGTGTGGAGCCTAATCCCTTGGAACCTCTTTCTACAGCATGACTGAAAAATTTATCATGTAGGCTTGGTATTATTAGTAACTGTGCTATTCTGTCTCTTGGTGAAATTACAGATATACCCGTTGGAGAACTGGCTATAATTTTTAATTCACCTTCTATGGTCTACAAGCACAGACACAGAGAGATACACAGACATAGAAACAGTTGCCTTGCCAAAGGACTTACTAGACACAGTTCACCACAAACCAAACATTCTGCTTTTCCTACCTATTGTCAGAACATGATACAAAACCACAAACTCACACCCATACCCACAAGTCACCTCCTTCCTCAAAGTAGGTCTGTGACTATCCAGAGTTTCCTCTGACTGGTGCGCCATAATATTTTCCCACGAAATGGCCGGTACTGTCTCAGATCTGGTCTCCTTGGCCAACTCTGTGAAGTTTTCAGGAGCCAGCTATTTCCTGCTTTCTCAGGAAAGGCTCCACTTCAGAGCTCTCCTGGCATTTGGCCATCCTCACATCAGTATGTACCAAGAAAGACTGACACTGTCCTTAGTAAATCCAAACAATGAGCCCACTGGGACTGAGACTGGGACTGGCTCTGTGTCCCGGGCTTCCAGTTCAGAGAGTTCCATCACCAAGTAAGTGAGGTAGGTCACTGCTGGCTTGTGGGAAGCCAGTGATGGCAGTTGGGTTCTGAAGGTTTTCCTCAGGAGCTGTTTTGTTTGGCATGTGTGGTTCTTAAAATAAAGTTCGTTTCTTTTGTCATGTGGCTCCTGAATTTTGCCCAGCCAGACTGTGGCATTTGGAGGGCCGCAAGGGGAATGAGTGAGGGTAAGTGATAAGGTAAACTGCTCACCTCTGAAGGCAGGGCGAGAGGATGGGAAGACATTTTAAAATTCCTCTTTTGTTTTGCTTCACTTTTGTTTTAAGTTGCCTGTCCCTGGAGATGGGTAAGATGGAAGAAAAACCACTCACATCTGAGGAACTGATTGAGAGAAAAAAGAGATGGACATTTCAGGAGGATAGAAAAGCTATTATAATGATTTTCTGTTGTTCCACTTTTGTTTCATTCTGGTTCAGTTTTGTTTGGCGATATCTTCTTGGGTTGTATTATAGTTATATTAGAAATATTCAAGTAAAAGAGAAGGTCTCTCAAGCTAGTCAGACAGAGATAAGAATTCAATTAAAAGAGAAGGTCTCTCTAGCTAGTTAGACAGAGAAAAAAAACAGGTGATTGATCCTGATAATGTGTCTGAATCAGCCTCTTGGACCTGTGTGAGGCTGTGGCTTAGATTCTCATCACCTGATGGATCATTCCGTGTGTGAATCCATACCCAAAATGGCCAAATGAGCAGTCCCTGTGGATGAAGTCTCTTGCCTTCTTCTGTAAGGCTACTGACCTCCATCAAGTGAGAATACGCATCCTTTGTGTCAAATGAGTTCTTCAAAGCCCTGGAGAGTCTAGCACATAGGTTCTTTGGTTTTCTCATGACTCCAATTCACATAAAAATATCTATACCTGACAGTCAGTAGGCCTCAAATTGGAGAAGCAGAGGTGTATTAAGGGCAGGCCTATTTGATTACACCTGGTTCACAGGAAGGGTGTCCAGGCCACCATGACTTTAGGCAATGAGGGACAAGAGAGCTTATTTTGGACACTGTCTTGGACTTCGCCACTCATGTAAACCTCCAGACAGAACTTAGTATGAGAGTGTATATATGGAAGAAGATGAGGACCATGTGGGAGTGTTTTGGTTTTAATTGTGGTCATTTGTGTGGTAGTTGGAAGATATGACTGGGTACACCTGGGCTGAACTCTGGTGTGATTCCCCTTAAAGACTGAGTTCTGGAACTGACTTAGAGAAGTGTTATCATGAAATATGTTGGGATTTCAGTTGGTCACGCATGAGAGTCGCCCTTGGAAACCGAGATCTAGGCCCAGGTTTGCTTTCCACAGAGCACTGGGAATCTCAGCCAGGATATCACATGGTTTTATTCTGAAAGACATGGCAGCCATATTTGAGAGTCAAAACACAAATGGACCTCACATTGTAGACAGCAATAGCCCTGGCTTCCTGTGAAATTTTGGCCACTCTTTGGAAGCCTTGCCTGTGAGATTTCTCCAGAGCTTTCATTGAAATGAGCTTCCTCACCATTTAATTGTTCCTGAATGAAGTTAAACACACAGTGCCTCCAACATCATTCTTGAAAAATGGCTAGATAAATACCATGAAATTTTTGAAATTCCCATGACCATGAAAATGGTGTAGAACAGAGATGCCAGTAAGCTGGAGCCTGATGTGAAGTGGGCCTAGAAAAGTCGTGTGCAGGTGTGTGATAAAATATCTGTGGTGGGGCCATGTGGATCTGCCATTGGCTTCCAAATGGCTTGTGACTGACATGGTGCACCCAGCAGACCCTTCTATGTAAAGGCATCTTGTTATATGGAGAGTTTTCAGGGCAATGTTCAGAATCAGATTGGTATGGTCAAGGATGGGATTGAAGCCTGGTTGGTGCATTATCCTGCAGACCCTGACACACCACACGTGACAGAACTCCCTTTAACACTGTGTCCCAGTTGAACTCCTTGTATTTTGTGAAGCAAATACCAAACTCACATTGCAGCAGCAAGAAACACATCGACAAGTGGAGGATTGCCGGATGGCTTTACAGTCCACACAGAAAGATTTTCCCCCCAGTGGCCACAGTTTACCTACAAAGAGAGAATTCAGCACTGCTGCCTCATGTTCATTAGAAAATAAGAAACCATGTCCTCCAGGTCACTTAGATACATACCTAGCTTTGATGGTCTCTCTACAAAAAAAGCTAAAACTCCTGACAACAACAAATATTTCAAGTGCCCAAACTCAGAGGCAGTTTCACCAGAAGTCTTTAGTCCAGCAGAGCTCCATTTTTGTGGAGTATTTACCTGTCCCTTACTTTTGGAAACTCCTCTGCCACCTTCAAGGTTGTGAACTCTTGAGCATATTACATTCCAGATATGTATTCACAGATTTTCTAACTCTTCCACTCTAATTGTGTTTTACTTGGGGTGAAGGTAAAGTCAAGGCATTGTTCTGGATTAGAGTGCGAAGATTTTTGTGAAGCACATATTTACATACACATTGGATTCATTTTCCTATTTTCCATTCAAAATGCTGAATGCCTGACACTAACCCATACCCTACTAGACTCTGACTACTAATTCTAATATGATGGATAAAAATAACCCAAACCGAATAGAAATACAAGCAGTTTAGACGAGGCATAGTGTATTGCTGGACTTGCCTTTTGCATTATACAGGGTAGGACTTATAAATCTAGTCAATATTTTGTTGAAATAGTTCTCCATGTGTTTTTAAAGTTAACAAATAGATGAATTCCTTTCTGCATTTCTCTGTAGCCAATTCAGCACATGTAATTTCATATGCACATATTGAATCGTACCTGTTATCACATATACATTCTTGTGAGGTGGCTGACTTTGCAGATACAAATTGGGAGAAGAGATCACTCCATCTAAACACAGTTGGAACTGAAAATTCAACCTATGGGTGAGCTTCATAGATGAACAACATGATAAATAAAATCATGTTCAGTATAATGAATATTTTTGGATCAGTGGATGATATACATTTCATGATGAATTTCGATTTTCATATATATTGCTACTTTTTAATGTCTCTGTGTGTGTGTGTGTGTGTGTGTGTGTGTGTGTGTGTATACACTCTCCAAGTTTTTCATAATATTAAATATATGGGTCTTAATGTACACTCCCTAAATTCATTCGTATTCATGTATGTGGATTTATAATCAAATATTCAAGAGATTATTCTCAGAAATATTCATCCACCTAAAATACATATTTGTTTCCTAGAACTAAAAACTAACTTCTGTGAATGGTGCATACGAATCCTAATATTTCTACAGTAACTGACCCAGTTTAACACCAATGCAAGTAGATATTTATGGAACGTGATGTGTATTTTGATGTTCATTTTTAGTCAACACTTGTACATTACTATTTCTTCAGTTTATGCACATCATAAGATATATATTTCATACACAAGTTAGCAAATTTATAGGCATTTGTTTCACTTTCAATAACTTCATTCTTCAGAACACATGTATTCCTCCATGTTTTTTGACAAGACTTTTCATGAGACTTCTTTCTAAACACATTATATTCGATTTCCATAATCACTTTTGAAGCAAAACTCACACACTCTTCATGATGAAATATCACCCTAATATTACCATTAGAAGTATAACTGGTTGGAATGAATGATTTAATATCAATATAAGATTTTCTGTATATTTTCAGATATCAACTCAGTCCATTATTTAAAGCGGACCAATTATATTATTTATTCACAGTATGGTCTATTCTTGCATTATCTCTATATTCTTAGACAGATACTACACCACATTCTACCCCCAATACTCATTTATCCGTGTTCAAAATATTGTTCCCAGAAATGGTGGAAGAAATACTCATGTCACCTCATCTACATATACATTTTATCACAGTAATATTCTGGAAAATAAAGCAAAGGTCACACTTATGATTGTACCAAAGCCTAAATTTAAAGTGAGCATGGATTTCTAAAAACATCCATGTCCAGGTTGCCTAATTCTCTCAAATGTCAATCCAATTGTTGACTACATACTTGTTTCTTTCTAAGATTATATATTCAAACTCAACCCTGTTGAAAATGTGTAATCCTATCACTCACTTTAAACTTTGCCTGATATCCTAATGTCTCTATTGATATAGGCTTTCCTTCATAATTTCCCAGTTCATCATTTTGACTGTTCATTTGTGCTGACATTTACATTCACTCTCTACCTGAAACCCAATTGCTAAATAACTTTTGGTCCAAATCCTATACTCACTTTTCTTTCTGAATCTACCGACTATCTCCCAAATCCTACTGACTATCCTTTTTTGAATGGATGTTCTCTTCGACATTCAATCATTCAAGGTACAAGGTCCGATGCCATTGTGCATTGATTTATCTGAGACATCTGTGCAGGACATAATTCAAAGCTAAGTCTCCCAATCAAGGGCCCAATCCCTTTCTGGGCTTCAAATATTACTTAGATTTCTGTTTTCATACATATATTTCACCTCTATATTTTTATAAATATTGCAGATTTCCAATACCATTATTCATGCAGCAAAATGATTCCTAACCCAAATCGAACAAGTAATTAACCCAAACCATATACTATTCCCACATTCTAACTTTATAAAAGAGCAGGGAAATTCTTGGTCTTACAATATAGGAATGTAGGGGATATATCACCTGCTGAAAACCTCAAAGGTCCATGCAGAAATAATCCCTGGAGAAGATGTAGGCAGCTATTAAGGACCTGAGAGAGCAAAAGTCATCTTCCATGGAAAACAACCCTGTCTGGAGAGGGGTTGTTTCTGACTCAGTGTCTCTGTTCCTAATGTACAGAAGATGGACCAATCCAGGCCTGTGTGGAGAGCTGTTCACGGGTGCCTATGGGTGATATACTATTCTAACTGGTGAGAGTGTCACGGGAAATAGGGACAGCATCTATCTCATGGGACCCTTGAAAGCAACTGTTAGGAAAAAGTGGTTGCAAAGGCAGTGACCTCATTCAGTTCCTGAAGGAAGTGACCTCATCTCTATTCCTTGGTGATGGAACTCTCTGAACTTGTGATCCAGGAATCCAGGCACCCAGAGCCAGTCCTAGTCCCAGTCCCAGTGGGCTCACTTGTTTGGATATTCCAAGGACAGAGTCAGTCTTTCTTGGTATCTATTGATGTGAAGATGGCCAAATACCAGGAAAGCTTTGAAGACTGGCCTTTCCAGAGAAAGCAAGTAGTGGCTTACCACGGGCTCCTGACAATTTCACAGAGTTGGCCAAAGAGACCAGATCTGAGACAGGACAGGCCATTTTGGAGGTACATAGTAAGGCTCACCAGTGAGAGTACACTCCGAATAGTCACAGACCTACTTGGGGGAAGGCGATGCCTTTGTGGTTTTTGTTGTGTGTTTGTGGTTTTATCTCATGTTCTGAGAAAAGGAAAGAAAGGTGGTTTGTTTGGTTTGGAGTGAACCATTTCTAGTAAGTGATTGGACAAGGCAAGTGTTTCCATGTCTGTGTATCCCAATGTGTCTGTTGTTGCAGACATTAGAAAAGAGAATGCATCAATGTATGGGTCCTGTCTAGTAGAAAGCTTCCCAGCATCAATCCTGCCCAATTTATGAATGGACTGTGGCTTGCATTATCGAAGGGCAACACCTACAAACTTCCTTAGTTCCTGTTTTCTTCCTGAATTCTGGCTACACTCAAGAATAGGCTCATGGTTTTGTGTTCAAGATATTTACCACCTCCAAGCTCTGTGATATGGCCATGTACTGGATAGCTGAAGGGAATGGCGAGCATCTCAGAAAACTCAGATATCAGTGTGACCAGTAAAGTCTCAGTGGAGAAACCCTGCTATGGGCCTTTTGCTTACCTATTGTTCTTTTGCCCTGAATGTCAGGAAGGGCTTTGCCTCACGCCACACATTTGTGAAGCCTGAAGAACCAGTTTTCAAATGGAAATGAGTGGGCATCACCTGTGGCTCTTTGCTTAACTGCTTTGAAAAGGGATGTGTCTTAATCAGTCTCTTGGCCCTGTGTGAGGCTGTGGCTTAGATTACCAACACCTGGTGGATGTAAAGAAAGATCCCATGTGTGCATACAAAATCAAAATGGCAAAAATTGCAGTCATTGTAGATGAAGTCTCTCGCCTTTCTCTGTAAGGTTCCTGACCTCCATCAAGTGGGAATAGGGATCCTTTGGGTCAATTCTTCAAAACCATGCAGAGGCTAGTCCATAGGTGCTTCGTTTTTTTCTTGACTCCATTTCACATAAAGAATCTAAATGCCAAAGTCAGAATGCCTCCAATTGGAGAAGTGGAAAAGTATTAATGGCAGACCTGTTTGATCACTCCTGGTTCACAAGAAGGGTGTCCAGGCCACCGTGACTTTAGTCACACACACACACACACACACACACACACACACACACACACACACACACATATATATATATATATATATATATATATATATATATATATATATATATATATACATATATATATACTCTCCAGATTTTTCAAAATATGAAATATGTGTCTTATTTTACACTCACCAAATTCATTCATATTCATATACGTAAATTTATAATCAACTTTCCAAAGATTATTCTTAGAAATATTCATTCACCTGAAAAACATACTTCTTTCCTATACTGAAAAGTAACTTCAGTGAATGATGCACACAAATCCTAATATTTCTACAGTACCTGACCCAGTTTAACATCAATGCAAGTAGATTCCAATCGGACATGATGTGTATTTTGACGTTCATTTTTATTCAACACTGGTAGATTACTATTTCTTCAATTAATGCACATCATAGGATATATATTTCATCCACAAGTTAGAAAATTTATAGGCATTTGTTTCACTATCAATCACTTCCTGATTCAGAGCACATGCATTCCTCCATGTTTCTTGACTGGTCTTTTCATGAGAAAAGGGATGGACAAGGCAAGGTAAGGCAACTAAGATAGCACCGAAGACACGGAAACAGTCCTATTTGGTTACAACCGGATTTAGAGGGCATTGCTTCTGTTGTAATCATTTAATCCCCTGCACCCCAAGTTTAAATTGTTTCAGAATTTTGTACCCAACATGTAAGGGAGGGGCTCAGAAGTTCACAGTATGCAGAAGTTCATAAAAAGCAGTTTTTGTTTCTGTTGTTTTTTCTCTGATCTGGGCAAGTTAACATTTTAAGGACACCGGGAATGGGGCAGAGCTATTTTCTTCTCTTTTTTTTTTCTCTCTGCCAGCTGTTACCATGAAGCCCAGTTGGTAACTTCTTTATCTTAGAAATGTAGCCATCTCTGTGAAGCCCCAGCTCAAGCTCAGAGGCCTTGTTTACATATTGCCAGCATTGTGACTGACTCTTTCCAAACACATTATTTTTGATTTCCATAATTACTTTTGTAGCAAAACTAACATATCTTCATGATAAACCGTAACCCTAATATTAATATTAGATGTATCATTGGTTGGAATGAATGATTGTATATCAATATAAGATTTCTTATATATTTTCAGATATCTATTCAATCTGTTATTTAATGTGGAACCAGTTATATTATTTATTCACTTATGGTCTATTCATGCATTATCTCTATATTCAATGACACAGTGTACACCTTTTTGTACCCCCAATACCCATTTATATGTCTTCAAAATATTGCTCCCAGAAATAGTGGAAGAAACACTCATGTCACCACATCTACATATACATTTTATCACAGTAGTATTCTGGAGACAAATGTAAAGGTCACACTTGTGATTGTACCAAAGCCTAAATGGAAAGTGAGCATGGATTACAAAAAACATCCATGTCAAAGTTGCCTAATGCTCTCAAATGTCAATCCTATTGGTGACTACATTTTGTTTCTTCTTAAGATTATATACTCTAACTCAATTCTGTTGAAAATGTCTAATTGTATCACTCACTTTATACTTTGCCTGATTTTGTAATGTCTTTATTGATATCTGCTTTCCTACATATTTTCCCCACTTCATTATTGTGACTGTTCACATGTGCTGACATTTACATTCACTCTCTAACCGAACCCCTATTGCTAAAGATATTGTTTTCCAAATCCTATACTCACTCTTCTTCCTAAACCTACCGACTATCTTCTTAATCTTACCGACTATCCCTTTATGACTGGATTTTCTCTTCTACATTCAAACATCCAAGTAATGTTCCTGCAAGCGTTGGAGGAAGAGATCACCAAGAGAGTGTCTCATGCAACAACAAGGGGTTAATTGGGGGTCCAGCAAGCTGGGGCTCAGAGCTCACATGAATAGAGCAGAGAGCCCTGAGAACAGCTTAAGCAGAGCTTATATACTTTCCTTGGAGAGGGCAGGGACGGAAATTTATTGATGGGTCAGAGCGAGTGGGCGGTTAGTGTGAAAGTGGGTGAGGGAATACATTCTGCAATTTGGCAGTTGGGGACAGCACAATCTGGGAACAAGATTACAAACAGTTCTCAAGATTTCAACAGTGTTTTGTTAAGCATACAGAAAAACAGGAAGTTACAAGTACCTTTTTTATTAACCTTTCATTCCGCACATCTTCTTCTTGCTACTTTTAATCATAAAAGTGATTATTGGGGCGTGTCACATTCTATGTCTGCTAGTGGGGTATTACCATAAGTTTAACTTGTCCAATTTGAGCTTGGAGTAAAGAAATTGCATGGTTGAGCAAACAGGGTTTTATAGTTAGAAATAATATGAGGATTATTATTGGACAGGCCAGGGTTGATAAAAGCGTAGATAACCAGGGGACTGTGTGAACCAAGACTCAAACCACCCTTTTTGGGCCTCTCTCTCTCATTGACGCTTTTCAAGGCATCCTTTTATTTTACTCATAGGTTTTTTTTACAACCTCAGTATGGTCGGCATCAGAACAACATTCTTATATCAATGCAGCACAAAGGCCCCCTTCTCTCATGAAGAGGAGGTCCAACCCTCAACTGGTGTGTAAAACAAATTCAGATACAGATGTTAAAGATTCCTGCAAAGCTGTGATGGAGGTTTCTATTATCTTTAAGTTTGGGTCATTTGTTGTGTACCATGGAGCAGGGCAGTGGTTCCTGTGATTACCCCTGCCGCAACTCCAATTCCTAATATGATGGCTAAAGTGAGGGATATATGTTCCCAGTGGAACCGGGTTGTATGCCCTCCTGTTTGAACTTCAAATGAACCTGGGTCATTATAGAGCAATCTGGGACACATCTTCACCATTACACAATTAATCAAATCTGTTGACCATTTCATGAAAACATAAACAATGTTTAAGTATATAGAATTATACTGTTGTAGGGACGGACAAGGCACGGCACTTAAGATACCACCAAAGACAGGGAAACAGTCCTATTTGCTTGCAACCGGATTCAGAGGGCATTGCTTCTGTTGTAATCAATTAACTCCCTGAACCCCAAGTTTAGGTAGTTTCAGAATTTTGTACCCAACATGAAAGAGAAGAGACTCAGAAGTTCACAGTCTGCAGAAATTCAAAAAAAGAAGCTTTTTTTTTTCTGTTTTCTCCTCTATTGTGGTCAAGTTAACATTTCAAGGACACCTGGGAGGCAGAGAGCTTTTTTTTTTTCCTTTTCTTTTATCCCCCTGCCAACTGTTACCATGGAGCCCAGTTTGTAACTTTTTATCTTAGAAATGTAGCCATCTCTGTGAAGCCCCAGCTCAAGGCCAGAGGCCTTTTTCACACATTCTGTGAAAAACTATTAAGGGGGTGTCTAGCTTAGGAGTGCTGATTTTTCCAGCCAGTAGCCAAGTAGAACAGGGCAACAGAAAAAGAGGAAGTTAATCTACACTGAACTCATTTATAGAGACTCTTTTGCTGAAAGTCCTAAAGTCAGCCATGGTGAAGACTTCTGGAGAAGTTCAGTGAAGATTTTTCTGTGGGCCTGGTACAGAGGGGGAAGACGGGGAAGGCGGGGGGTGAGAGCAGCTCCATGGATCTGAGAATAAGGAAGGAGAAATGTAAAAGAATAATGGGAAAGGGTTTTGGGATTTTCCAAGCAACATAAATTGAGCAGTAGAACCGGTAGAGCAGAAAGGAAGACAGGAGTGAGTATCCCAAAAAGCCTGTGAGGGACTTTAAATTCTTAGTAACCTGTTTTCAGTGATGACAAAGCAACTTTAAAGGCCATTTTCATTACATCTTCGATAGGGGTCTGAGGGTTCTCCTAAGCTGGTTTGAGCTTTGGGTTAGGTGGTAAGAGGATCTGGTGGGACCCGGTGCGGGCACTGACAGGAAAATAGAGAAGTGAGTGGGTGGATGGGTACCTCAGTACCTGCTACCTCAGCAAGGGGGCAATGCTCTGAGAACCGGCAGAGATTTCGGTTTTTGATCTAGTAATTGGAGTAGAGAAATCAGGTTTGCTGAGGTGGGACTGACAGCAGAGAGTATGGAGCAGAAGGCTGAGTTTGAGGAACTATTGGAGAAGCATAGTTCAGGATGTGAGCGAAAGAGGAAAAAGGCCTTCACATAGGGGAATTTCCTTTCACCCTTTTGAGCACTTGCAGAAGTTAAAAAGGTCACACAGAATTTGAGGATCTAGAGACTCCTCTGGGGGCCATCAGTTTGGGTTGTCTAAGTGGTAATATGGCCAATGCTGTGTACTGAATTTGATGAGGATTTTGGGTTCCACCAGGTAGCCCCTGTATGCTCAAATCCCCATGACTTACAGAAGAAGTCGGCTTTTCCCCCACACAGCCATGGCGGTTTGTGGCTTTGATAGTCTGCCGGGCAAACATACTAATGTAGGCTAGCCAACCTGCATCTGGCTTGCCTTTCCCTACAACCATAATGTTTGTTTCCATTATCTATGGTACGGAAAGGATTTAATGGAATTTTAATGGGATCCTCTTCATCAGGGATATTCTAATAGGAAAGACTAATAGCCAGCTGACAAATGTCTGGGTGGAGAGATGGCCACCAGGTCCCTAAGGGGGCTGTATGCAAGATAGATAGGAGGAGCCAAGAACACAAACCCAGGTCCATAACCTGCTAAAGCCAGCAGTCCCAAGAAACTCTCTATGTTGTCTCCTGTTAAATGGGGGTGGTATCTGCACAACGGTTTGTTTCCTGGGCTCAGTGAGCCATCATTTACCGCGCCTAAGGGAATACCCCAGGAAGATTACTTCTTGCAGGCAAATTTGGGCCTTTATGTCCGAAGCTCTCTACCCGAGTTGAGCAAGCTCAGATAATAGTGCTTGGGTCTCAGACTCACAGTTTTCTTTGGTGTTGGCTGCCAGTAGCTGGACATCCACATATTGAAGCAGAATGACTTCGGGGTGCGTAGTTCTGAAGTTGTTGAGATGTCTGTGAAGGGCTTCATCAAAGAGAGTGGGGGAGTTTTTGAACCCCTGTGGGAGTCTAGTCCAAGTTAGTTGACAAGACGTTCCGGTTTCTGGGTCTATCTACTCGAAAGCAAACAGCAACTGATTATCTTTATGCAGAGGCAAGCAAAAGAAAGCATCTTTTAAGTACAGAACAGTATACCATTTTCACTCAGCCACAGCAAAGAGGTTATTGGGGGTCCAGCATGCTGGGGCTCAGAGCTCACTTGAATAGAGCAGAGAGCCCTGAGAACAGCTTTAACAGAGCTTACATACTTTTCTTGGAGAGGGCAGAAAGGAAAATTTATTGATGGGTCAGGGCGAGTGTGTGGTTTGCGTGCACCCGGGTGAGGGAGTATATTCTGCAGTTTGGCAGTTGGGGACAGCACATTCTGGGAACAAAATTAGCAAACAGTTCTCAAGATTTCAACAGTGGTTTGTTAAGCATACAGAAAAACAGGAAGTGACAAGTGCCTATTTAATTAACCTTTCAACAAAGCAAAATGGAAAGTGAGCATGGATTACTAAAAACAACCATGTCCAGGTTGCCTAATGCTCTCAAATGTCAAACCTATTGGAGGCAACATATGCCTTTTTTCCTAAGATTATATATTCAACTTCAACCATGTTGAAAATGTCTAACCCTATTACATTATACTTTGCCTGATTTCCTAATGTCTCTATTGATATCTGCTTTCCTACATATTTTCCCCAGTTCATCATTGTGACTGACTCTTCATATGTGCTCATATTTACGTTCACTCTCTACCCAAAACCCTATTTCTAATTAAACTTTCGTCCAAATCCTATATTCACTCTTTTTTCTAAACCTACTGACTACCTTCCTAATCCTGCCGACTATTCCTTTTTGACTGGATGTTCTCTAGGACATTTAATCATCCAAGGTACAAGGTCCTCTGCCATTGCACATCAATTTATCTGAGATATCTGTGCAGAACATAATTCAAAGCTAAGTATCTCACTAAAGGGCCCAATGCCCTTCAGGGCTTCAAATCGTACCTAGATTTCAGGTTTCCTACTTATATTTCACCTATATATTCTTGTGAATATCGCAGGTTCCCAATACCATTATTCATCCCGCAGAATGTTTCCTAACCCAAATAGAATATGTTATTAACCCTAACCATACACTGTTCCCTCAATCTAACTTCACAAAAGAGCAGGGACAGAGTTGGTCTTACAATTCAGGAATGTAGGGGATCTTCCACCTGCTGAGAACCTCAAAGTTTGATGCAGAAATGATCCCTAGAGAAGATGTAGCAGCTATGAAGGACCTGAGAGAGCAAAAGTCATCTTCCATGGCAAACCACCTGTTCAGGATGAAGTGATGTGTCTGAATCAGCCTCTCTCCTACTGATATAAAGAAAATGGACCAAACCAACCCTGTGTGGAGAGCTTCTCCTGGGTGTCTAAGGTTGATATACCATTCTAACTTCTGAAAGTGTCACAGGAAGTAGGGGCAGCCTCCATCTCAACGGACCCTTGGAAACAAGTGTTAGGACAAAGTGGTTGCCAAGGCAGTGACCTCATTCCCTTCCTGTTGGAATTGACCTACCTCACTTCTTTGGTGATGTAACTCTCTGAACTTGGGATCCAGGAAGCCAGGGACACAGAGCCAGTCCCAGTCCCATTCCCAGTGGACTTACTTGTTTGGATTTACCAAAGAGAGAGTCTGTCTCTCTTGGTACCTAATGGTTTGAGGATGACAAAATGCAAGTAGAGCTCTGAAGATGGGCCTTTAATGAGAAAGCAGGTAGTGGTCAGCACAGGCTCCATACAACTTCACAGAGATGGACAAGGAGACCAGACCTGACACAGGACAGGCCATTTTGGGAGAACATAGTATGGCCCTCCAGTCAGAGGACACTCTGGATAGTTACAGACTTACTTGGGGGAAGGAGGTGACTTTTTGAGTGTGGGTGTGAGTTTGTGGTTTTGTCTCATGTTCTGAGAATAGGTAGGAAAGGCGGTTTGTTTGGTTTAGAGTGGACTGTTTCTAGAAAGTCCTTTGACAAGGCGAGTGTGTCTGTGTCTGTGTATCCCACTGTGTCCTTGGTTGTACACATTAGAAAACAGAATAGATCAATGGATGTATCCTGTCTAGTAGAAAGCTTCCCAGCATTCATCCTGCCCATTTTAGGAAAGGACTGCTGGTTGCTTTTCGATGGGCAACACCCACTATCTTCCTAAGTTCCAGTTTTCTTCCTGAATTCTGGCCACTCTCCAGAATAGGCTCATGGTTTTTTGTCCAAGATATGTACCACATCCAAGCTCTGTGACATGGCCATGTACTGGATAGCTGAAGGGAATTGCAAGCATCTCAGAAAACTCAGATATCATTGTGACTAGTAAAGTCTCAGTGGAGAAACCCTGCATTGGGATTTGCTGACTTATTGTTCTGTTACCCTGAATTCAGGAAGGTCTTTGCCTCAGGCCACCCCTTTGTGAATTTTGAAGAAAACAGTTTTCAAATGGAAGTGAATCGGCATCACCTGTGGCTCTTTGCTTAACTGCTTTGGAAAAGTATGTGTCTGAATCAGCCTTGTGGCTCTGTGTGAGGCTGTGGCTTAGATTATCAGCGAATGATGTATCTAAAGAAAGATCCAATGTGTGCATCCAAAACCAAAATGGCAAAAAGATCAGTCATTGTGGATGAAGTCTCTCGCCTTCCTCTGTAAGTTTCCTGACTTCCACCAAGTGAGAATAGGGATCCTTTGGCTCAAATGAGTTCTTTAAAGCGCTGCAAAGTTGCTTTGGTTTCCTAATTACTC
Organism: Callospermophilus lateralis; assembly: GCF_048772815.1. Lineage (NCBI taxonomy): Eukaryota > Metazoa > Chordata > Mammalia > Rodentia > Sciuridae > Callospermophilus > Callospermophilus lateralis. Next base: position 750,921 of record NW_027514034.1, read on the forward strand.
CAAATCACATAAGGAATCTAAACCTGACAGTCAGTAGGCCTCAAATTGGAGAAGCAGAGCAGTATTAAAGGAAGAACTATGTGATCAATCCTGGTTCACAGGAAGGGTGTTCAGGCCACCCTGAGGTTAGGCAAATGACGGGCAAGGGATCTTATTTTGGACACTCTCTTGGGCTGCGCCATTCATGGAAACCTCTAGCCAAAGGGTATAATGAGTGTATATATGTAAGAAGATGATTGCCATATGAGAGTGTTTTGGTTATAATTGTGGTCATTTGTGTGGCGGTTGGAAGAGATGACTGGGTCCACCTGGTCTTGAACACTGGTGTGATTCTCCTCAGAGATTGAGTTCTGAAACTTACCTCAGAGAAGTAATTGCTTTGGAAAGACATGTGTCTTAATCAGGCTATTGGCCCTGTGTGAGGCTGTGGCTTAGATTATCAGCAACAGACGGATCAAAAAAAAGATCCCATGTGTGCATCCAAAACCAATATAGCCAAAAGAGCAGTCATTGTGAATGAAGTCTCTCACCTTCCACTGTAAGGTTCTGAAAGAATAAAAGAAATTGAAATTGAAATGTAAAGAACCAGGTTTTGTAATGTTTCTAAGCTGCGCTCAGAACCTGAAATTCCTGTGGCAGTTAAGACAATTCCTGGAACTGCCCATTAGATGTGTGTTGAAATCTTCCCTGACCACCTAGTTACTTAACAACCCCTTCTCAGAAGCCGTGCATCTCACCACGTATACATCTCAGGGCTTCAACCAATCAGTTTAAATGTGTACCCCTTCTCAGGGCTGACCAATCACCCCCTGCCCCAACTTTTCCCGCCAATGAATGTGCTCATCATGTTTTAGAGTTGTTATTTGATTTTCCCGTGGTACATGATGATTTCCTAAAGGAGGCTATGATGTATGTAAAGTCGCTGAGCTCTCTAAAGAATGTATATAAACTCTGCTCAAGTTGTTCTCGGGGCTCTTTGTTCTTTGCTTCTCTGAAGGGAGCTCTGAGCCCTAGCATTCTGGACCCCCAATAAACACTTTGCTGATGCATAAGAAAGCCTCTTTGTTGTCTTTTCCTTTGACGTTCGCAGCACCTTTTCATCTGGAGGCCCCAGGTGAGATATCCGGCAGCGGTGGACGGAAGACCTCAAGGGACTCCTTTCGGGGTAAGTAAGGCGCCTCTTTCTGGTTTTGGGTTTCAGGCTAGAGTGTGGCAAAATGGCTGTTGGTGAAGAGCATTAGCTCTCTCCTATGGTGTGACAGACGTGTCACAGAGCCAAGGTCACGTCCCTGAGGGACACTCCGGAGGACTAGGGAATTCAAGGAATAGTAGTTTCCTCAACTCGGTTATGTTTTGCTTCAGGATTCGATTTGCCAGCCCATCAGGTTTTGCCGGTAACTCAGTTTTGGTCATTGTTCTGAACTCATGTTGAGTTTACTGTCTGTCTTTATTGTCTAACCCATCAATATTTGCCAGTTACTCTGTTCTAATCTTTGTCATGGACTCATGTTAAACGTTTACTGTTTGTCTTTGTCTGTGTTGTGTTTGTGTCTTCACTGTCCCTGTTAGAGTAACTCCCACTATGGGACAAAGCACTTCCTCTTCTCTGTCTCTGACCCTTGATCATTGGACTGATGTCCGCTCAAGGGCCCAGAATCTTTCTTTTTCAGTAAAACACCGTACCTGGCAGACTCTCTGTGCTTCAGAATGGCCCATCCTCGAATTCGGATGGCCCCAGAAGAATCCTTCCACTTTCCTCTAATCCGAAAATTCAGAGATATTGTCATTCAGCCGGGGCCACGTGGCCACCCATATCAACAGCCATATACTCCTTCCCCCACATTCCTATCATTCAAACTTTCCGCTCCTCTCCCTCTTCCTTCCATTCTCCCTGAGTCACAAGACTGGACACTCCACCCCCTCCTTATCATCTACTCTCCCTCCCCAACCCCCAACACAGTTCCTGATGATCCTCCCACCGCTGACTCAGCCTCTCCACTGCTAGAGGCAATTGGGCCAGACCCAAGCCCTCCAGGGGACTTTCCCGCAGCAGCAGCAACCCCTCCTCCCCTGGAGGAAGCTGGGCAACCTAAAGAAACCCACCGGCGACGGATAATAGAAAACTCAGAAGCCCCTGTGATGCTCTCTCTCCATCCCTATGGGCCTATGAACCGACCCAACTGGGACCCCAACACCTTTGAAGGTAGGAAGCATCTGTCCACTTATTGCCGGGCTCTAATAGCGGGTCTCCAAGTGGCTGCCAGAGAGCCGACCAATTTGGCCAAGGTAAGAGAGATTATCCAAGGGCCTAATGAGTCTCCCTCTATGTTTCTGGAGAGAATTATGGAAGCATATAGAAAATATACTCCTTTTGATCCTCAGGCAGATGACCAAAAGGCATTTGTTACAATGGCCTTTATTGAGCAGGCTGCCCAAGATATAAGAGAAAGTTACAATGTCTAGATGGGTTACAAAATACGACCTTAAGAGATTTAGACAGAGAAGCTGAGAAAGTATAAGATATATATTAAAAGTATATATTATAAGTATATAAGTATATTATAAGAGAGAAACTGAGGAGGAGAGGGAACAGAGGAGTGAGAAGGAAAGGGAACAAAAGGAGGATGAAAGGACCAAAAGGCAGACAAAAGCATTGGCTAAGGTTTTCTTCACAGTAGCAAATACGCCAGAAATTAAAAAGCAGGGAGTCAGAAAGGGATACTTGGGCCCACGCCAAAGGCTGTACCTGGCCTCAGATCAATGTGCCTACTGTAGAGAAAAAGGACACTGAGTCAAAGAGTGCCCCAAAAAGAAGAAGCCACTGCAGCCCGCCATGCTGACTCTAGAAGAGGACTAGGAATGTCAGGGCTCGGATCCCCTCCCCGAGCTCAGGGTAACATTTGAAGTGGAGGGGACTCCAGTGAACTTTGAAGTGGATACAGGAGCAGTATTCTTAGCCCTTAAGGCTTCACTGGGCCCCATATCAAATTAATGGTCCCTAGTTCAAGGGGCTAATGGCACTACATATCGGGCTTGGACAACTAAGAGGATTATGGAAGTAGGAAAATGAAAAGTCCACCACTCTTTCCTAGTAATCCAAGAATGCCCAACCCCATTGATGAACAGGGATCTGCTTACCAAACTCGGGGCTAGAGTAACCTTTAACCCTGATGGTCCCCAAGTGGATGTTCTAAAACCTTCAGTAAAAACTCCCATAGTCACAGAATTGACATTGTCTGTAGAAGATGAACATCAACACTTCGTGCCCCCTAGGACTGATCAAAGAGGCAAACTACAACAGAAATGGATAAAAGATTATCCTAATGCCTGGGCAGAAACTGCTGGGTTAGGTCTAGCCATAAAACAACCTCCAATAGTAGTAGAATTAAAAGCCTCTGCCTCTCCAATCAGTGTTAAACAATATCCTCTAAGCAAAGAAGCTAAGGATGGGATAAGTCCCCATGTTCAGAAATAATTGGCCCTTGGTGTCCTAAGGCCCTGTCAATCAGCCTGGAATATCCCCTGCTACCAGTAAGACAGCCAGGAACTAGGGACTACAGTTCTGTTCAAGACCTAAGAGACATCAACAACAGAGTTCAGGGCATTCACCCCACAGTACCCAATTCGTATAATTTGCTTGGCACTCTGAATCTGGAGCGGGAATGGTACACTGTGCTGGACTTAAAAGATGCTTACTTCTGCTTGCCCCTACATAAGGACAGTCAGTTGCTATTTGCTTTCGAGTGGATAGACACAGAAACTTTAACATATGGCCAACTAACCTGTACTAGACTCTCACAGGGGTTCAAAACCCCCCCACTCTCTTTGATGAAGCCCTCCACAGGGACATAAATGACTTCAGAACTGCACACCCCGAAGTCACCCTACTCCAATATGTGGATGATCTGCTACTGGCAGCGGACACCAAGGAGAACTATGAGTCTGGGACCCAAGCACTATTATCCGAGCTTGCTCGGCTTGGATATAGGGCTTCTGCCAAAAGGCCCAAATTTGTCAGCAAGAAGTAATCTTCCTGGGTTATTCTCTTAGGGGTGGCAAATGATGACTCACTGAGAACAGAAAACAAACCATTGTGCAGATACCACCCCCATCTAATAAGAGACAACTCAGAGAGTTTCTTGGGACTGCTGGCTTTTGCAGGTGATGGATTCCTGGGTTCGCCTCTCTGGCTGCCCCTTTATACCCGCTGATAAAGTGGAATGCCCAATTCCAATGGAACCCTGAGCACCAACAAGCTTTTGATAATGTCAAAAAAACGTGCTGCTATCTGCTCCGGCCTTAGCACTCCCAGATATAGATAAACCCTTCACTCTCTACATCGAGGAAAAGAAAGGAATAACACGGGGAGTGTTCACTTAGACTTTGGGACTTTGGAAAAGGCCGGTAGCATTCTTATCAAAAAAACTGGACCCAGTGGCTACTGGGTGGCCCTGTTGCTTAAGAGCTATAGCAGCAGCAGCGCTTCTAATAAAAGATGCTCATTAATGAACGTTGGGACAGAAGCTAACCATTATAGCCCCCCATGCTCTGGAGAGCATCATCTGTCAACCTCCAGAGAGGTGACTATCAAACTCCAGAATAAACCACTACCAGAGCCTCTGGATTAGCAAAGACAGAATAACTCTTGGACCTTCTGCTCCACTCAACCTGGCTGCCAGAAGAATCATCAGGACCTGTTGCTCATGAGTGTCAACACATACTGGCTGAGGAAACCAGTATAGGACGAGACTTGTAGGATCCAGCCACTGCCTCACCCTGAAGTCGTATGGTTTAGAAAGAGAACAGCTTCCTCCAAGATGGTATGTGGCAGGCTGGAGCAGCAGTAGTTAGCAAAACTAATGTCATCTGATCCTCTGGTCTCCCAGAAGAGACATCAGTCCAAAAGGCAGAACTGATTGCCCTTCCGAAAGCATTGGAACTAGCAACAGGCAAAAGGGCCACCATATACACTGATAGCCGCTATGCAGTTGGCAATGCTAATGTGCACGGGGCTATTTACCAGCAAAGGGGGCTATTAACCTCCACTGGGAAAAAAATAAAGAACAAATTTGAGATCCTCCACGTTCTCTCAGCAGTGCAGGGCACTAAGGAACTAGCTATAGTGCACTGTCCAGGGCACCAGAAGGGAAACGACCTCGTTGCACTTATAAACAGAAGGGCAGATGAGGAAGCTTAATTGGCAGCCCTAAACGGAGTGACTCTGTTAACTTTTTCCACACCAGGGGGATCAACATTCAGGAGACTTGGCCACACTGGAACATTCAGGCAACTTATCATCTGAGGAGACAGATACAGAACTCTGGGACGCTACAGAGCCAAGTTTACAATTTCAAAAAGCCCACCTTTATGTCAAAGACGTACACTAGCTCACCCACTTAAGCTCAAAGAAGATATAGACACTCTTAAAGGACCGAAGAAAGGATTTATTATTGACTGACTCACAGAGGAAAGAAATAGCTTAGCAGGTGACTAGAGCTTGTCAAGTCTGCCAATTAGTTAATGCTTACCCATCCAAGCTTCCTGCAGGGAAGCGCTTACGAGGAACCAGACCAGGACAATTCTGGGAAGTGGACTTTTCCTGAAATTAAGCCAGGAAGGTATGGACTTAAATATCCCCTAGTCTTTGTAGATACTCTTTCAGGATTGGTTGAAGCCTTCCCCATGAAGAAAGAAACGGCTCAGACGGTGCTCAAAAAGATTCTAGAAGACATTTTTCCAAAGTTCGGCCTGCCTAAGGTAATAGGGTCCAATAATGAACCAGCATTCCTTGCCCAGGTAAGTCAGGGATTCACCAGGACCCTGAAGATTAATAGGAAGTTACATTGTGCTTATAGACCCCAGAGCTCAGGACAGGTAGAAAGGATGATTAGAACCATCAAAGAGACTTTAACGAAATTAAGCTTGGAGACCGGCATAAAAAATTGGAGTATGCTTTTTCCTAAAGCACTGTTTCGTGCAAGAAATACACCCTCTGACTCTTTGTGTAAACTCACCACTTATGAAATTCTCTATGGTGCCCCTCCTCCAGTAAGGGACCTAACCACAACTCTGAGACTTAATGATTCCTTTCACACCCCCTTGCTTGACAGACTTAAATCCCATGAACAAACACAGCACCCAGCGATACCTGTGGAAACAGTTTTCCACTGCTTATCAGCCTGGAGACGAGGGAACCCCACATCGATATCAAGTGGGAGTCTGTGTCTACGTGAGACGTCATCAGGTATCATCCCTGGAACGCCGCTAGAAAGGACCATACCAGGTGCTGCTTATAACACCTACAGTGGTGAAAGTGGATGGAATCACTTCCTGGATCCATGCCACCCATCTCAAGCCTGCGCCCTGTCCAGCCTCCGGCTGGAAACTGGAACAGACTGGTAACCTTCTCAAGTTGCGTGTCCGTCCTGTGGGTAGGGCTATGGATTCTTCCCCTGATCACCAGCAGTCCTAATCCCCATCAGCCTGTTCAGCAACAATGGCAAGCTATAAATCCTACTGGGCAAGTAGTGTGGTCTATTTCACATACAGCTCTCTTATGGACTTGGTGGCCATCTCTCTACCTGGACATTTGTCAGCTTGCCATAGGCCTCTCTGACTGGGATCTCCCTTACATAGAGGACCCCACACAGATTCCACTCAAACCCAAACCAGGGCAACATAGAACACCTTACCCCATGAATTATGGATATCATCTTCCCCAGCTCAGGTGTAAACTAGCCAGTCTTGATTTTTATGTGTGCCCAGCTGATTTCTGAAGTCGCAAACAGGCCCAAACCTGTGGAGGACCCAGTGACTTTTATTTTAGATCTTGGGGTTGTGAACAAACGGGAGCTACATGGTTGAACCCAAACTCCCCAGACAGTATCATTCAGGTAGGAAAAAATGACACCTGGTTTGATCCCAAAAAATGTGCCGCTAGCCAAGTTGTGTCAAAACTCGCTGTGGAAAGAATAGTCTATGTTACCCCCTCAATATAACTTTCACTTCCAAAGGAAGGGGCTACCTCAGAACAACATGGTCTATGGGAAATACGTGGGAAATGCGATTCTATATTTATGGCGCTCGTTATGACGTTGGTCACTGGTTCACCATCCTGCTTAAAAAGGAAGAAAATCCCACAGCAATAGGGCAAAATCCCCTCAAGCCAGGAATTAAGCCTCCAAAACCTCCCATGCCTAGATCTACCAGAACCCCTCTACCATCTCATACTTCCCAGTTTCCATCTTTGCCTACTTCCCCAGCCCAGAGTACAGCTGACTCCTGCCCCTGGGAACTAATTAAAGGAACCTTAATTGTACTGAACTCCACACAGTCAGAACTCCTTGCATTTCAACCCATGTATTTGACAGCTCTGTAAATTATCGTGTAATGGTGCAGATACTCCCCAGGGTGCTTTATTATGATGCAGAATCATTATAAGGTCTACTAGGGGGACAAACAACCTGATTTTGCTGGCATCCAGTGTCCCTTACTCTAGCCATCCTATTGAGGATAGGAGCTGCTGCAGGAGTGGGTATGGGAACAGCTGCTATGATCCATGGGTCACAACAAATGGCCTGATAAGAAACAGCAATAGATCAAGACTGGAAGACATTAGAGACCTCCATCACAGTGCTGTAGGAATCCTTAAACTCTCTCTCTGAAGTTGTTTTACAGAACAGGTGAGGATTAGACCTCCTCTTCATGAGGGAGCGGGGCCTCTGTGCTGCACTGAGAGAAGAATGTTGTTTTTATGCTGACCATACTGGAGTTGTAAAAGAATCCATGAGTAAATTGAGAAAATGCCTTGAAGAGCGCCAGAGAGAAAGGGAGATTCAACAAGGGTGGTTTGAGTCATGGTTTACCCAGTCCCCCTGGTTAACTACACTCCTATCAGGCTTAGCTTGACCCCTGATCATCCTTATGGTGTTGCTAACTTTGGGACCTTGTTTGCTTAACCCCATAGTTTCCTTTCTCCAGGCTCAAATTGGGCAGGAAAAACTCATGGTAATCAGACAGAAATACGCTCCACTGGCAGAAATAGAGTGTGAGACCCCGCAATAATTATGATTCATTGCTTTTAAGATTAAATATAGTAAGAAAAAGGAGTGGGAAATGAAAGAATAAAAGAAATTAAAATTGAAACTTAAAGAACCAGGTTTTGTAAAGTTTCCAAGCTGCACTCAGAACCTGAAATTCCTGTGGCAGTTAAGACAATTCCCGAAACTGCCAATTAGATGTGTGTTGAAATCTTCCCTGACCACCTAGTTACTAAACAACCCCTTCACAGAAACCGTGCATCTCACCACGTATACATCTCAGGGCTTCAACCAATCAGTTTAAACGTATACCCCTTCTCAGGGCTAACCAATCACCCCCCGTCCGACCTCTTCCTGCCAATGAATATGCTAATCATGTTTTTGGGTTGTTATTTGATTTTCCCGTGGTATGTTGATTTGCTAAAGGAGGCTATGATGTATGCAAAGTCCCTGCCCTCTCTAAAGAATGTAAATAAACTCTGCTCAAGTTGTTCTTGGGGCTCTTTTTTCTTTGCTCCTCTGAAGATAGCTCTGAGCCGCAGCATGCTGGACGCCCAATAAACCCTTTGCTGTGGCATGAGACAGTCTCTTGGTGGTCTTTTCCTCCGACTTTTGACCGACCTTTTTACCTATGAAGGACCTGAGAGAGCAAAAGTCAAATCCATGTCAACTTCCATGTCAAACAACCTGGTCAGAATGAAGGAATGTGTCTGAATCAGCCTCTCTCTTCTTAATGTAGATTAAATGGACCAAACCAGGCCTGTGTACAGAGCTGTTCCCAGATGCCTATGGTTGATATACCATTCTAACTTGTGAAAGTGTCACAGGAAGTAGGGGCAGCCTCCATCTCATGGGACCATTGGAAGCAACTGTTAGGACAAAGTGGTTTTCCATGGCAGTGACCTCATTCAGTTCCTGAAGGAAGTGACCTACCACACTTCCTTGGTGATGGAACTCTCTGAACATGGGATCCAGGAAGCCATGCACCCAGAGCAAGTCTTAGTTTCAGTCCCAGTGGTCTCAATTGTTTTAATTTACCAAAGACAGAGTCATTGTTTCTTGATACCTACTTATGAGATGATGCTCAAATTTCAGGAGAGCTCTGAAGAGCGGCTTTTTCTGAGAAAGCAGGTAGTGGCTCAACCATGGCTCCTGACAACTTCAAAAAGTTTGCAAAGAAGACCAGATCTGAGATAGGACAGGCCATTTCGTGGGAACATAGTATGGCCCACCAGTCAGAGGACACTCAGGATAGTCACAGTCATACTTGGGGGAAGGAGGTGCTGTTGTGGGTGTCAGTGTGAGTTTGTGGTTTTGTCTCATGTTCTGAGAAAGGTAGGAATGGCGGTTTGTATGTTTGGACTGGAAAGTTTCTAGAAAGTCGTTTGACAACACGAGTGTTTCTATGTCTGTGTATCCCACTGTATCCGTGGTTGTAGACATTTGAAATGCGAATGCATCAATGGTTGTGTCCTGTCTAGTATAAAGCTTCCCAGCATTCTTCCCACCCAATTAAAGAATGGAGTGCGGCTTGCCTAATGGATGGTGAACAGCTACTATCTTCCTAAGTTCCTCTTTTCTTCCTGAATACTGGCCACTCTCCAGAGTATCCTCATGGTTTTGTTTCCAAGATATGTACCACGTCCAAGCTCTGTTACATGGCCATGTACTGGATAGCTGAAGGGAATGGGAGCATCTCAGAAAACTCAGATATCAGTGTGACCAGTAAATTCTCAGTGGAGAAACCCTGCTTTGGGCCATTTGCCTACTTATGTTTCTATTACCCTGAATGTCAGGAAGGTCTTTGCCTCAGGCCACCCCTTTGTGAAGCCTGAAGAAAACAGTTTTCAAATGGAAATGAATGGGCATCACCTGTGGCTCTTTGCTTAATTGCTTTGGAAAGGGATGTGTCTGGAACAGCCACTTGGCCTGGTGTGGTGGCAGTGGCTTAGATTCTCAGCACCTGATGGATCTAAAGAAAGTTTCCAAGTGTGCATCCAAAACCAAAATGGCCGAAAGAGCAGTCATTGTGGATGAAGTCTCTCACTTTCCTCTGTAAGCTTCCTGAGCTAAATCAAGTGAGAATAGGGATCATTTGGGTCAAATCAGTTCTTCAAATCCCTGCAGAGGCTAGTCGATAGGGGCTTGGGTTTTCTATGACACCAATTCACATAAAGAATCTATCCCAGACAGTCATTAGGCCTCAAATTGGAGAAGCAGATCAGATATAGGGCAGGCCTATTTGATCACTCTTGGTTCACAGCAAGGGTATCCAGGCCACCCTGACTTTAGGCAAATGAGGGGCAAGGGTGCTTATTTTGAACAGTGTATTGGGCTGTGCCCTTCATGGAAACCTCCAGCCAGAGTTTATGATGAGTGTCTATGTGGAAGAAGATGAGGAGCATGTGGGAGTGTTTTAGTTTTAATTGTGGTCATTTGTGTGGTGGTTGTAAGAGATGCCTGGGTCCACCTGGGCTTGAACTCTGGTGTGATTACTCTTAGAGAATGCGTTATGGAACTGACTTCAGAGAAGTATTGCCATGAATTGTGTTGGGATTTTAGGAGGCCACATATGAGAGTCGCCCTTGGACACTGAGATCTAAGCCCAGAGTGGCTTTCCACAGAGCACTGGGAATCTCAGCCAGGATATCACATGATTTTATTCTGAAAGACTTGGAAGCCATAGTTGGGAGTCAAAACACACATGGACCTTACATTGTAGACCTCAATGGGGCTGGCTTCATGTGACCTTTTGGCCAGTCTTTGGGAACCCTTGCCTGTGAGAGTTCTCTAGATTATTCATTGAAATGTGCTTCCTCTAAATTTAATGGTTCCTTAATGAATTGAAACCCACAGTTTCTCCAACTTCATCTTTGAAAATGGCTAGATAAATACCATGAAATTTTTGAACTTCCCATGGCCACCTGCCACTGGAGAACCTTTGGAAGTACAGTTTCTGATCCTGAGTGTACCAGACAGTGCCTTGATTGACTGGATTTTATGAAAATGGTGTAGAACAGCGATGCCAGTAAGTTGGGGCCTGCTGAGTAGTGGGTCAAGAGCTGTTGTGTGCAGTTGTGTGATAAAACATCTGTGGTCGGGACATGTGATTCTGGCATTGACTTCCAAATGACTTGTGGCTGACATGTTACAGTCAGGAATCACTTATATGTCTGAAACCTCTCCATAAAAGGCATTTTGTTATAAGGAGACGTTTCAGGGCAATGTTCAGAATCAGGTTGCTATGGGCAAAGGGACAAGCTATGTGGGATAGAAGCCTGGTTGGTGCATTCTCCTGCAGACCCTGACCCACCACACGTGACAGGACTCCCTCCAGCACTGTGTCCCAGTTTAACTCATTGCATTTCATGAAGCAAATACCAAACTCCCAGTGCAGTAGGAAGAAACACCATGAAAAGTGGAGGATGACCAAATGGCTTCACAGTCCACATGCAGAGACACTTAGCTTTCAGTGGCCACAGTTTACCTACAGAGAGAAGTCAGCACTGCTGCCTCATGTTCTCTGAAAAAATTGAAACAATGTCCTCCAGGTCTCATAGATGTAGACCCAGCTTTGATGGTCTCATTTGAATGGAAGCTAAAGCTTCTGACAACAACATATATGTCGAGTGCCCATCGTCAAAGGCAGTTTCTCAAGAAGTCTTTAGTCCGGCAGAGCTCCAGGTTTGTGTAGTGTTTACCTTCCAGGTTGCAAGAAAAGACCACTGACTCCAATTAAAATCAGATTAAAGCAAGCTTATTATCTCCACCACCCTGGCTGCCTCTCCCTCCCAAAACGTCGGGAACAGGAGAGCTGCCCAGCTTTATAGCCCAGAAAGTTACACAAAAGTGGGGTTACAAATAACAGAATTCTGACAAGCATCACACTAATGGTAGTTTACATTTTTGTTTGCTGGCTCCAACATCAGAATTTATGAGGACCATTAGAGCCTCAGAGAGTGTCGTCTGGCCAAGGAAGGCCAATATTTATGAGGTGTCAACAAAGTTTCAGAGAGGGCTGTTATCTGGTCAGAGAGCCAGGCATGGGTGAGTTCAAGGCACGGGCAGGCATTCCAAGCAGGTTCAGAATTTGGTGTAATTTAAAGTTAAACCAAAATTATCTTTTCATGGCTTTGTGGCAAGATGGCTCCCAATTTTAATAAAAGATCAGGTTGGGTCAATCATTCCCCCCTTTTCTAATGTGTTCCTTTCATATATTTGATTGGGTAGAAAGAGCACAGTGGGAATTTTAATCCCTCACGTAACAGTCTCCCGATTTTTTGAACTCACCCAGAAACAGGTCTCCCTGATTTTACCTGACTTAATTAATTACTTATATTGATATTCTATTTATTTTTGTCTCCATTGTTGTAAGAAGAGAGGCGTCACTCATTTAGACTTCTTCTGAGCTGAGAGAGGGTGATGTGAGGGGGCACCGCCTGAGGGACATTAGTTGCCTTTTAGAAGTCAGTTAGGTTTGAAGTCTGGATGGGGAAGAACAGGTAGTAAAGCCATCTAGGGATGGGTTCTTCTATGAGAGAAACAAAAAAAATGAGTACTTAATAAATGTTGTAGCAGCTGGAACATGTCACTGTATAGAAGTTCCCTCACCAGTCTTTAATATCCCCAGTTATCAGGACTGTCAACTTAATATTTAACTTTTAGTGTTACATTTGTCCCTCCCCATAAGATTCAGTTTAATAATTTAATGTCATCTGATCTTGCAAAATACTTTTACTAGTATGACCTCTGTGTGTAATAGAGAAACCTTTAATTCTCTTACTCATTGCTGGATAATCATACTAACAAATACCAAGCCTATGTGTTTAGGTTAAGAATATCTGTAGGCCTTAAACTAAAATCTTCTGCCTCTGGCAGATAATCTTGATAGTCTCTTATAATAGTTATCAGGCATTCCTGTCTGAGAATCCTTCTTTGTAGCCTCCAGTCTTACTTATTTTGGAAGGCTAACATAAAGTGTATACCTTAAAATATTATTATTACTATTATTATATAAAATGCCCAGGAATGGCTGTAATTTGTTTTTAACTGTCTTTTCTAAGTGTTTAAGATGAAGCAGTCAAACTGACTTTTGTTTCTATCTATTGTGAACAGTCAGCTGAGCTTTTATGGGAGTCATTCCTGGGGAAACTTGAGAGCAGCTTCTCAGTTCTGCTAGTGCCATTTGCGCTAGGTGGGTCCAGGTCTTGTTTGACCTTGTGGCTTCCCTCGGAAGCATCAGGGATGTCTCCCTTCTCTGATGACTCTCCTCTTCATAGCAAATGCACTGATTGGCTTTCTGTTCTCCAGTGGTCTCATTAATCTCCCTGATCAGGAAGTTATGTGGTTCAGAGTTGCAAAGCTCTTTAGAGAAGTCCGCTGTTCCCTGGATACAGACTGACTCAGAGGGCAAGAGCCAAATATTGGTTTTCTTGTCCCTTTTCATATAACTTTAATTTTAAATCCTAATCTTAAACATCCATCAAATAAATTTTAACAGACTTATATTAAGAGTACTGGGCTTTAATGTCTATAATTTAAAATTATTTATCTTTTTATTATTTGGGATCTGTATTATTCTGTCTGTCTTGTAGGTGATGGCTAATTATCTTAAATTAACCAATGTTGTGTTCTTAAAGCAACACTTCTGTAAAACACTAACAGGGAATCTTTATATCACCCATAAGGAAATTACAAAATAAAATTAACAACAGTAAACAAACTTAGTTCGTGTAATAGCCACCCTAAAATTTTTGGCTGAGTTATACATTATATCCTCTGTTTGAGATGCTAGTAATATTGACAGGAAAAAAAACCTTTTGAAAATATCTTTAAATGAAATAACATCTGACCTACTGCTTTCGTAGTCATTCTCACATAATAAGATGGGACACAGAGCCTTATCTCAGGTAAGGAAGGGCTCTTTATTAATCTTAAGTGTTTTAATTCTAAAGCTAATCTTTGTTTTTTAAATATCATTTTACAAAGTTTACATAAATTGTTTGAGGTCACATGAACATTAGCTAACACCATATGATATAGCATTTAAAACATGAATTAAAAAAAGGCTGAAAGTTTTTAACCTTTACATAGATTAGGCTCTCATTAACTTAAAATACATTTAAATTGTTCCCCAATATAAAAAGTAACATAAAAGTTTACATATCTTATTGACAACAGGTAAATAAATCCATATATATATATATATATATATATATATATATATATATATATATATATATATATATATATATTTTACCATACAACTTCAGAACACCAGCTTGATATAATGCTCTTTTAAAGTTTCTACCTTACAGACTTGTATACCTGGAAGATATGAGCACATTAATAGCATCACAATTGCATTGATTTTTCTACATTAACCAAGTTTAGCTTTTAAAGAAATGGCAGTACAGTGCTCTAAAATAACAGTTCTTATTTAATCAGTTGTTTAATTTTTATGGTTGCTTGCTCTAGAAAAATAAAACTTAATAACCAAAATGTTATGGGTAAACTTATGTTTTAAGAAATTTTTGTCTCTTAAACACATGACTGATTTTTAAAATCTTATACAGACTTTAGGACAAACTTATACAGACCTTAGTAAATCAATCAGATATCTAACAAAAGTACTCATGAATGAGTAATCCCATATCAAATTTACTTTACTTATTTATCAAAATATTAGACAAATGTATTGAACAGTGTACCATTTTTTGTTGAAGAAAAAGTCCTAGAACCAAGGCATATTAGACCTTTTGTCGGCATTAATATTTTATTAGATTTTTGAACACCTAGAAAAACTTGTAAGGTTAAATTTAAAGACATTTATTTTTATCTGTTTATCCAATTTTAATTGTACCAATTAAATCACTTGAATTAAACATCTTTGGTTCCACGTTTTAAAATTTGTTTTAATGAGTGCTTTTTTTATGAGTGCTCCTTATATGTGTTAATTTGTATAACATATATATGATATAGGGATATATGTATATATAGACATACAACACATAACAAAAGTGTGCACACATAATAATAGTAAAGGCCTTATAGCTTTTTGCAGTTGAAATCTCCATTGCAATGTTTCAAAAACTCCACTGTTGGTCAAAGATAGAGCTGATCAGAAAAACATTAACCTAGGTCTGTAGGATCAAATTCATGAGCTCAAAAAAAGAATACAGAATCTAAGGAAAAAAATAAGAGTCCTAGAAAAAATGACTGCCCAGTAATTAATAAATACCATACAATTTACCTTTTTTCCTGCCTTAGGCCTCAGATCAGTCTCCTACTGAGCTTGCAGGCTTCTTTCATTTGCATTTCAACAAAAGTCCTGGCTGAGGTCTGAAAGGAGCAGGGAAAAACTGCTATTCTGAGCAGACACCTCAGGCCTAAGGCATTTTAACCATAATTTTGAGGTTCGGATGTTGAAAATTATGATACAATTTTAAGATGAAATTCACAAAATTTTATATCTTTACATCTTCTTTTGTCAACAGATACCATACTATGATTTACTATCCTTGTCCAAATTAATGCACTGGTACACACTGTGATATTTTCTCAGTCTACCCAATTCAAAATTAGTGACAAATAAAATTGAATGTTTGGGAAGTTACTTGCCAACTTGGAAGTAGAGTGCTTTAGTTTTCCATCCTAAGTATTTAAGTTATCTGGCATGAATTATCTGAAATCATAAACTAAACAATTACCTAAACCCGACTTTTAACTGCAAGATTGAGCAATGCTACAAAAACCCATCCAGATACCAGATTGTTACAATAAAACATCATCATTTAGACACACATTGAACTAATATCATTCCCAAGAAACAATTTATAATATCAGCACATTATTGCACATGTCTTAAAGGGCCAGAAACAAAGACACAAGACAGACACAAAGGAGCTCCAGACTATGGCTGACAGACAGAAGCCTTAAAAACAGAGCAGATAAGAGAAAAATTTCCTACACCAGTGGCAGGATAGATGTCCTCACAAGGGGATCAGATGTTTTCACAGAGGGCAAGCTGAAATGTAATATCAAGGGTTTCCATGGTGACTTTACTGCATTTAGTGTCCCCTTTTTCTTTTTCTTTTTTTTAAGAAGACAGAGGTGGCATAATCCTTATAGTGCAGGGAACGAAGGAAGGAATTCCTTGAAGCAGCAGGGCTTTGGTAGATGCTGGGAGTCCCTCAGTCCCTCCTTTTACTTATGGGACTAGCTCCTCTGGTTTGGTTCCACCCCAATCTCGCTCCAACTCCTAAAATTTCAGTAGTCACCTCTCAAAAAGTTCCAGGGTCGGGGGGTTATCATAATTTGTAACTTAAATTTCGGTTTCTGACCTTGAAGCGAATTAATACCTATTTAATAATGAGGACGAGGTTTGAGAAAAATAAAAAGGGAGATTTGCTGCTTTGCTAACAAAGCAGAAACACAGGGGACTCTGCCCAAAGGTTGTGACTCTCTTGAACTGGAGCAACAAGGGGTTTTAAAGGAGTTTCCATTGTTAACCTGGGAGATACTCTGTTCCTTGGTGGCCAGCAGGCATTGCCCTCTGCAGTGGGTGAGTTCCAGGCTGCCAGCTAGGGGCTTTTCTCATCCTGCTTAACAAAGGGGGGTAAACTTCATCACAGTTTTTAGAACACAGTCCAAAGGGTGTAAGGCTTACTTGCTTTATTACCCATTTTTACGTCCAATATCCTTAAGTTTTTAGCACAGAAATCAAACAACAAAATGCACAAAAACAAACAAACAAAAAACATATAGAACACAAAACAAAACACAAAGAAACAGAAACCTGGTGAAGATACAGAAAAACTGAGGAGCAATGAAATGTCTTGCTGAAGCTCCGGGGTAGGAGCTCCTGCGTGCCCGGCTGCACCTTTCTACCCTTTCAGAGAAATTCCATACAGAACAGAACAGAGGACAGAACAATTCTTGTTACTGTCCTGGACAGGAGTACATGTGAGCCTCCCCAGGCCACCTCTCTGTAATCAGAAGACATCTCCCTTAACCAGATATCAGATGTTATAAAGGCACCACCTACCAATGGAGGCCTCCTCCACCAGGTGCTTGCTAATAGTTTTAGTGTGATGGTTCACTGCAGTGCTCCCTGGACCGAAGGCTCACTCCAAGGCTTTGGAACTTGGCTCTCCAGCCCTGAGCCCTGGAGGAAAGGCCAGCGTCAGAATTTCCAGCAGTCTGGTCTTGTGATCTGGTCACGTCATCTCGCTGGGGAACTCCAAAATGTTAGACCAGGATGCAAGAAAAGACCACTGACTCCAATTAAAATCAAATTAAGGCAAGCTTATTAGTTCAACCGGCTAGGCTGACTCTCCTTCTCAAAACGGTGGGAAAAAGACAGCATCCCCACCTTTCCTACACTCCAGCTTTATAGCTCAAAAAGTTACACAAAAAGGGAGTATCAGAAAACAGAACTTTGACAAGCATCACACTAACTGTAGTTAACATTTTTTATTTGCTGGCCCCAGCATCAGAAATTATGAGGACCATTAGAGCCTCAGAGAGGGTCGTTGTCTGGCCAGGGAAGGCCAATATTTATGAGGTGTCAGTAAGGTTTCAGAGAGGGCTGTGATCTGGTCAGTAAGACAGGCATGGGTGAGTTCAAGGCCTGGGCAGGCATTCCAAGCAGGTTCAGAATTTGCAGTAATTTATAGTAAAGCAAAAATTATCTTTCCATGGCTTTAAGGCAAGATGGCTCCCAATATTAATGAAAGATCAGGTTGAGTGATCACCCCTGTCCCTTCCTTTTGGAAACTCCTCTACCACCTCCAAGGTTGTGAACTCCTGATCATTTTCCAATCCAGATAAGTATTCAGAGAATTTCTAACTCTTATCCTCTAATTGTGTCTTACTTGGGGCAAAGGTAATGTCAAAGCATTGTTCTGGATGAGAGTGGGAAGATTATTGTATATCACATATTTGCATACACATTGGATTCATTTTCCAATTTTCCGTTTGAAATACTGAATTCCTGACACTAACCCATACCCTACTAGACTCTGACTAATAATCCTAATATGATGGTGAAACATAACCCAAGCAGAATAGAAATACAAGCCGTTCAGAGGAGGCATGGTGTGTAGTTGGAATTGCCTTTTGCATTATATAGTATAGGAGCTATAAATCTAGTCAATTTTTTGTTGAAATAATACTACATGTGTTTTTAAAGTTAACAAATATGGGAATCCTGTCTCCCTTTCTCTGTAGCACACGTATTTTTATATGCACATAGAGAATCCTACCTGGTATCACACGTACATACTTGTGAGGTGGCTGAATTGGCAGATACAAATTGTGAGAAGAGATCACTACTCCTAAACGCTGTTTGAACTGAAAATTCAACCTATGGGTGAGCTTCCTAGTTCAATAACATTATACATAAATCCATGTTCAGTAAAATGAATATTTTTGCATCTGTGGATTATATATATATATATATATATATATATATATATATATATATATATATATATATATATATCATGATGAATTTCGATTGGCATATACATGGCTACTTTTTTTTCTTTTTTTGGTTGTTCAAAACGTTACAAAGCTCTTGACATATCATATTTCATACATTAAATTCAAGTGGGTTATGAACTCCCATTTTTACCCCAAATAAAGATTGCAGAATCACATTGGTTACATATCCACATTTTTACATAATGCCCTATTAGTTACTGTTGCATTCTGCTACCTTTCCTATACTCTATGATCCCCCTCTTTTCCCCTCCCATCTTCTCTCTCTACCCCATCTACTGTAATTATTTTTTCTCCTTGTTTATTTTCCCATTCCCTTCACAACCTGTTATATGTAATTTTGTATAACAATGAGGGTCTCCCTCCATTAACATGCAATTTCCCTTTTCTCTCCCTTTCCCTCCCACCTCATGTCTCTGTTAATGTAAATCTTTTCTTCCTGCTCTTCCTCCCTGCTCTGTTCTTAGTTGCTCTCATTATATCCAAGAAGACATTTGGTATTTGTTTTTTAGGGATTGGCTAGTTTCACTAAGCATAATCTGCTCTATTACCATCCATTTCCCTTAAAATTCCATGATTTTGTCATATTTTAGTGCTGCGTAATACTCCATAGTGTATAAATGCCACATTTTTGTTATCCATTCATCTATTGAAGGGCATCTAGGTTGGGCCCACAGTGCAGCAATTGTGAATTGTACTGCTAAGAACATCGATGTGGCAGTATCCCAGAGGTATACACTATTTTAAGGTCTTCAGGAAATAGTCCGAGAAGGGCAATAGCTGGGTCAAATTGTGGTTCCATTCCAAGCTTTCCCAGGAATCTCCATACTGCTTTCCAAATTGGCCACACCAGTTTGCGGGAACAGCTCTCCTCATAGGCCTGGTTTGGTCCATCTTCTCTACATTAAGAAGAGAGAGGCTTACTCAGACACAACCCTTCATCCTGAACAGGTTGTTTGCCATAGAAGATGACTTTTGGTCTTTCAGGTCTTTCATAGCTGCCTACATCTTCTCCAGGGATCAAATATGCATGGACCTTTGAGGTTCTCAGTAGGTGGCAGATCCCCTACATTTCTGTAATGCAAGACGAACCCTGTCCCTTCTCTTTTGTAAAGTTAGATTGAGGGAACAGTGTATGGTTAGGGTTTTAATAACATGTTCAATTTGGGTTCGGAATCATTCTGATGGATGAATAATGGTATTGGGAACCTGTGATATTTATAAAACTATAGAGGTGAAATATAAGTATGAAAACAGAAATCTAGGTACGATTTGTAGCCCAGAAGGGAATGAGGCCCTTGATTGGGATACTTAGCTTTTAATTATGTTCTGCACGGTTGTCTCAGATAAATTGATAATCAATGGCATAGGACCTTGTACCTTGGAAGATTGATTGTAGAAGAGAACATCCACTCAAATTGGGATAGTGGGTAGGATAAGGAAGAGAGTCGGTAGGTTTAGGAAGAAGAGTGAGTATAAAATTTGGATCAAATGTTCTTTAGCAATAGGGTTTCATTTATACAGTGAATGTAAATGTCAGCACATGCGAAGAGTCAGTCCCAATGATGAACTGCGGAAAATATAGGAAAGAAGATATCAATAGAGACATTGCAAAATCAGGCAATTGTAAAGTGAGTGATAGGTTTAGACATTTTCAACAGGATCGAGATTGAATACATAATTTTAGGAAGAAACAAATATGTAGTCACCAATAGAAATGACATTTGAAAGCATTAGGCAAACTGGAAATGGAAGTTTTTAGTAATCCATATTCAACTTCCATTTAGGATTTGGTACAATCATAAGTGTGACCTTTGCATTTTGTGCCCAGAAAATTATTGTGATAAAATATATATGTAGATCATGTGACATGAGTATTTTTTACACCATTTCTGTGAGCAATATTTGAAGACATATAAATTAGTATTGGGGGTACAAAGTGGTGTACCCTGTGTCTATGAATATAGAGATAATGCATGAATAGAACATACTGTAAATAAATAATATAACTGGTTACACTTTAAATAATGGATTGAATTGTTATCTGAAAATATATAAGAAATCATATATTGACATACAATCATTCATTCCAACCAGTTATATATCTAATTGTAATCTTAGGGTTATTTTTTATCATGAAGTGTGTGTGAGTTTTGCTTCAAAATTGATTATGGATCGAAAATAATGTGTTTGGAAAGAAGTCTCATGAAATTACCAATCAAGAAATATGGAGGAATCCATGTGTTCTGAAGCAGGAAGTGATTGAAAGTGAAACAAATGCCTATAAATTTGCTAAATTGTGGATGAAATATATATCCTGTGATGTGCATAAACTGATGAAATAGTATGTACCAGTGTTGAATAAAAATGAACGTCAAAATACACATCATGTACCATAGGAATCTACTTGCATTGATGTTAAACTGGGTCAGTTACTGTACAAATATTAGGATTCGCGTGCATCATTCACCGAAGTTAGTTTTCTTTTTTTTTTTAATTTTTATTTATGCTTGTTCAAAACATTACATAGTTCTTGATACATCATATTTGTCACTTTGATTCAAGTGGGTTATGAACTCCCATTTGTACCCCGTATACAGATTGCAGAATCACATCAATTACACATGCATTGATTCACATATTGCCATACTAGTGTCTGTTGTATTCTGCTGCCTTACCTATCCTCTACTATCCCCCCTCCCCTCCCCTCTCCCACCATCTTCTCTCTCTACCCCCTCTACCTTAATAAATTTCTCCCCATGTATTATTTTCCCCTTTCTTCTCTCTTCCTCTTGTATGTAATTTTGTATAACCCTGAGGGTCTCCTTCCATTTCCATGCAATATCCCCTTTCTCTCCCTTTCCCTCCCACCTCTCATCCCTGTTTTAATGTTAATCTTCTTCTCATCCTTTTCATACCTATTCTGTTCTTAGATAATCTCCATATATCAAAGAAGACATTTGGCATTTGTTTTTAAGGGATTGGGTAGCTTCATTTAGCATAATCTGCTCTAGCGCCATCCATTTCCCTGCAAATCTATGATTTTTTGTCATTTTTTAATGCAGAGCAATACTTCATTCTGTATAAATGCCACATTTTTTTTTATCCATTCATCTATTGAAGGGCATATAGGTTGGTTTCACAGTCTTGCTATTGTGAATTGTGCTGCTATGTACATCGATGTAGCAGTGTCCCTGCAGCATGCTCTTTTTAGGTCTTTAGGGAATTGACCGAGAAGGGGAATAGCTGGGTCAAATGGTGGTTTCATTCCCAGCTTTCCAAGAAATCTCCATACTGCTTTCCAAATTGGATGCACCAATTTGCAGTCCCACCAGCAATGTACAAGTGTACCTGTTTCCCCACATTCTCACTAACACTTGTTGTTTGACTTCATAATGGCTGCCAATCTTACTGGAGTGAGATGGTATCTTAGGGTGGTTTTGATTCACCTTTCTCTGACTACTGGAGATGGTGAGCATTTTTTCATGTACTTGTTGATTATATGTCCTCCTCTGAGATGTCTGTTGAGGTCCTCGGCCCATTTGTTGATTGGGTTATTTGTTATCTTATTGTTTAATTTTTTGAGTTCTTTGTATACTCTGGATATTAGGGCTCTATCTGAAGTGTGAGGAGTAAAGATTTGTTCCCAGAATTTAGGCTCCCTATTTACCTCTCTTATTGTTTCTTTTGCTGAGAAACAACTTTTTACTTTGAGTAAGTCCCATGTGTTGATTCTAGTTATTAACTCTTGTGCTATGGATGTCCTATTGAGGAATTTGAAGCCCGACCCGACAGTATGTAGATCGTAGCCAACTTTTTCTTCTATCAGACGCCATGTCTCTGATTTGATATCAAGGTCCTTGATCCATTTTGAGTCAACTTTTGTGCATGCAAGAGAAAGGGATTCAGTTTCATTTAGTTACATATGGATTTCCAGTTTTCCCAGAACCATTTGTTGAAGATGCTATCCTTCCTCCATTGATGCTTTTAGCTCCTTTATCAAATAGAAGATTGTTGTAGCATTGTGGATTAATCTCTGTGTCCTCCATTCTGTACCTTTGGTCCACCCGCCTGTTTTGGTACCAGTACCATGCTGTCATTGTTACTATGGCTCTGAAATTTAGTTTGAAATCTGGTATCGCTATACCGCCTGATTCACACTTCCTGGTTAGAATTGCTATTGATATTCTGGATATTTTATTTTTCCAAATGAATTTCATGATTGCTTTCTCTATTTCTACAAGAAATGCCGTTAGGATTTTGATTGGCATTGCATTAAACCTATAGAGAACTTTTGGGAATATCACCATTTTGATGATGTTAGTTCTCCTTATCCATGAACAGTGTATATTTTTCCATCTTCTAAGATCTTATTCTACTTCTCTTTTTAGGGTTCTGTAGTTTGCATTGTATAAATCTTTCACCTCTTTTGTTAGGTTGATTCCTAAGGATTTTATTTTTATTTTTTGAGGATATTGTGAATGGAGTGTTTTTTTTCTCATTTCCGTTTCAGAAGTTTTGTCACTGATATACAGAAATGCCTTTGACTTATGAATGTTGATTTTATATCCTGCCACATTGCTGAAATCATTTCTTAGTTCTAGTAGTTTTTTTTTTTGTAGACCCTTTTGGGTCTTCTATATATAGAATTATGTCAGCTGCAAGTAGTGATAATTTAAGTTATTCTTTTCCTATTTTCATGCCTTTAATTTCTTTCATCTGTCTAATTGCTCTGGCCAGTGTTTCGAGAAATATATTGAATAGAAGTGGTGGTAGAGAACATCTCTGTCTTGTTCCAGATTTTAGAGGGAATGCTTCAATTTTTCTCCATTCAGAATAATGCTAGCCTGAGGCTTAACATAGATAGCTTTTACAATGTCCAGGTAAGTTCCTGTTATCTCTAATTTTTCTAATGTTTTGAACATAAAGGGATGCTAAGGGTCTATTGTTCTTATTTATTTTTCGCAGAACCAAGCTTTAGTTTTGTAATTTTTTCAATAGTTTCTTTTGTTTCAATTTTGTTGTTTTCCGCTCTGATTTTAGTTATTTCTTGCCTTCTGCTACATTTGCTGTTGTTTTGCTCTTCCTTTTCTAGGGCTTTGAGATGAAGTGTGAGCTCATTTATTTGTTGTTCTTTCCTATTTTTGAGGAATGACGTCAAGGTGGTGAATTTCCCTCTTAAAACTCCTTTCATTGTGTCCCATAGATTCCGATATGTTGTGTCTGTATTTTCATTTATCTCGAAGAATTTTTTGATTTTCTCATTTATGTCTTCTGTAACACATTAATCATTCAGTAAAATGTTGTTCATTTTCAATGTGATGTAGGATTTTTCCTTCCTTCTTTTTCATTGGTTTCCAGTTTCATTCCATTATAATCAGATAAAATTCATGGTATTATGTCCACCACTTTATATTAATTGAGGGTTGCTCTATGGCATAATATATGGTCTATTTTTGAGAAGGATCCATGTGCTGCTTAAAAAAAAAGTATATCCACTTGATGATGGTTGATATATTTTATATATGTCAGTTAAGTCTAGGTTATTGATTGTGATATTGAGTTCTATAGTTTCTTTATTCAACTTTTATTTGGAGGATCTGTCCAATGGTGAGAGAGGTGTGTTGAAGTCACCCATAATTATTGTGTTGTGGTCTATTTGATTCTTGAACTTGAGGAGAATTTGTTTTATGAATGTTGCAGCACCATTTAATGGTGCGTAAATATTGATAATTTTTATGTCTTGTTGGTGAATGGTTCCTTTTAACAACATATAATTTCCTTCATTATCCCTTTTGATTAAATTAGTCATGAAGTCGATTTAATTCGATTTGAGGATGGCCACCCCTGCTTGCTTATGAGGACCGTGTGCATGGTATATTATTTCCCAACCTTTCACCTTCAGCCTGTGTATGTCTTTTCCATTCAGATATGTCTCCTTGAGGCAACATATTGTTGGATTTGTTTTTTGAATCCAAGTTACAAGCCCATGTTGCTTTATTGGAGAGTTTAAGTCATTAGTGTTTAGAGCTACTATTGATATATGGTTTCTACTGCCATCCATGTTTGAATATTTATCGTTTTTTTAAATTTACTTTGTTTCTCCATGATTAGCTTTTCCCCCGCCCTCTGTCATTACTGAGGCACTTCCCACTGATGGTTTTGGTTGTTGTTTTTCATTTCTTCCTCGTGTAGTGTTTTGCTCAAGACACTTTGCAATGGTGGTTTTCTTGCTGCAAATTCTTTTAGCTTTTCTTTATCATGAAAGATTTTTATTTCGTTGTCGTACCTGAAGCTGAATTTTGCTGGATACAGAATTCTTGTTTGGCATCCATTGTCTTTCAATGTTTGAAATACGTTGTTCCAGGATCCTCTCACTTTCAGTGTCTGTGATGAAAAATAGGTTGTTAACCATATTGGTTTACACCTGAATGTAATCTTCCTCCTTTCTCTTGAAGCTTTTAATGTTTTCTCTTTGTTCTGTATATTGGATATCTTCATAACAATGTGTCTTGGCGTTGGTCTACTGTGATTTTGTGTGCTCTGTGTCCTGTAAGCATCTTCAATTTGTATATCCGTTTCCTTTTTTATTTCTGGAAAATTTTCTGTAATTATTTCATTCAACAGGTTACTCATTCCCATGGTTTGAATCTCTGTACCTTCCTCTCTCCAGATGACTCATAAGTTTGGTTTTTTTATGTTATCCCATATCTCTTGGATGTTTTTCTCGTGATTTTTTACCAGCCTTTCTGTGTTGGCTAGACTCTTTTCAAGATGTTATATTTTGTCTTCATTATGTGACATTCTGTCTTCTACTTGCTCCACTCTGTTAGTGATACTCTCAATTGAGTTTTTAATTTGGTTTATCGTTTTCTTCATTTCTAGAATTATTCTTTGAATTTTTATAATCTCTATCTCCTGATAAAGAAGATTAACTTCTTCTTTTATCTGTTTATGTAATTCATTTTCAATGTGTTCTTTCACTGTATTTATTTGCTCTCTCGTATCCTCTTTAAGGTTTCATTCCATCTGTCTAAGGTATTCCTTGAGTTTTTTATATGACCATTTTTCTGATGATTCTAGGTCCTCCTGAATATTTAGGTTATCCTTCATTGTTTGTACTCCTTTTCTTTCTTGCTTTTTTATGCTGCTCATGTTACTTCTTGTTTGTTTGAGTGCTGAGTTACTGCTTATTCTTATAAATTTATTTGAAGCTTGGGAGGAAAGCTATTAGAAGGGATGGGAAGAAGTCACTAAAGAGAATGAGAATAGGCAGGTAGAATTCAAGGATGAGGGAATAAGAAAATTGAAAAGAAATGAAAAGACAAAAGAAAAAAATAGAAAATAAAGAAAGAAATAATTTTTTTAAAATAATAATGATAATTAAAAATGAAAATTAAAATTTAAAATAATAATAATAATAGTAAAATTTAAAAAATAAAAACATTAAAATAAGTTAAAGAACAACAACAAAAAATGAAAATGAAAGAAAAAAAGTAAAAATAAAATAATAATAATAATAATACATGCAGTCATAGAGTTCAATTAACTTCTCTTCCAGTAGGTGGAGCTGTGCTCACTGGGCCAAGCTTCTCCTCTCAATAGGTGGGAACCAATCACTGTGCAGCAGCTCTTCCTCCCAGACTGGGCGGGTCTCCAATCCTGAGTGCCTAGGACCTTCTCTAGTGTTTCCTCAAGCCAGGCTCTGCTCAACTGTGACACTCACCACAATACTTGCTACACGTCAGGTCTCTGTTCCTGGTAGTCCTGTTTTCATCAACACCTGCCACTCTCTCCCTGTTTGCCTCCCTCAGATCCTAAGTTTGTAGAGCTTTTGGCTGGGAACCCTCAGCGAATTTGCTTGCTCTCTGGTATCCATGCCCACATTAGCTGGTGTAAGAGACCTCAGTTGTCAGCACTGGTGGGAGCGGTAGCCGGGAATTCCATGCCACGAGTCCCACAGCACACATGATTCCCTCGGTCTGGCCATCTTTCTCACGGGAGACCTGGGAGGGCCCCTTAAAGGAGAGCTGGAAGGGGCCCTTAATGTTTCCCCGCTGTGTGGAGAGAGATGCATAGGGAATTACACACCTGTCGTACTGGTTTCAATGAAGTTATCTCCTCTGCCCATGACGTCAGTTCTCTTCCATGGTGGTATCCCATGCAAATGGTGACCGTTCATTCCTTTTGCCAGGTGACCAATGCAACGGATGGGTCCTGACTGTGTCTCCGAAGCCCCATTTCAATTCAGTGGCCTTTTACCTCTGTAAATTCAGAAGGGCCGACCAGTTATTTCAGAGGGAATGTTAGTTCTGAGACACAAGAAGCAGGCAAATCTGAGCTTCTATGCAGCTGGTCCGGGCTCTGTGTGTTTTCTGAGGGGCCCAGACTGTTCGCACCAGATCCATGTCAGGTCAGCATTGCCTAGTGATTCTGAACAAACAGCATTTAGACAGTTTATGACTCCCTATGCCTGTGCAGCTTAAGAGGTCAGAGACTTGATTTCTCCATGTTCGCCACCATGTTGGATCTCCTATATTGCTACTTTTTAATGTCTGTGCGTGTGCGTTCATATATATATATATATATATATATATATATATATATATATATATACTCTCCAGATTTTTCAAAATATGAAATATATGTGTCTTATTATACGCTCCCTAAATTCATTCATATTCATATATGTGGATTTATAACAAACTTTCCACAAGATTATACTCAGAAATAATCATCCACCTGAAATACATATTTCTTTCCTAGTACTGAAAAGTAACTTCATAGAATGGTGCATACAAACTCTAATATTTCTAAAGATACTTACCCAGTGTAACATCAATGCAAGTAGATTCCTAGGGGACATGATGTGTATTTTGACGTTCATTTCTATTCAACACTGGTACATTACTATTTCTTCAGTTTATGCACATCATAGGATATATATTTCATCCACAAGTTCGAAAACTTATAGGCATTTGTTTAATGATCAGTCACTTCCTGCTTCAGAATACATGTATTCCTCCATGTTTCTTGACTGGTCTTTTCATAAGACTTTTTCCAATTACAATATTTTCATTTTTCATTATCTCTTATGAAGCAAAACTCAAACACCCTTCATGATAAGCCATAATCCTAAAATTACCATTAGATGTATAACTGGTTGGAATGAATGATTATATATCAATATAAGATTTCTTATATATTTTTAGATATCAATTCAATTCATTATTTAAAGTGGAACCAGTTAAATTATTTATTCACAGGATGGTCTATTCATGCATTATCTCTATATTCATAGACACAGGGTACACCTCTGTGTACCCCTAACACTAATGTATATGTCTTCAAAATATTGCTCCCAGAAATGGTGGAAGAAATACTCATGTCACCTGATCCACATATATATTTTATCACAGTAAAATTCTGAACAAAAAATGTAAAGGTCACACTTATGATTGTACCGAAGTCTAAAAGGAAAGTGAACATGGATAACTAAAAACATCCATGTGAAGATTGCCTAATGCTCTCAAATGTCAATCCTATTGGTGACAACATATTTGTTTCTTCCAATGATTATATATTCAAACTAAACCCTGTTGAAAATGTCTAATCCTATAACTCACTTTATACTTTGCCTGATTTCATAATGTCTCTATTGATACCTGCTTTCCTACTTATTTTCCCCAGTTCATCGTTGTGACTGACTCTTCACATGTGCTGAAATTTTCATTCATTCTCTAACAGAAACCCTATTGCTAAAGAACTTTTGGTCCAAATCCTATACTCACTCTTCTTCCTAAACCTACCGACTATCTTCCTAATCCTACCAACTATCCATTTTGACTGGATGTTCTCTTCTACATTAAATCTACCAAGGTACAAGGTCCTGTGCTTCAAATCATACCTAGATTTCTGTTTCCATACTGATATTTCACCTCTATATTCTTGTAATTATCGCACGTTCTCAATACCATTATTCATCGCCCAGAATGATTCCTAACCCAAATTGAACCTGTTATTAACCCTAAACATACACTGTTCCCTAAATCTCATTTTACAGAAGAGCAGCAACAGAGTTGTTCTTAAAATACAGGGAATTAGGGGACCTTCCACCTGCTGAAAACCTCAAAGGTCCATGCAGAAATGATACCTGGAGAAGTTGTAGGGAGGTATGAAAGACCTGAGAGAGCAAAAGTCCTATTCCAAGTCAAACAACCTGGTCAGGATAAAGGGATGTGTCCGAATCAGCATCTCTCTACTTATTTTAGAGAAAATGGACTAAACCAGACCTGTGTGGAGAGCTGTTCCCAGGTGTCTATGGTTGATATACCATTCTAACTTGTGAAAGTGTTCCAGGAAGTAGGAGCAGCCTCCATCTCATGGGACCCTTGGAAGCAAGTGTTAGGATAAAGTGGTTGCCAAGGCAGTGGCCTCATTCAGTTCCAAAGAAAGTGACATACCTCATTTCCTTGGTGATGGAACTCTCTGAACTTGTTATCCAAGAACCAAGACACTGAGAGGCAATCCCAGTCCATGTCCCTGTGGGCTCACTTGATTGGATTTTTGCAAGGACAGAGTCAGTCTTTCTTGGTACCTCCTGATGTGAGTATAGCCAAATACCAGGAGAGCTCTGAAGAGATACTTTTCCTGCGAAAGCAGGTAGTGGCTGGCCACTTTTTCCTGACAACTTCACAGAGTTGGTCAAGGAAACCAGATCTGATAGAGGACACGCCATTTTGGGGGAACATAATATGGCCCACCAGTCAAAGTTAACTCCGGAGAGTCACAGACCTACTTGAGGGAAGGAGGTGCATTTGTGAGTGTGGGTTTGTTGTTTTGTCTCATGTTCAGAGAATAGGTACGAAAGGCGGTTTATTTGATTTGAAGTGAACTGTTTCTAGTAAGTCGTTTGACAAGATGAGTGTTTCTATGTCTGTGTATCCCACTGTGTCCGCGGTTGTAGACATGAGAAAAGAGAATGCAACAATGGATGTGTCCTGTCTAGTAGAAAGCTTCCCATTATGCATCCTGCCTAATTTATGAATAGAGTGCGGCTTGCCTTATGGATGGGCAATACCTACTACCTTCCTAAGTCTCTGTTTTCTTCTGAATTCTGGCCACTCTCCAGAATAGGCTCATGGTTTTGTGTCCAAGATATGTAACAACTCCAAGGTCTGTGACATGGCCATGTACAGGATAGCTGAAGGGAATGGCCAGCATCTCAGAAAACTCAGATATCAATGTGACCAGGAAAGTCTCAGTGGATATACCCTGCTTTTGGCCTTTTGCTTACCTATTGTTCTGTTGCCCTGAATATCAGGAAGGTCTTTGCCTCAGGCCACCCCTTTGTGAAGCCTGAAGAAAACAGTTTTCAAATGGAAACGAATGGGCATCACTTGTGGCTCTTTCTTAATTGCTTTGGAAAGGGATGTGTCTGAATTAGCCTCTTGGCCTTGTATGTGGCTGTGACTTTGATTCTCAGCAGCTGATGAATCTAAAGAATGATCCCATGTGTGCATCCAAAACCATAATTGCCAAAAGATCAGTCATTGTGGATGAAGTCTCTCATCTTCCTCTGTTAGGTTCCTGACTTCCATCAAGTGAGAATTGGTATTCCTTGGGTCAAATGAGTTCTTCAAATTACTGCAGAGGTGCTTAGGTTTTTGCATGACTCCAAATCACATAAAGAATCTATAATTGAAAGTCAGTAGGCCACAAATTGGAGAAACAGAGCAGTATTAACGGGAGGCTTATTTGATCACTCCTGGTTCACAGGAAGGGTGTCCAGGCCAACATGACTTTAGGCAAATGAGGGGCAAGGGAGTTTATTTGGACACTGTCTTTGGGTGAGCCATTCATGGAAACCTTCAGCCAGAGGTTATGATGAGTGACTATATGGAAGAAGATGAGGACCTTGTTTGAGTGTTTTGGTTTTAATTGTGGTCATTTGTGTGGTGGTTGTAAGAAATATCTTGGTCCACCTGGGCTTGAACTCTGGTTGGATTCCCCTTAGAGACTGCGTTCTGGAACTGAACTCAGAGAAGTATTGCCATGAATTGTGTTGGGATATTAGGAGGCCACGCATGAGAGTCGCCCTTGGAAACTGAGATCTAGGCCCAGGATGGCTTTCCACAGAGCACTGAGAATCTCAGCCAGGATAACACATGATTTTATTCTGAAAGACTTGGCAGCCATAGTTGAGTGTCAAAACACACATGGACCTCACATTGTAGACCTCAATTTACCTGGCTTCATGTGACCTTTTGGCCACTCTTTGGGAAGCCTTGCCTGTGAGAGTTCTCCAGAGCTTTCATTGAAAATGAGCTTCCTCATTATTTAATGGTTTCTGAATGAATTGAAACCCACAGTGCCTCCAACTTCATCCTTAACAATGGCTAGATGAATACCATGTAGTTATTAAAATTTCCATGACCAGGTGGCACTGGAGAACCTTTGAATGTCCTGTTGCTGATCATGAGTATACCAGACAGTGCCTTGATTGACTGGATTTCATGAAAATGTTGTAGAAAAGAGATGCCAGTACGTTTGAGTCTGCTGAGTAGTGGGCCTAGAGCACTGGTGGGCAGGTGTGTGAAAGAACATCATTAGTAGGGCCATGAGGATCTACCATTGGATTCCAAATGGCTTGTGACTGACATGGTGCAGCCAGCAGATCCTTATTTGTAAAGTCATCTTTTTATATGGAGAGGTTTCAGGGCAATGTTCAGAATAAGGGTCATATGGACAAGGGGGCAATGGGGCAAGCTATGAGGGATAGAAGCCTGGTTGGTGCGTTCTCCTGCACACCCTGACCTACCACACGTGACATAACTCCCTCCAGCACTGTGTCTCAGTTGGGCTTCTTGTATTTCATGAAGCAAATACTAAACTCTCAGTGCAGCAGGAAAAACACCACAAAAAGTGGAGGAGGACAAAATGGCTTCACAGTTCACATGGGGAGACATTTAGTCACCAGTGGTCACTGTTTACCAACAAAGAGAGGATTCAGGCCTCCTGCTTCATGTTAATTGGAAAATAAGAACCCATGTCCTTCAGGTCAAAGTGATGGAGACCCACCTTTGATGTTCTCACTACAAAAGAAGATAAAGCTCCTGAAAACAACCTAAATTTCAAGTGCCCAACCTCAGAGTGAGATTCTCAAAAAGTCCTTAGGCCAGAAGAGCTCCATGTTTGTGGAGTGTTTACCCTGTCCCTTACTTTTAGAAAGTCCTCTACCTCCACCAAAGATGTGAAATCTGGAGCATTTTCCATTCCAGATAGGTATTCACAGATTTTCTAACTCCTCTCCTATAATTGTGTCTTACTTGAGGCGAAAGTAATGTTAAAGCATTGTTCTGGATGAGAGTGGGAAGTATGTGACACTAACACATACCCTATCAGACTCTGAATACTATTTCTAATAGGATGGAGAAAAATAACCCAAACAGAATAGAAATACAAGCAGTTTAGAAGAGTCATGGTGTATATTTGGACTTGCCTTTTGCATGATACAGAGTAGGAGTTAAATCTAGTCAATTTTTTGTTGAAATAGTTCTCCATGTGTTTTTAAAGTTAACAAATTGTGAGTTCCTGTCTCCCTTTCTCTGTAGCCCATTCAGCACATATATTTTTATATGGATATATAGAATCATACCTGGTACCACACATACATTCTTGTGAGGTGGATGAGTTGGCAGATACAAATTGTGAGAAGAGATCACTCCTACTAAACCGTGTTGGAACTGAATATTCAACCAATGGGTGAGCTTCCATGTTCAGTAAAATGAATATTTTTGGATCTGTGGATGATATATATTTTATGATGAATTTTGATTGACATATATGTTGCTATTTTTTTTCTGTGTGTGTGTGTGTTTTGTGTCACTCACCTGTTCTGTAAAACAACTTCAGAGAGAGAGGTTAAAAATTCATGCAAAGCTCTGATGGAGGTATCTAATATCTTAGTTTTGGTCTATTGCTTCTTCTAATTGGGTCATTTGTTGTGTCCCATGGACGAGGGCAGTGGTTCCTGTGCCCACCCCTGCAGCAACTCCTATTCCGAATAGGATGGCTAAAGTGAGGGATATATGTTCCCAGTTGAAACGGGTTGTATGCCCCCCTATTTGATCTTCAAATGAACCTGCATCATGATAGAGCACTCTGGGAAACATCTGCACCATTACACAATTAATCACATCTGTTGACCATTTCATGAAAACATAAACAATGTTTAATTATATACAATTATGCTGTTGTAGGGACGGACAAGGCAAGGCACCTAAGATAGCAACGAAGACAGCGAAACCGTCCTATTTGGTTGCAACCAGATTCAGAGGGCATTGCTTCTGTTGTAATCAATTATTCTCCTGAAACTCAAGTATAGGTAGTTTCAGAATTTTGTACCCAACATGTAAGGGAAGGGGCTCAGAAGTTCACAGTCTGCAGAAGTTCAAAAGAGCCGTTGTTGTTTCTGTTTTTTCCTCGGTTCTGGGCAAGTTAACTTTTCAAGGACACCTGGGAGGGAAAGAGCTTTTTCCTACCTTTCTTATTTTTCGCCCCTGACAGCTGTTACCATGGAGCCCTGATGGTAACTTCTTTATCTTAGAAATATAGCCATCTCTGTAAAGCCCCAGCTCACGGCCAGAGGCCTTGTTCAAATATTTTGTGGAAAACAAGTAATGGGGTGTCTAGCATAGAAGTGCTTATTTTTTTAGCCAGTGGCCAAGTAGAACAAGGCAACACTAAAAGAGGAAGTTTATCTACATTGAACTCTTTTATAGGGACTCTTTTGCTGAAAGTCCTAAAGTCAGCCATGGTGAAGACTTCTGTAGAAAGTCAGTTAAGAATTTTATGTAGGCCTGGTACAGAAGGGGAAGACAGGGAAGGTGGGGCTGACAGCAGCTCCGAGGATCTGAGAATAAGGAAGGAGAGATGTAAAAGAATAATGGGAAAGGGGTTTGGTATTTTCCTAGTAACAAAAACTTGAGCTGCAGAACAGGTAGAGCAGAGGAGAAGACAAGAGTGAGTATCCCAAAATGCATGTGAGGGACTTTAAATTTTTAGTAAACTGTTTTCAGTGATGACAAAGCAACTTTAAAGGCCATTTTCATTACATCTTTGATAGGAGTCTGAGGGCTCTCCTCTGCTAGTTTCAGCTTTGTGTTAGCTGGTAAGAGGACCTGGTGGGACCCGGTGCGGGCACGGACAGGAGAAGAGAGGAGTGAGTCGGTGGATGAGAACCTGAGTACCGCTAACTCAGCAAGGGGGCGATGGTCTGAGAACCGGGAGAGGTTTGGGTTTTTGATCTAATAATTGGAGGGGAGAAATCAGGTTGCTGAGGTGAGAGTGACAGCAGAGACTCTGGAGCACAAGGCTGAAGGTGAGGATCTATTGGATAAGCATAGTTCAGGATATGAGTGAAGGATGGAAAAGGCCTGCCCATAGGGGAATCTCCTTTCACCCTTTTGAGCACTTGCAGAAGTTAAAAAGGTCACACAGGGCTGGGGATGTGGCTCAATTGTAGCACGCTCGCTTGGCATGCGTGCGGCCCGGGTTTGATCCTCAGCACCACATACAAACAAAGATGTCGTGTCCGCCAAAAACTAAAAAATAAATATTAAAAATTCTCTCTGTCTCTCTGTCTCTCGCCTCTCTCTTTAAAAAAAATGGTCACGCAGAATTTGAGGATCTAGAGACCCCTCTGGGGGCCATCAGTTTTGGTTATCTAATTGGTAATATGGCCAATGCTGTGTACTGAATTTGATGAGGAGTTTGTGTTCCATCAGGCAGCCCCTGTATGCTCACATCCCCATGACGTACAGAAAAAGTCGGCCAGGCATTCTGGAATTACTAAAAAGGAGTGATGGATTTTTCCTATCCCCAGGTCCATGATCCTCTTAGTTGTACAAGTCCGATATTTACTGCCATTAGCCCCTTGAACTAGAGACCTTTTATTTGATAGAGGGCCCAATGGGGCCTTAAGCGCTGAGTTTATTGCCCCTGTATCCCCTTCAAAGTTTACTGGGGTCTCCTCCACTTCAAAAGATACGCTGAGCTCAGGGAGGGGATCTGAGCCCCGACTTTCATAGTCATGCTGAAGAGTCAGAATGGCTGGCTGGCGTGGCTGCCTCTTTCTAGGGCACTCTTGAACCCAGTGTCCTCTTTCTTTACAGTAGGCACATTGATCTGAGGTCAGGGGTGGCCTCTGGCATGGGACCAGGTATCCCTTCCTGTCTCCCTGTTTCTTAATATCTGGCCCTTTTGTTGTTGTGACCGGGACCTTAGTCAACTCCTTAGTCTGTCTTTTGTTTCTTTTATCGTCCTTTTGCTCCCTTCTCTTCCTCAGTTTCTCTCTTATAGTATACTTTCTGGGCTTCTCTGACTAAATCTCTCAAAGTCATATCTTGTAATCCATCTAAGCATTGTAACTTTCTATAAATATCCAAGGCAGCATGCCCAATAAAGGCCATTGTGACACATGCTTTTTGATCCTCTTCTTGAGGATCGAAAGGAGTATATCTCCTATATGCCTTCGTAATTCTCTCTAGAAACATAGAGGAAGATTCATCAGGCCCACAGGCGTGGTAGCCACGTCACCCCAAATGGAGTAGGGAAATAGCAATGCCGCTGCCCGTGCCCGGATAAGGCCCAGTCACCAGCTGGTGTGGTAGTCACGTCACCCAAATTGTAGTAGGGGCCAAGCAGGCCTCCGCCCACGCCAGCAGAAAAAGCAGACCTGTGACTGACCTGCGGAACAGGCACAGCGGCCTGCCACCATGGTAGACATGACACCCCAATTGGAGTAGTGGCAGAGCAGAGCTTTCTCCTGCGCCCAGTACAAGCACAACGGCCCACCGGCGTGGTAGTCACGTCAACCCAATTGGAGTAGGGGCAGAGCAGAGCCTTTGCCCGCACCCAGAACAGGCCCAGCGATCTGCCAGCATGGTAGTCACGACACCCCAATGGCAGTAGGGCCAGAGCAGAGCCACCACCCGCTCCCGCAAGGTAGGCAGACCTGCAACCGACAGGCAGAACAGGCCCAGCGGCCTGCAAGCGCGGCAGACACGTCAACCCATTTGGTTCTTTGAAAAAATTAAAAAAATCAACAGAACATTAGCCATGCTAACGAAGACAATAAGAGAGAGAACTCAAATTACTAGCATATGGGATGAAAAAGACAACATCATAACAGATATTTCAGATATACAGAAGTAATCCGAAATTATTTTGAATCTTTGTACTCTAATAAAATAGAAGACGGTGAAGGCATCGATAAATTTCTTAAGTCATATGATCTGCCCAGATTGAGTCAGGAGGATATAGACAACCTAAACAGACCAATATCAATTGAGGAAATAGAAAAAACCATCAAAACACTACCAAGTAACAAAAGCCCAGGACCTGATGGGTATATAGCAGAGTTTTACAAAACATTTAAAGAGGAACTAATACCAATACTTTTCAAGTTATTTCAGGAAATTGAAAAAGAGGGAATTCTTCCAAATTCATTCTATGAGGTAAACATCACTCTGATTCCTACACCAGACAAAGACACTTCAAAGAAAGAAAACTACAGACCAATATCTCTAATGAACCTAGAGGCAAAATCCTCAATTAAATTCTGGCAAATCAGATACAAAAGCATATCAAAAAAATTGTGCACCATGATCAAGTAGGATTCATCCGTGGGATGCAAGGCTGGTTCAATATACGGAAATCAATAAATGTTATTCATCACATCAATAGACTTAAAAATAAGAACCATATAATCATCTCGATAGATGCAGAAAAGCATTCGACAAAGTACAGCATTCCTTTATGTTCAAAACTCTAGAAAAACTAGGGATAACAGGAACATACCTCAATATTGTAAAAGCAATCTATGCTAAGTCTCAGGCTAGCATCATTCTGAATGGAGAAAAATTGAAGGCATTCCCCCTAAAATATGGAACAAGACAGGGATGCCCTCTTTCACCACTTCTGTTCAACATAGTTCTCGAAACACTGGCCAGAGCAATTAGACAGACAAAAGAAATTAAAGGCATATAAATAGGAAAAGAAGAACTTATATTATCACTATTGCAGATGACATGATTCTATACCTAGCAGACCCAAAAGGGTCTACAAAGAAACTAATAGAGCTAATAAATGAATTCAGCAAAGTGGCAGGATATAAAATCAACACTCATAAATCAAAGACATTCCTGAATATCAGTGACAAATCCTCTGAAACGGAAATGAGGACAACCACTCCATTCACATTATACTAAAAAAAAAATAATTGGGAATCAACCTAACAAAAGAGGTGCAAGTTATATACAAGGAAAACTACAGAACCCTAAAAGAGAAAAATAGAGGAAGATCTTAGAAGATGTAAAAATGTACCCTGTTCATAGATAGACAGAACTAACATCATCAAAATGGCGATATTACCAAAAGTTCTCTATATGTGTAATGCAATGCAATTCAAAATCCCAACGGCAGTTCTTGTAGAAATAGAGAAAGCAATCATGAAATTCATATGGAAAAATAAAAGACCCAGAATAGCAAAAACAACACTAAGCAGGAAGTGAGAATCAGGCCGTATAGCGATACCAGACTTCAAACTATACTACAGAACAATAGTAAAAAAATAGCATGGTACTGGTACCAAAACAGGTGGGTGGACCAATGGTAAAGAATAAAGGAAACAGAAACCAATCCAAAAAAATACAACTATCTTAATTTTGATAAAGGGGCTAAAAGCATGCAATGGATGAATGATAGCATCTTCAACAAATTGTGCTGGGAAAACTGGAAATCCATATGTAACAAAAAGAACTGAATCCATTTCTCTTGCCATGCACAAAAGTTAAATCAAAATGGAACAAGGAGCTTCATATCAAATCAAGACATGGTGTTTGATAGAAGACAAAGTTGTCTATGATCTACATACTGTGGGGTCGGTCGCCTCCAAATTCCTCAATAGGACACCCATAGCACAAGCGTTAATAACTAGAATCAACACATGGGACTTACTCAAACTAAAAAGTTTTTTCTCAGCAGAAGAAACAGTAAGAGGGGTAAATAGGGAGCCTACATCCTTGGAACAAATCTTTCCTCCTCACACTTCAGATAGAGCACTAATATCCAGAGTATACAAAGAACTCAAAAAATTTGTCAATAAGATAACAAATAACCCAATCAACAAATGGGCCAAGAACCTGAACAGACACTTCTCAGAGGAGGACATACAATCAATCAACAAGTACATGAAAAAATTCTCACCATCTCCAGCAGTCAGAGAAATGTGAATCAAAACCACCCTAAGATACCATCTCACTCCAGTAAGTTTGGCAGCCATTATGAAGTCAAACAACAACAAGTGCTGGCGAGGATCTGGGGAAACAGGTACACTTGTACATTGCTGGTGGGACTGCAAATTGGTGCAGCCAAATGGGAAAGCAGTATGGAGATTTCTTGGAAAGCTGGGAACGGAACCACCATTTGACCCAGTTATTCCCCTTCTCGGTCTAAAACCTAAAGACCTAAAAAGAGCATGCTACAGGGACACTGCTACATCGATGTTCATAGCAGCACAATTCACAATAGCAAGACTGTGGAACCAACCTAGATGCCCTTCAATAGAAGAATGAATAAAAAAATGTGGCATTTATACACAATGGAGTATTACTGTGCATTAAAAAATGACAAAATCATAGAATTTGCAGGGACATGGATGGCATTAGAACAGATTATGCTAAGTGAAGCTAGCCAATCCCTAAAAAAACAAATGCCAAATGTCTTCTTTGATATAAGGAGAGTAACTAAGAACAGAGTAGGGACGAGGAGCATGAGAAGAAGATTAACATTAAACAGGGATGAGAGGTGGAAGGGAAAGGGAGAGAGAATGGAAACTGCATGGAAATGGAAGGAGAACCTCAGGGTTATACAAAATTACATACAAGAGGAAGTGAGGGGAAAGGGAAAAATAATACAAGGGGGAGAAATTTATTACTGTAGAGGGTGTAGAGAGAGAAGAGAGGAGGAGAGGGGACGGGAGGGGGGATAGTAGAGGATAGGAAAGGCAGCAGAATACAACAGACACTAGTATGGCAATATATGAATCAATGGATGTGTAAGTGATGTGATTCCGCAATCTGTAAACGGGGCAAAAATAGGAGTTCATAACAAACATAAATCAAAGTGTGAAATATTATTTATCAAGAACTATGTAATGTTTTGAGCAACCATATATAAAAATTTTTTAAAAAAGATAAATAAATTCAGTGAATAATGCACGAGAATCCTAATATTTCTACAGTAACTGACCCAGTTTAAAATCAATGCCAGTAGATTCCTATGGGACATGATGTGTATTTTGACGTTCATTTTTATTCAACAATGGTACATTACTATTTCATGAGTTTATGCACATCATAGGATATATATTTCATCCACAAATTAGCAAATTTATAGGCATTTGATTCAATTTCAATCGCTTCCTGCTTTACAACATATGCATTCCTCCAGGTTTCCTGACTGGTCTATTCATGAGACTTCTTTCCAAACATATTATTTTCGATTTCCATAATCACTTTTGAAACAAAACTCACACACTCTTCATGATAAACCAAAACACTAATATTACTATTAGATGTATAATTGGTGGGGATGAATGATTGAATATCAATATAATATTTCCTGTAATTTTTAAGATATCAGTTCAATCCATTATTTAAAGTTGGAACAAGTTATATTATTTATTCACTGTATTGTCTATTCGTACTTTATCTCTAAATTCATAGACACAGGGTGCACCTCTTTGTAAACCCAATACTAATTTTACGTGTTGAATATATTGCTTCCAGAAATGGTGGAAGAAATACTCATGTCACCTGATCTACATATACATTTTATCACAGTAGAATTCTGGACAAATAATGTAATGGTCACGGTTATGATTGCACGAAGGACTAAATGGAAAGTGAACATGGATTACTAAAAACATCTATGTCCAGGTTGCCTAATGCTCTCAAATGTCAATCCTATTGGTGACTACATATTTTTTTCTTCCTAATATTATGTATTCAAACTCAACCCTGTTGAAAATGTCTAATCCTATCACTCACTTTATACTTTGCCTGATTTCGTAATGTCTCTATTGATATCTGCTTTTCTACATTTTTTCCCAGCTCATCATAGTGACTGACTCTTCATATGTGCTGACTTTAACAATCACTCTGTAACCTAAACCCTATTGTTAAAGAACTTTTGTTCCAAATGCTATACTCACACTTCTTCCTAAACGTACTATCTTCCTATTTCTATCAACTCTCCCTTTTTGACTGGATGTTCTCTTCTACATTCAATCATTATAGTAAATGTCCGGCGAGCTTCACAGGAGGAAACCACCAACAGACTATCTCATGAAACAGCAAAGGGTTTATTGAGTGTCCAGCATGCTGGTGCTCAGAGCTCACTTGCATAGAGCAGATAGCCCTGAGAATAGCTTAAGTAGAGCTTATATACTTTACCTGGGGAGGGCAGGGAGGGAAGTTTATTGATGGATCGGGGTGAGTGGGCGATTTGCGTGCAACTGGGTGAGGGAGCACATTCTGCAGTTGGGCAGTTGGGTACAGCACATACTGGGAACAAGATTTGCAAGTATTTCTCAAGATTTCAACAGTGTTTTGTTAAGCATACAGAAAAACAGGAAGTGACAAGTACCTATTTTACTAACCTTTTATTCCCCACTTCTTCTTCTGGCTACTTTTAATCATAAAAATGATCATTGGGGGGGTGTCACATTCTATGTATACTAGTAGGGTATTACCATAAGTTTAACTCGTTCAATTTGAGCCTGGAGAAAAGAAATTACACGGTTGAGAAAACAGGGTTTAATAGTTAGCAATAACATGAGGATTACTATTGGACCGGCCAGGGTTGATAAAAACGTAGTTAACCAGGAAGACTGTGTGAACCAAGACTCAAACCACCTTTTTTGGGCCTCTCTGTCTCGTTGATGCTTTTCAAGGCATCTTTTTAATTTACTCTTAGATTTTATTACAAGTCCAGTATGCTCAGCATACAAACAACTTTCTTCTCTCAATGTAGCACAAAGCCCCCTTCTCTCATGACGAGGAGGTCCAACCCTCGAGTGGTCTGAAAAACAACTTCAGAGAGAGAGGTAAAAGAGTCATGCAAAGCTCTGATGGAGGTTTCTAATATCTTAGTTTTGGTCTATTGCTGTCATTTGTTGGGTCATTTGTTGAGTCCCTTGGACAAAGGCAGTGATTCCCGTGGCCACCAGTGCAGCAATTTCTATTCCTAATAGGATGGCTACATTGAGAGATATATATTTTCAGTGGAACCGGGTTGAATGCCCCCCTATTTGATCTTCAAATGAATCTGCGTCGTGATAGAGCACTCTGGGAAACATCTGCACGATTACACAATTAATCACATCTGTTGACCATTTCATGAAAACATTAACAATGTTTAAGTATATAGAATCATGCTGTAGTAGGGAAGGACAAGGCAAAGCACCTAAGATAGCACTGAAGACAGGGAAACAGTCCTATTTGGTTGCAACCAGATTCAGAGGGCATTGATTCTGTTGTAATCAACTAATCCTCTGAAACCAAAGTTTAGGTAGTTTCAGAATTTTGTACCCAACATGTAAGGGAAGGGGCTCAGAAGTTCACAGTCTGCAGAAGTTGAAAAAAGCAGTTTTTGTTTCTGTTTTTCCTCGGTTCTGGGCAAGTTAACTTTTCAAGGACACGTGGGAGGGAAAGAGCTTTTTCTTCCCTTTCTTATTTTCCCATTGCCAGCTGTTACTACGGAGCCCAGTTGCTAACTTCTTTAACTTAGAAATGTAGCCATCTCTGTGAAGCCCCACGTCAAGGCCAGAGGCCTTGTTCACATATTTTTGTGAAAAACTAGTAAGGGGGTGTCTGGATTAGGAGTGCTAATTTTTTAGCCAGTGGCCAAGTAGAACAGGGCAACATGAAAATAGGAAGTTTAACTACATTGAACTTTTTTATAGGGACTCTTTTGCTGAAAGTCCTAAAGTCAGCCATGGTGAAGACTTCTGGAGAAGGTCAGTTAAAGACTTTTCTGTGGGCCTGGTATAGAGGGGAAAGACGGAGAAGGTGGGGCTGAGAGCAGCTCCGAGGATCTGAGAATGAGAAAAGAGAGATGTAAAAAAATAATGGGAAAGTGGTTTGGAATTTTCCTAGCAACAAATATTTGAGCAGTAGAACAGGTCAAGCAGAGGAGAAGATGGTAGTGAGTATCCCAAAACGCAGAGGGACTTTAAATTTGTAGTAAACTGTTTTCAGTGATGACAAAGCAACTTTAAAGGCCATTTTCATTACATCTTGGATAGAGGTCTGAGGGCTCTCCTCAGCTGGTTTGAGCTTTGGGTTAGTTGGTAAGAGGACCTGCTGGGACCCAGTGCAGGCACTGTCAACAGAAGAGAGGAGTGAGTGGGTGGAGGGGTACCTCAGTACCTGCTACCTCAGCAAGGGGTCAATGGTCTGAGAACCAGCAGAGGTTTGGGTTTTTCATCTAATAATTGTAGTGGAGAAATCAGGTTGCTGAGGTGGGAGTGACAGCAGAGACTCTGGAACAGAAGGCTGAAGGTGAGGATCTATTGGATAAGCATAGTTCAGGATGTGAGCCAAGAAGGGAAAAGGCCTCCACATAGTGGAATCTCCTTTCACCCTTTTGAGCACTAGCAGATGTTAAAAAGGTCATGCAGGATTTGAGGATCTAGAATCCCCTCTGGTGCCCATTAGTTTTTGTTATCTAATTCGTAATATGGCCAATGCTGTCTACTGAATTTAATGCAGGGTTTGGGTTCCATCAGGCAGCCCCTGTACGCTAACATCCCCATGACTTACAGAAGAAGTCGGCTTTTCCCCCACACAGCCATGGCTGTTTTTGGCTTTGACAGTCAGCCGGGTAAACACAGTAATCTAGGCTAGCCAACCTGCATCTGGCTCGTGTGTCCCTACATCCATAATATTTGTTTCCATTATCTATGGTAAGGAAGGGATTTAATGGAATTTTAGTGGGATCCTCTTCATCAGGGATATCCCATTAGGAAAGACTTATAGCCAGCTGACAAATGTCTGGGTGGAGAGATGGTCACCAGGTCCCTTAGTGGGCTGCATGCAAGATAGATTATACTTCTTTTCCAGTAGAATTTGTGATCAGCCATCGCTGCTGAACGGGCTGATGAGGGTTAGGACTACTTGTGGCCAAGGGGAGAGTCTATAGGCTTATCCACACGGTGAATATGCAATTTGAAAGTGTTACCAGTCTTTTCCAGTTTCCAGCCAGAGTGTGGCCAGGGCGCAGGCTTGAGATGAGAGGCATGGATCCAGGAAGTGATTCCGTTTACCTTTACCACTATAGATGTTATAAGTAGCACCTGGTATGGTCCTTACCAGTGGGGTTCCAGGGATGACACCTGATATCATCTTACGTAGATGAAGTCTCTTACTTGACATCGATGTGGAGTCCCCTCGTCCCCAGTTTGGTAGGGAGTGGCCAGCTGTTTCCACAGGTATCACTGAGATCTTTCAAGAGCTTTAAGTCTTTCAAACAAGGGGGTGTGAAAGGGATCGTTAGGTCTTAGAGTTGGGCTTTGGTCCGTTACTGGAACACAGGCACCCTAGATATTCACAGGTGGTGTGGTTACTCAAAGAAACAGAGGGCATATTTCTTGCACGTAACATTGTATAAGGCATGAGCATAGTCCAATCATTTATGCTGGTCTCTAAGCTTAATTTCGTTGAGGTCTCTTTAATGGTTCTATTTATTCTTTCTACCTGTCCTGAACTCTAGGGTCTGTAAGCACAATTAAACTTCCAATGAATCCCCAGGTTCCTGGCTAACCCCTGACTTACTTGGGCCATGAACGCCAGTGCATTATCAGACCGTATTACCTTTGGCAGGCCGTATCTTTGAAAAATGTCTTTCAGGATCTGCTTGACCACCATTAGCACTGTTTCTTTTTTTTTTCTTTTAGTGGGGAAGGCTTCAATCCATCCTAAAAATGTATCTACAAAGACTAGAAGATATTTATGTCCATACCTTGCTGGCTTAATTTCAGTAAAGTCAACTTCCCAGAATTGTCCTGGTCTGGTTCCTCGTAGGTG
Source organism: Callospermophilus lateralis (assembly GCF_048772815.1). NCBI lineage: Eukaryota > Metazoa > Chordata > Mammalia > Rodentia > Sciuridae > Callospermophilus > Callospermophilus lateralis. The sequence goes on from NW_027514034.1 coordinate 794,614, forward strand.
CTTTCCTGCAGGAAGCTTGGAAGGGTAAGAATTTACCAATTGATGGACTCGACAGGCTTTTTTTACCCATTCAGTTATTTCTTTTTGCTGTGAGTCAGTTAGTGGAAAACTCTGTTCTTGATACTTCAGAAATACCTGCAGTTTCTTTGAACCAAGGTGAGTGAGTTGATGTGCATTTTCTACTGACATATTTAGAGCTGTGACTATAGGAGTTTTTACTGAAGGATTTAGAAATTCCACTTGGGGGCCTTCAGGGTTAAAAGTTATTTTGGACCGGAACTTGGTGAGCAGATCTCTGCCCATCAATGGGGCTAGGAATTCTGGGATTACTAGGAAGGAGTGATGGATTTTTCCTTTCCCCAGTTCCATGATCCTCTTAGTTGTCCAAGCCCGATATTTACTGTCATTAGCCCCTTGAACTAGAGACCTTTTATTTGATAGAGGGCCCAATGTGACATTAGGGGTGAGTATATTGCCCCTTTATCCACTTCAAAGATTACTGGGGTCCCCTCCACTTCAAAACTTACCCTGAACTCGGGGAGGGGATCTGAGCCCCGACTTTCATACTCATCCTCCAGAGTCAGAATGGCTGACTGGCGTGGCTGTCCCTTTCTAGGGCACTCTTTGGCCCAGTGTCCTTTTTTTTTTTTTACAGTTGGTACATTGATCTGAGGCCAGAGGTGGCCTCTGGCATGGGACCAGGTATCCCTTCCTGTCTCCCTGTTTCTTAATTTCTGGCCCTTTTGTTGTTGTTACCAGGACCTTAGTCAACGCCTTAGTCTGTCTTTTTTTTCTTTTATCCTCACTTTGCTTCTTTCTCTTCCTCAGTTTCTCTCTTAAGGTATATTTTCTTGGCTTCTCTGACTAAATCTCTCAAAGTCATATCTTGTAATCCATCTAAGCATTGTGACTTTCTTTTAATATCCAGGGCAGCTTGCCCAATAAAGGCCATCATGACAGATGCCTTTTGATCCTCTGCCTGTGGATCGAAAGGAGTATATCTCCTACATGCCTCCATAATTCTCTCTAGAAACATAGAGGGAGATTCATCAGGCCTTTGAATTATCTCTATTACCTTGGCCAAATTAGTTGGTCGCCTAGTGGCCACTTGGAGGCCCACTATTAGAACCTGGCGATAAGTGGACAGATGCTTTCTAACTTCAATGTTGTTGGTGTCCCAGTTGGGTTGTTTCAAGGGAAAACCAGCTTTGATTAAGTTGGGAAGATGTGTCCGTCTCCAATCTGGTCGGAGGACATTTTTTTATAGCTTCCAGGAAGATTCTCTTTTGTTCCTCTGTCGTGAAGAGAGTCCCTAGGAATTGTTGACAGTCATCCCAAGTAGGCAGGTGTAAAAACATCAATGACTCAACCAGACCTGTGAGCCCGATGGGGTCCTCGGAAAAAGGGGGATTGTTATTTTTCCAGTTATATAGGTCGGAAGAGGAGAAAGGCCAATATTTGTAGGCTTGCATTTTCCCCCCATGGCCTTCGTCAATCAATGGTCCGTAGGGACATAGGGGGAGCATCAGAGGAGGTCCAGGGTTTTCAATCATTCGCCACCATCAAGTTCCCTTAGCTGGGCTAGCTTCCTCCTGCGGAGGAGGGGCTGTGTGTGCTGCGGGGGAGTTATCTGGAGGGCGCTGGGCCAGCTTAGATTCCTCCAATGGTAGAGAGGCTGAGTCAGCTGCAGGAGAATCACTTAGAGGGTGTTGGTGGTTGGGGTACGAGGGCAGGGTATAATACGGGGGAAGAGAGTCCAGTAGAGTCAAATCTTGTGACTCAGGGATTACAAAGGGTGGAGGGGGAGGAGGAGCAGAGGGTTTGAGAGATCATGGGGGAAGGAGTAGGAGCAGGGAAAGGGACAAAGAAAGGCTTCACCCATTGAGGAGGAGATTTGCAGAGGTCCTGCAAAGTTAAGATATATGGCTGTTGATCCGGATGGCTATGTGTGCCTGGGTGAAAGACAATATCTCTGACTTCTTAAATTAGTGGGAAATAGAAAGATCCTTCTAGGGGCCATCCAAATTCAAAGGTGGGCCATTCTGAGGCACAGAGATTCCGAAAGGTCCAACGTTTTACTAAAAAAGAAAGATTCTGAGCCCTTAAGCGGACTTTGGTCCAGTGATCAAGGGTCAGGGACAGGGGCATTGAAGTGCAGTGTCCCATAATGAAAGATACACAAAGAGTGAATGCAAGACACACGACACAGACAAGACAAGACAATAAAGACATTCAATGGACATCCAAAACTGAGACCAGGACTGAGTAGCCAGCAAAACCCAATGGCCTGGCAATTCCGAATCCGATACAAAATATTACTGAGTCGAGGAGACTATTGTTCCTCGATTTCCCGAGTCTTTGGGAAGTCCCCCAGGGACGTGGCCTGCGGCTCTGTGACACGTCTGTCACCCACCATCGGAGAGAACTCTTCATCGACAGCCATTTTGCCAAGCCCTAACCTTAACACTGAAACAAGAAAGAGGGGCCTTACTTAACCCGAGAGGAACCCGTTAGGGTCTTTTGTCCGCCGCTGCCAAAACTCGGTGGAATCTCCATATGTAAAGGTCGGGCGAGCATGGAAGGAAGAGACCACTAACAGACTGTCTTATCCAACAGCAAAGGGTTTATTCTGGGTCCAGCATGCTGGGGCTCGGAGCTCACTTGAATAGATCAGAGAGCCCTAAGAACAGTTTAAGCAGAACATATATATTTTCCTTGGAGAGGCCAGGGAGGGAAGTTTACTGATGGTTCAGGGCGAGTGGTCGGTTTGCGTGCAACCGGGTGAGGGAGTACATTCTACACTTTGGCACTTGGGGACAGCACATTCTGGGAACAAGATTAGCAAACAGTTCTCAAGATTTTAACAGTGTTTTGTTAAGCATACAGAAAAACAGGAAGTGACAAGTACCTATTTTATTAACCTTTCACTACCGACTATCCTTTTTGACTGAATGTTCTCTTCTACATTCTATGATCCAAAGTACAAGGTCTTATGCCATTGTATATCAATTTATTCAAAGCTAAGTATCCCAATCAAGGGCCCAGTGCCCTTCTGGGCTTCAAATGTTACTTAGATTTCTGTTTTTATACATATATTTCACCTATATATTTTTATACATATTGCAGGTTCCCAATACCATTATTTATTCAGCATAATGATTCCTATCCCAAATCAAACATGTTATTAACCCTAACCATACATGGTTCCCTCAATCTAACTTTACAGAAGAGCAGGGACAGAGTTGGTCTTACAATACAGGAATATAGGGAATCTTCCACCTGCTGATAACCTCAAAGGTCCATGCAGATATAATCTCTGGAGAAGATGTAGGCAACTCTGAAAGACCTGAGAGTGCAAAAGTCATCTTCCATGGAAAACAACCTGGTCAGGGTGAAGTGTTCTGTCTGAATCAGCCTCTCCATTCTTAATGTAGAGAAGATGGACCAAATGAGACCTGTGTGGAGAGCTGCTCCTGGGTGCCTATGGGTGATATACCATTCTAACTTGTGAAAGTGTCACAGGAAGCAGGGGCAGCCTCCATCTCATGGGAAGCTTGGAAGCAACTCTTAGGACAGATTGGTTGCCAAGGCAGTGAACTCATTCAGTTTCTGACGGAAGTGACCTCACCTCACTTCCTTGGTGTTGGAACTCTGTGAACTTGCGATCCAGGAAGCCAGTCATACATTGACAGTCCCAGTCCCAGTCTCAGTGGTTATACTTTTTGAATTTCCCAACGACAGAGTCAGTCTTTCTTGGTACCTACTAATGTTAGGATGGCCAAATGGCAGGAAAACTCTGAAGAGGGGCCTTTCCTGAGAAAACAGGTAGTGGCTCACCGCTGGCTCCTGACAACTTCAGAGAGTTGGCAAAGGACACAAAATCTGAGACAGGACAGGCCATTTCGGGGGAACGTAGAATTGCCCACAGTCAGAGGACACTCCAAATAGTCACAACCTACTTGGAGGAAAGAGGTGCCTTTGTGGGTGTGGGTGTGGGTTTGTGGTTTTGGCTCATGTTCTGAGAAGAGGTAGGAAATGAGGTTTGTTTAGTTTGCGGTGAATTGTTTCTAGTAAGTCATTTGACAATGCGAGTGTTTCTGTGTCGCTGTATCCCGCTGTGTCCGTTATTGTAGATATTAGAAAAGAGAAAGCATCAATGGATGTGTCCTGTCTTTTAGAAAGCTTACCAGCATTCATGCTGCCCAATTTATAAATGGAATGCGGCTTGCCATAATGATGGGCAACACCTACGATCTTCCTTAGTTCCTGTTTTCTTCCTGAAATCTGGCCACTCTCCATAATAGGCTCATGTTTTGTATCCAAGATATGTACCACCTCCATGCTCTGTGACATGGCCATGTACTGAATAACTGAAGTGAATTGCGAGCATCTCAGAAAACTCACATACCTGTTTAACCTGTAAAGTCTCATTGGAGAAACCCTGCTTTGGGCCTTTTGCTTACCTATTGTTCTGTTTCCCTGAATGTCAGGAAGGTCTTTGCCTCAGGACAACGCTTTGCGAAGTCTAAAGAAAACCTTTTTCAAATAAAAAAGAATGGTCATCAGCTGTGGCTCTTTGCTTAATTGCTTTGCAAAGAGATGTGTATGAATCAGCGTCTTGGCCCTGTGTTAGGCTGTAGCTTAGAGTCTCAGCAACTGATGGATCTAAAGAAAGATCCCATGTGTGCATCCAAAACCAAAATAGCAAAAGAGCAGTCATTGTGGATGAAGTCTTTCGCCTTCCTCTGTAAGGTTTCTGACATCAATCAAGTGAGAATAGGGATCCTTTAGGTCAAATGAGTTCTTCAGTTCTCTGCAGAGGCTAGCCCATAGGTGGTTGGGTTTTCTCATGACTCCAATTTATATAAAGAATTTAAACCCCACAGTCAGTAGTTCTCAAATTTGAGAAGTGGATCAGTATTAACGGCAGGCCTATTTGATCACTCCTGGTTCACAGGAAGGGTGTCCAGGTCACGCAGAATTTAGGTAAATGAGGGGCAAGAAAGCATATTTTGGACACTCTCTTGGGCTGCATTCCTCATGAAAATCTCCAGTCAGAGGTTATGATGAGTGTCTATATGGAAGAAGATGAGGGCCATGTGGGAGTGTTTTGGATTTAATTGTGGTTATTTTTGTGGCAGTTGGAAGGGATGACTGAGTCCACCTGGGTTTGAACTCTGGTGTGATTCCCCTTAGAGGCTGAGTACAGGAACTGAACTTAGAGAAGTATTTCCATGAATTGTGTTGGGATTTTAGAAGACCAAGCATGAGAGTCACCCTTGGAAACTGAGATCTAGGCCCAGGGTGGCTTTCCAGAGACCACTGGGAATCTCAGGCTTGATATCACATGATTTTATTCTTAACGACTTGGCAGTCTTAGTTGAGAGTCAAAACACACATGGACGTTACATTGTAGACCTCAATGGGCCTGGATTTATGTGACACTTTGGCCAATCTTTGGGAAACCTTGCCAGGGAGAGTTCTCCAGAAATTCATTTGAAATGAACTTCCACAACATTTAATGGTCCCTGAATGAATTGAAACCCACATGCTGCCAACTTCATCCTTGAAAAATTGCTAGATAAATACCATGAAATTTTTGAAATTCCCATGACCAGATGGCACTGGAGAAACTTTGGTTGTCCTGTTGCTGAACATGATTATTCAGGACAGTGACTTGATTGACTGAGTTTCATGAAAATGGTGTATAACAGAGATTCCAGGAAGTTGGACCCTGCAGAGTAGTGGGCCTAGTGCAGTGAAGGGCAGGTGTGTGATAAAAAAAAATCTGTGGTGGGGCCATGTGGATCTGCCATTGTCTTCCAATTGGCTTGTGACTGACATGGTGCAGCCAGCAGACGCTTCTATGTAAAGGTATCTTTTTATATGGAGAGGTTTCAGGCCAATGTTCAGAATCCGGTTGCTATGGTCAAGGAGGCAAGCTATGTGGAAGAGAAGCCTGGTTGGTACATTCTTCTGCAGGCCCTGACCCACCACAGGTGACAGAACTCCCTCCAGCACTGTGTCCCAGGTGAATTTTTTGTATTTCTTGAAGCAAATACGAAACTCCCAGTGCAGCAGCAAGAAACACCAGGAAAACTGGAGGATGACCAAATGGCTTCAGAGTCCACAAGAGTAGACAATTAGTCCCCAGTGGCCACAGTTTACCTACAAACAAAAAATTAAAGACAGCTTCCTCATGTTTATTGGAAAATAAGAAATCATGTATTCCAGGTCACATAGAAGCATACCCAGATTTGATTGTCTCACTACAAAGGAAGCTAAATCTCCTGACTACAACACATATTTCAAGTGCCCAACCTCAGAGGTAGTTCCTCAAGAAGTCTTTATTCCAGCAGAGCTCCATGTTTGTGGAGTGTTTACCCTGTCCCTTACTTTTGGAATCTCCTCTACCACCTCCAAGTTTGTGAACTCGTGAGCATATTTGATTCCAGATATGTATTCACAGATTTTCTAACTCTTCTCCTCTAATTGTGTCTAACTTGGGGCCAAGGTAATCTCAAGGCATTGTTATGCATGAGAGTGGGAAGATACTTTTGTAGCATATATTTGCATAAACATTGGAATCATTTTCCAAATGATTCCAAATCCCTGACACAAACCCATGCCAACTAGACTCTGACTACTAATTCTAATATGATGGAGAAAATTAACCCAAACAGAATAGAAATACAAGCAGTTCAGAGGACGAATGGTGTATCATTGGAATTGCCTTTTGCTTTATATAGGGTAGGAGTTATAAATCTAGTCAATTTTTTGTTGAAATGGTTCTCCATGTGTTTTTCAAGTTAACAAATATGTGAATTCCTGTCTACCTTTCTCTGTATCCTATTCAGGGCATGTATTTTTATATGCACATATAGAATCCTACCTGGTACCACACGTACATTCTTGTGAGGTGGCTCACTTGGCAGACACAAATTGTGAAAAGAGATCACTCCTACTAAACGCTGTTGAAACTGAAAATTCAAACTATTGATGAGCTTCCTAGTACAATAAAATTATACATGAATCCATGTTCAGTAAAACGAATTTATCTGGATCTGTGGATGACATATATTTCGTGGTGAATTTCAATTGGCTTATATTGCTACTTTTTAATGTCTGTTTGTGTGCGTGCCTGTGTGTGTGTATGTGTCTTATTATACACTCCGTAAATTCATTCATATTCATGTATGTGGATTAATAATCAACTTTTCACAAGATTATTCTGAGAAATATTCATCCACCTGAACTACATATTTGATTCCTAGTACTGAAAACTAACAGTAAATGGTGCATACAAATCCTAATATGTCTGCAGTAACTGACACAGTTTTATATCAATGCAAGTAGATTCCTATGGGACGTGATGTGTATTTTGTCTTTCATTTTTATTCAATACTGGTACATTACTTTTTCTTCAGTTAATGCACATGGTAGGATATATATTTAATCCACTAGTTCAGAAATTTATAGGCATTCTGTCTTACTTTCCATCACTTCCTAATTCAGAAAACATGTTTTCCACAGGGTTTCTTGACTGGTCTTTTCATGAGACTTCTTTCACAAAATGCAAAGGTCACACTTATGTTTGTACCGAAGTCTAAATGGAAAGTGAGTATGGATTACTAAAAACATCTATGTCCAGGTTGCCTAATGCTATCAAATGTCAATCCTATTTTTGACTACATATTTGTTTCTTCCTAAGATTATATATTCAACCTCAACACTGTTGAAAATGCCTGATCCTATCACTTACTTTATACTTTGCCTGATTTCCTAATGTCTCTATTGATATATGGTTTCCTACATATTTTCCAGAGTTCATCAATGTGACTGGCTCTTCACATGTACTGATATTTACATTCATTCTCTACCCGAAACCCTACTGTTAAAGAACGTTTGGTTCAAATCCTATACTCACTCTGCTTTCTAAACCTACTGAATATCTTCCTAATCCTACTGACTATCCTTTTGACTGGATGTTCTTTTCGACATTCAATCATCCAAGGTACAAGGTCCTATGCCATTGTATATCAATTTATCTGAGATATCTGTGCAGAATATAATTCAAAGCTGAGTATCCCAATCAAGGGCCCAATGCACTTCTGGGTTTCAAATCTGACCTAGATTTCTGTGTTCATACTTATATTTCACCTATATATTCTTGTAAATATCGCAGGTTCCCAAAACCATTATTCATCACACAGAATGATTCCTAACCCAAATCAAACCTGTTATTAACCCTAAGCATACACTGTTCCATCAATCTATCTTTACAATAGAGCAGGGACAGAGTTGGTCTTACAATACAGGAATTTAGGGTATCTTCCACCTGCTGAAACCTCAAAGGTCCATGCAGAAATGATCCCTGGAGAAGACTTAGGCAGCTATGAAGGACCTGAGAGCGCAAAATCATCTTCCATGTCAAAAAAACCGGTCAGGATGAAGTATTGTGTCTGAATCAGTCGCTCTGTTCTTAATGTAGAGAACATGGACAAAACCAGGCCTGTGTGGAGAGCTGTTCCATGGTGCCTGTGGTTGATATACCATTCTAACTTATGACTGAGTCAGAGAAAGTAGGGGCAGCCTCCATCTCATGGGACCTTTGTAAACAACTGTTAGGACAAAGTGGTTGCCAAGGTATTGACCTCATTCAATTCCTGAAGGAAGTGACCTACCTCACTTCCTTGGTGATACAACTCTCTGAACTTGGGATCCAGGAAGCCAGGCACCCAGAGCCAGTGCCAGTCCCATTCCCAGTGGGCACACTTGTTTGAATTTTCCAAGGACAGAGTCAGTCTTTCTTGGTACCTCCTGATGTGAGGATGACCAAATGCCAGGAGAACTCTGAAGAGGGGCCTTTCCTGAGAAAGCAGGTAGTGGCTCATTGCTGGCTCCTGACAACTTAACAGAGTTGGCAAAAGGGACCTGATCTGATACAGGACAGGCCATTTGGGGGGAACATAGTATGGTCCACCAGTCAGAGGACACTCCGGATAGTCACAGACCTAGTTGTGGGAATGAGGTGCCTTAGTGGGTGTGGGTGTGAGTTCGTGGTTTTGTCTCATGTTCTGAGAATAGGTAGCAAAGGTGGTTTGCTTGGTTTGGAGTCGACTGTTTCTAGTAAGTCGTTTGAGAAGGCGAGTTTTTCTATGTCTGTTTATCCACTGTGTCCGTGGTTGTAGTTATTAGAAAAGCCAATACATCAATGGAGGTGTCCTGACTAGTAGGAAGCTTCCAGGCATTTATTCTGCCCTTTTTATGAATGGACTGCAGCTTGCCTTATGGATAGAAAACACCTACTATCTTCCCAAGTTCCTGTTTACCTCCTGATTTCTGGCCTCTCTCCAGAATAGGCTCATGGTTTTGTGTCCAAGATATGTACCACCTCCAAACTCTGTGACATAGCCATATACTGGATAGCTGAATGGAATGGGAACATCTCAGAAACCTCAGAGATCAGTGTAACCAGAAAAGTCTCAGTGGAGAAACCCTGCTTTGGGCAATTTGCTTACCTATGGTTCCCTTGCCCTGAATGTTAGGAATGTCTTTGCCTCAGGCCACCCGTTTGTGGAGCCTGAAGAAAACAGTTTTCAAATTGAAATGAATGGGCATCACCTGTGGCTCTTTGCTTAATTACTTTGGAAAGGGATGTGTCTGAATCAGCCTCTTGGCCCTGTGTGAGGTTGTGGCTTTGATTCTCAGAACCTGATAGATCTAAAGAAAATTCCCATGTGTGCATCCAAAACCAAAATTGCCAAAAGAGCAGTCATTGCTGGTGAAGTCTTTCACCTCCCTCTGTAAGTTTTTTGACCTCTATCAAGTGAGAATAGGAAAGATACACCAAGTCAATTGATGGCTCCTATTGGAAAAATTCTATCACTGATGACAGCATCAGCATAAGTACCCCAACACTACGACAATTCGCTGCAGCAGCAGATAGTTCACAATGCATACAATTGAGTTCACAATGCATACAAGTGATACATAATCCAGGCAAGTTCTGCAAGCAGTTCAGTGATGGCTATTGCAGAATCTGTAGATTGGTTTTATCTTTGTCTTCACTGGCACTGGGATGAAAATAGGGATTCTGGCAGTAATGGCTAAAGAAAAAATTATGTAACATTCCTGAGGGCACTAAAAGAAAACAATTTTCTTAACAATTTACATTATCTTGAAGAGAATAATTAAATATAATGAAAAGGAAAAGTGAAAGTAAACAAGCACGTCTGTTAACCTCCTATTTTTTCACATATTAAGACAATCCTGAACAGTTGTTTTCCCAATTTAAATTAAACAATTTAATTCACGTGAATAAAAAAAAAATGTATATATTATTTCATTAGCACTCATCATATGTGATATATGGACATATGCACATTCAAATATATAACACAAAACACAAGTGTGCACACATAATAAATACATACAACACATAATATAATAGTAAAGGCCTTATAACTTTTTACATGTGAAATCATCATTGCAATGTTTAAAAACTCTATAGTCAAAAAATAGAACTGATAAGCAAAACATTATCCTAGGTCTGTATGAGCTCAAAAAAAACAAAAGAGAACTTCATGATGTGGGAAAGGGCAATAATAAAATAGATATTGAAAAAAGCATCCCTGTTCTGTCGCAGATGTAAGGATAGCCAAACTGGAGTTTTCGATATCAGCTGTTATGGATTTGAGCCAAATCATCTTATTTTGGTCTATTGAAAGCGCTTCAGTTAATCTCTCTGGAATCCAAATCGGCTGCTGTTCTCCTTTTGGAAACACATAAACAGACCCCTGACTCCAGGCAATCACTGGGTCGGGACCTTAATTAATCTCTCTGGAATCCAAATCGGCTGCTGTTCTTCCTGTGGAAACCCAAAAACAGACCTCCAACTCCAGAAAATTAATGGGTCAGGACCTTTCCATTTTCCTGTTAGAATATCCTTCCAAAGTACCTCGGGCTTATACACATTTTTTGGACACTTATGCCTTTCTGCAGCACTAAGTCCTGAAAATCCAAATTTAAAAAGTTTAGATTAAAAAGGGTTATTTTAATTTTATCTTTGGGGAATTTATATTCTTTCCCAATTCTGTCTTCTTACTTTAATGAGTACATTTTAATAGTGTGATGTGCTCTTTCAACTATGGCTTGTCCCTGTGGATTGTATGGGTTTCCTGTTATATGAGTAATGCCAAATGATGAGCAAAATGGTTTAAAAGAGGTAGAAGTATAACCGGGGGCATTATCTGTTTTTTACTGTTTTGGAATGACCACAGTGGCAAAATTTTATAAGCAATGAGCTATAACATCTTTAGTTTTTTTTTCCCCCATGAAGGGAGCCCATCAAAAATCCAGAAGAAGTATCAACTGTAACATGCAAATATTTTACTTTTCCAAATTCTGGCAAGTGTGTGACTTCCATCTGCCATATATGGTAGGGTATCAATCCTCTAGGATTGACTCTAAGATTAAAATGTGGTAAAATGGTCACACAATTTTGACATTGTTTTATTATTTGTCTAGCTTGCTCCTTAGTTATTTTCAAATGCTTTTGTAAAGTATTAGCATTGATATGGAACTTTTCATGAAAATTTATAGCTTCTTCTAGTGTAGAGAAAATATGTATGTATGTCATGTGTAGTTTTACCTGCTAAATCATTGCCCAAACTAAGGGCTCCAGGCAATCCTGGATGTGCCCTGATATGTCCTATTAAGAATGGATCTTTTCTGTCCCAGATTAGACTTTGTATACTGGAAAGCAAAGAGAAAACAGTAGAGGAAGGGGAAATCCTACCAGCATCTTCAAGGGATACTATAGCATTAACTATATACTGACTATTGGAAAATAAATTAAACACAGAATCTTTAAACATCACAAAAGCTTATAATACTGCATTAGGCTCTACCTTTTGAGCTGATTGTTGGGGTGCTAAAAATGTAAAAATTAGATCAGGTGTAACTATTGCTGCTGTACCATTATTTGACCCATCAGTGAATATATTTGGAGCATTCATGATAGGTGTTTTCTTGTAATTTTTGGAAAAATTGCAGGATGCAATGACCCAAAAGACAATAAAAGATTAGATGGTAAGTGGTTATCAAATGAAACATTAGATTTACACAGGATTATTGCCCAAGTATTTAACTCATTAGCTAATTCATCAATTTGATTCATAGTGTATGGAGTAATAATTTTATTGGGAGAAATTCCAAACACTCCCTTTGCTGCTTTTATTCCTATTAGTATTAATTGTCCCTAAGCCTCAGGATACCTAGTAATAATAGTGTTAGAAGAATAAGATAAATGTATCCATAATAATGGACCTTCTTGCCAAAATACTCCTATAGGAATATTTTTTTTGTTGGTAGCACAATGAATAATAGAGGCATTATTTTATCAAATCTATCCAAATGCATATTTCCCATATATGTTTCAATGATTTTTAATGCCTTTCTTGCTTCAGGCATTAACATTCTGGGTGAATTTGGATCAGATGGACCTTTTAGGATATCAAATATAGGTCCCAACTCTCCTGTTGGTATACCTAGATAAGACCTTATCCAATTAATGTCTCCTAATAACTTTTGAAAGTCATTAATTGATTTGAGTTGATCTACTCGTATTTGAATTTTTGGTGGACTGACCATGGTTGAGGATAATAGAACTCCTAAATAATTAATTGGAAAATTTAATTGTACTTTATCAATTGATATCCCTAGATTATAATTTCTTAATAAGTTTGTAAGTGTGGCATAACATTCTAGAAATGGGTTTTTAACTTGTGTGCCAATAACACATCATCCATATTGTGAAATATTTGTAGTTCAGGATTTTGATTTCTAAGTGGCTGGATTACTTTGTTAACATAAATTTGACAAATAGTTGGGCTGTTAGCCATCCCTTGAGGGAATACTTTCCACTCATACCTCTGATCATGACCTTCATGATTCAGTGCAGGGATAGTAAATGCAAAACTTGGACTATCCTCAGGAAGAAATGGAAATGAAAAAAAAAAACAAACAATCTTTAATATGTATAACTAAAACATACCAAGTTTTTGGCAAAGCAGACAATTGAGGAATCCTTGATTGAGCAGGTCCCAAAATAACCATCTCATTATTAATGGCTCTTAAATCTTCCAATAATCTCCATTTACCAGATTTCTTTTTGATGACAAAAATGAAAGTATAATGGGGAGATACAGAAGGTTGTATATGTTCTTCCGCTAATTGTTGTTTGACCAGGAACTGGGCTGCTTGTATCTTTTCTTTAGTCAGGGTCCACTGAAGAACCCATACTGGTCTTTCTGATTTCCAAGTAATTTTTATTGTCTCAGTGGCCCTTTCTGAAAATCCAACCCATGTCTGTCTGTTGCTTGGTCTATTTGTATTGGTGCTGATATACCTTGATCTTGTTTTTCTAATCTTTTTCCTTTCCTAAAACCTTCTCTAGCCATAATAGTGGGTGCATTTTGATTGATGTTATTTGTTAATGTCAAACCTAATTGATCTAGGACATCTCATCCCCATAAATTTACGGGAAGATGATCCAATACATATGGCTGTATAGTTCTTTCACATTCTTCAGGATCCTTCCAATCCAATGCCATTGCACTTCTATGGGGATTAGTTGCCACTCCTAGGTCTCAAAGTATTTTAGTGTACTGTTGTAATGGCCAATGTTTTGGCCATTCTTGATGAGAGACGATGCTAACATCTGCACCTGTATCAAGTAGCCCATTAAATTCATGTCCTTGAATATTTAGTTTTAGCCTGGGGCGAGAATCTAAATTTAAAGAAAGCATAACCAAATCTACACCTGTGGAGCCTAATCCCTTGGAACCTCTTTCTACAGCCCGACTGGAAAATTTATCATGCAGACTGAGTATTATTAGTAACTGTGCTATTCTATCTCCTGGTGAAATTACTGATATGTCCTTTGGAGAACTGGGTATAATTTTATTTCACCTTCATAATCGGGATCAATTACCCAAGGACTTATCATAAGTCCTTTTAGATTAGAAGAGCTGCGTCCCAATAATAAGCCTACCGTTCCTTTGAGAAGAGGTCCTCTCACCCTGTGTGAATGATTTGAACCCCCATCTCTACAGTTAGTACTGATCTGACGGAGGTGCAGATATCTAACCCTGCGCTCCCTCTGATTTGTCTGATGAGGCGTCTGATGGACAATGTGTCCTGGGCACTACACTGATGGGGTTGCTGGGTTCCTCCAGTGCTCTGTATATTTGTGGTTTTGGGCCCCAGAGCATTGGGCTCCCCTGTCCATTTTTTGGCAATGGAGCCCGATGCCTTTCTCCATGATATCGTGGATAAACAGCTAGTCCTTGTTCATTTTTGATAATGAAGTACCCTCTATGGTGGTTTGAGAACGGCATTCATTAGCCCAATGTCTCCCTCTACGGCATCGTGGGCAAATACCCACGTATTCTACTCCTTTGGTACCTAGTTTTGTTAAGCCCTCTTCCTATGGAGCAATTCCTTTTAAAATGTCCTGTTTGTTCACAATTGTAGCATGTTCCTGGTCTGGCATCTAAAGCCTGTTTTACTGCAGCTGCCACAAATTGCCCTTGTTCATTGATGTCTCTGGCATCTAAAGCCTGTTTTACTGCAGCTGCCATGACTTTCTCTTATTCATTAATGTCTTTACATAATTTAATATATGTGTTTAAATCTTCATGTTTCCATGGTCTAGTGATATCTCTGCACCAACGATTCACTTGGTCATAAGCCAGTTTTTTATTAATGGCATTGCTTGTTCTGTATTCCCCAAAACTCTGATAGCTGTTTGAATAAGCCTATCTACAAATTCAGTGGAAGATTCATTAGCTCCTTGTATTACCTTAGATAATTGACCTTGTAAACCTCCATGTCGTTGTAAAGTCTTCCATGCCCTAACCGCCTCTGCAGCAATTTTTGCGTATACGCCAGGATCATATGCAATTGGTTGCTGCTGATCCTCATAAGGTCCCTTTCTAACAACATATCTAGATTTCTCTGAGGATAACCAGTTTCTGCATTACGCCTAGCCGTGTCCTTGCAAAATTCCTCATTGGCAACCTTCCATAAAAGGTATTGACCTCCATTTAGCACAGCTTTACACATATTAGCCCAATCTACTGGTGTCATATTCAAGTTGTTAATGGATTCGACCAAGCTTACAATGAAGGGTGCTTGATGACCATAGGTTGTTACAGCCCCTTTTAGCTGCTTCACTATTTTGAAATTTAAAGCATGGTGAATTCGCTGCCCTCCTACCTCAAAATCAGGGCATGTTCATACTTGAGATCCTGTCTCAGGATCCGAACTATCAACTGTGGGGCTTGGGGGCCTCCCAGCATATGGAGGTGGCCTTGTTATTTGGACATTTACATCCTCTGGTGATAGAAAGGTGTTAGTAACAGTCTCCTGTAGAGGAGGCGCTGTTGGTTGGACATTTACGCCCTCTAGTGATAGAAAGTTGTTAGTAGCAGTCTCCTTTTGTAACTTTGCCCCTGATGGCTTTTTCTGCCCTAAGCTTTGTTCTTCTATCTTTGTCTGAACTGAAGCCTTTGGACTAAGCAAACCAGATATGAACGTCCTCAATGGCAATGTGCCAACTGGCAGAGTCCCTGGGCTGTTCTTTTACCCCCTTTTAAATCTTCACCATGATGGTTCCATTATGGTATATTTAACAACTCCTTAAAAATCCATGGGCTACATTTTTGTATTGTATCAACGTATGCCCTGACTGTTCTTGACTTTACTGAGATGCCTCCTTCCTCTAACAATTTACTTAACACTCTTTCAGTTTGTTTTTTTACTAATTTCTGATCCCGTATTTCTACTATAATACAACCCAACAAGACGATGCCAAACAAAACCGAGACAGAATAAAATAAAAAGGGAACAACAAAAAGTCATTATAGCCTTTATATCCTACTGACATGTGCATCCGTCCTTTCTCCCTATCTGTTCCTCAGAAGTAAATAATTTTTTCTCAGATGTGAGCGGTTTTTCATCCATCTCACTCATCTCCATGGACAGGCAACAAAAGTGAAGCAAAACAAAAGAGGAATCTTAAATGGCTACCCATCCTCTCGCCCTTCGCTCAGGGGCGAGCAGTTTACCTTATCACTTACCCTCAGTGGCTCCCCGTGCAAGCCATAAAAACGCTGCAGTCTGGCTGGGCACGATTCAAGAGCCACTTTTCAAAAGAAACAAACTTTATTTTTAGAACCACACATGCCAAACAAAACAGCTCCTCAGGAAAAACCCTCAGAGCCCAACTGCCACCACTGGCTTTCTTGCAAAGTTTCTGTCACACCCACAAGCCTCTCCACCTCCCACAATCCTCCTGCTCTTGAGGCTATTTAGCTGGGTCAGGTGGGTGGAGCCAAAAAAGTCCCACAATGAGCAGCTCTGTGGTCTGAAAGGGCAGGGAAACTGCCCAATGAGCATCACCGCAGAGGAGCCAATCAGCTAGATGTTGCTGGGGCCGCTGTGAGCCAATAATCATCTGGCAGGGGAATGTTGCTGGTAGCTGGAAGTTTAATGGGGCCCCTTAAGCTGTGGCTTTCAACAAATTGGTGTCTCCTTTCTCTGTAGACTATTCAGCACGTGTATTTTTATATGCACATATAGAATCCTACCTGTTATCACACGTACATTTTTGTGAGGTTGCTGACTAGGCAGATACAAGTTATGAGAAGAGATCACTCCTCTTAAATACTGTTGGAATTGAAAATTCAACCTATGGGTGAGCTTGCTAGTAGAACAACATTATATATAGATCCATTTTCAGTGAAATCAATATTTTTGCACCTGTGGATGATACATATTTCATGATGAATTTCGATTGGCAAATATATTGCTAGTTTTAATGTCTGTCGGTGTGTGTGTGTGTGTGTGTGTGTGTGTGTGTGTGTATATACTCTCCAAATTTTTCAAAATATGAAATATATGAATCTTATTATACACTCCTTAAAATCATTCATATTTATGTATGTGGATTTATGATCAACTATTCACAAGATTATTCTCAGAAATATTCATCCACCTTAAATACAGATTTGTTTCCTAGTACTGAAGACTAACTTCAGTGAATGGTGCACACAAATCCTAATATTTCTACAGTAAAACCTAGTTCAACATCAATGCAAGCATTTTCCTATGGGACATGATGTGTATTTTGCAGTTCATTTTTATTAAACAGTGGTACATTACTATTTCTTCAGTTTATGCACATCATATGATATATATTTCATCCACAAGTTCACAAATTTATAGGCATTTGTTTCAATTTCAATCACCTCCTGCTTCAGAACACATATATTCCTCCAGGGTTCTTGACTGGTCTTGTCATGAGACTTCTTTCCAAACACATTATTTTTGATTTTCATAATCATATTTGAAGCAAAACTCACACACTCTTCATGATAAACCATAACCCTAATATTACCGTTAGATGTATAACTGGTTGTAATGAATGTATGGATATCAATTTAAGATTTCCAGTATATTTTCAGATATCAAATCAATCCACTATTTAAAGTTGGAACCAGTTATATTATTTATTCACAGTATGGTCTATTCATACATTATTTCTATATCCATTGACACAGGGTACTCCACTTTTTTCTCCCAATATTTATACTTCTTCAAAATATTGCCCCCAGTAATGGTGGAAGAAATGCTCATGTCACCTGATCTACATATAAATTTTAACACAGTAATATTCTGGACACAGAAAGCAAAAGTCACTCTTATGATTGTAGCAAAGCCTAAAAGAAAAGTGAGCATGGATTACTAAAAATATCCATGTCCCGGTTTCTTAATGCTGTAAAATGTAAATCCTATTGATAAACCCTATGTATTTGTTCCTTTCTAAGATTATATATTCAAACTCAACCCTGTTCAAAATGTCTAATCCTAAACCTCACTTTATACATTGCCTGATTTCTTAATGTCTCTATTGATATCTGCTTTCCTACATATTTTCCCCATTTCATCATTGTGTCTCACTCTTCACATGTGCTGATATTTACATTCACTCTCTTATTGAAAACCAATTGCTAAATATCTTTTGGTCCAAATCCTATACTCATTGTTGTTTCTAAACCTAGAGAATATCGTCCTAAACCTACGGACTTTCCCTTTGTGACTGGATGTTCTCTTCAACTTTCAATCATCCAAGGTACAAGGTCCTATGTCATTGTATATCGATTTATCTGAGACATCTGTGCAGAACATAATTCAAAAATAAGTAACCCACTCAAGGGCCCAATGCCCATCTGAGCTTCAAATCCTGCCTAGATTTCTGTTTTCATACTTTTATTTTACCTATATATTCTTGTAAATATTGCAGATTCCCAGAACGAATATTCATCCTGCAGAATGATTCCTAACCCAAATCGAACGTGATATTAACCCTAACCATACACTGTTTCCTCAATCTAACTTTACAGAAGAGCAGGGACAGTGTGACCAGGAAAGTCTCAGTGGAGAAACCCTGCTTTGGGCCTTTTGCTTACCTATTTTTCTGTTGCCCTGAATGTCAGGAAGTTCTTTACCTCAGGCTAACCCTTTGTAAAGCCTGTAGAAAACAGTTTTCAAATGGAAATGAATGGGCATCACCTATGGCTCTTTGCTTAATTTCTTTGGAAAGGGATGTGTCTGAATCAGCCTCTTGGCCCTGTGTGAGGCTGTGACTTAGATTCTCAGCACCTGATGGATCTAAAGAAAGATCCCATGTGTGCATCCAAAACCAAAATGGCAAAAAGTTCACTCATTTTGGATGAAGTATCTTCCCTTCCTCTATTAGATTCCTGACCTCCATCAATTGAGAATAGGGATTTTTTGGGTCATATGAGTTCTTCAATCCCTAAAGAGGTGCTTGGGTTTCTCATGATTCCAATTCACATAAAGAATCTGTACCTATCAATCAGAAGTAGTCAGTCAATATTGCTCCCAGAAATGGTGGAAGAAATACTCATGTCACCTGATCTTCATATACATTTATTCACAGAAATATACTGGACACTAAATTCAAAGTTCACATTTATGATTGTACCAAAGCCAAAATGGAAAATTAACATGGATTACTAAAATCATCCATGTCCAAGATTACTTATGCTCTCAAATGTCAATCCTATTGATGACTACATATTTGTTTCTTCCTAAGATTGCATATTCAAACTCAACCCTTTGAAAATGTCTAAGCCGATCTCTCACTTTTTACTTTGCCTGATTTCATAATGTCCCTATTGATATCTGCTTACCTACATATTTTTCCCACTTCATCATTGTGACAGACTCTTCACATGTGCTGACATTTAAATTCATTTTCTAACCGAAACCCTATTGCTAAAGAAATTTTGTTCCAAATCATACACTCACCCTTTTTTCTATACCTACCTACAATCTTCCTATTCCTACTGACTATCCCTTTTTGACTGGATGTTCCCTTCTACATTCAATCATCCAAGGTACAAGGTCCCATGCCATTGTATATTGATTTATCTGAGACATCTGTGCAGAATGTAATTCAATGCTAAGTATCACAATCAAGGGCCCAATGCCCTTCTGGGCTTCCAATCTTACTTGGATTTCTGTTTTCATACACACTGTTCACCTCTATATTCTTATAAATTTCGCAGGTTGCCAATACCATTATTCATCCACAAAATGATTCTTAACCCAAATTGAACCTGTTATTAACCCTAAACATACATTGTTCCCTCAATCTTACTTTACAGAAGAGCAGGGACAGAGGTGGTCTTATAATACTGGAATGTAGGGATCCTCTACCTGCTGAGAACTTCAAAGATCCATGCTGAAAGGATCCCTGGAGAATATGTAGGCAGTTATGAAGGACCTGAGAGAGCACAAGTCATCTTCTATGGCAAACAACCTGGTCAGGATGAAGGGTTGTGTCTTAATCAGCCTCTCTCTTCTTAATGTAGAGAAGATGGACCAAATCAGGCCTGTATGGAGAGCTGTTCCCAGGTGCCTATGGTTGATATACCATTTTAACTTGTGAAATTGTCACATTAAGTATGGGAAGCCTCCATCTCATGGGACCCTTGGAAGCAACTGTTAGGACAAAGTGGTTGCCAAGGCAGTGACTTCATTCAGATCCTGAAGGAAGTAACCTCACCTCACTTCCTCGGTGATGGAAATTGACATCCAGGAAGCCAAGCACACAGAGCCTGTCCCAGTCCCACTCCCAGTGGTGTCACTAGTTTTGAATTACCAAGGACAGAGTCAGTCTATCTTGGTACCTACAGATGTGAGAATGGCCATATTCCAGGAAAGCTCTGAAGAGGGGGCTTGTATGAGAAAAGAGATAGTGGCTCACCACTGGCTTCTGACAAGTCTCAGTGAAGAAACCCTGCTTTGGTACTTTTAATTACCTATTGTTCTGTTGCTCTGAATGTCAGGAAGTTTTTTGCCTCAGGCCACCCCTTTGGGAAGCCTGAAGAAAAGAGTTTTCAAATGGAAATGAATGGGCATCATCTGTGGCTCCTTGCTTAATTGCTTTGGAAAGGGATGTGTCTGAATCAGCCTCTTGGCCCTGTGTGAGGCTACAGCTTAGATTCTCAGCACCTAATGGATCGAAAGAAACATCCCACGTTTGCATCCAAAACCAAAAGAGCCAAAAGAGCAGTCATTGTTGATGAAGTCTCTCACATTCCTCTGTAAGGTTCCTGACGTCCATCTATGAGAATAGGGATCCTTTGGGTCCAATGAGTCCTTCAAAGCCCTGCAGAGACTAGACCATACGTTCATAGGTTTCTCATGACTCCAATTAACATAAAGAATCTAAACCCCACAGTCATTAGGCCAACCTACCTCAAAATCCTTCTCCACAATTGGCTCCCTCCAACTACCCACTCCAGGCAGTGCAGGATTAGACCTCTGTGCCACCACTGATACAATATTAGACTCAATGCAAGGGCCCCAGATAATACCAACTGGAATTATGGGTGCCCCTCCATCTCATACGTGTGCCCTTATTCTTGGAAGATCCTCTACTACCTTACAAGGTGTTCAGGTTTCTAATTCATAAGATTTAATATGCCGTATTACAGCTTAATGTGATATAAAACCTTAAATTATCAGTATTGATAAAAAAGAATGATACCTGTTTATTTAAATATGTTTATTTGATTTTCACTGTAAGATGTTAATTCTGGAAGGCTTGAGAATTAAGAAAGTTTTGGTCTATATTATTTTTAACAGGCTAATCAAAGTACTTTTAAATATATATGTATATATATATATATATATATATATATATATATATATATATATATATATAATATGTAATGCATATGCATGAATATAGATACATATGTATAAAATGTATTTTAATATATCTATCGGGTGATTATAATTATTAAATTTTCTCAAGAAAAAAACAATGACTATAAAAAACAGTCTTAAATTTAAATTTCATAGCATACTACTGTTTGTAATGACATGAGAGAAAAACAGATATGAAAGGAAAACGAAAAAGGAAGAGAGAGAAGGGGGAAAATGAGGAAGAAAGTGAGTAAAGATGAGGGAGAGGCGTGTTCGATGTAAAGATAAAAGTGGAGGGGCTGGGTTTGTGGTTCAGTGGTAACATGCTTTTCTAGCATGTGTGGGACACTGTGTTCTATTCTAAGCACCACATACAAATAAACAAAATGAAGGTCAATCACAACTGAAAAAATAAAAAATAAAAAAGTAGAAATATTAGCAAAACTCCAAGCTTTTATGAATGTTAAATTAAAAAAAAAATTATGTAACATAGCCTTATGTAATTTCTAGACTATCCAAAAGAGTCATTAAATGTTAGATTATTAGTGCAATAACTAAAAATCCATTGCTCTTTCCTCAACATTCTGTGGCATGCTAGTGGTAAAATAAATTCTATTATAACACCAAAAAAAAAATCTAATATTTCTATAGTAACTGACCCAGTTTAATATCAAGGCTAGCAGATTCCTATGGGACATGATGTGTATTTTGACATTCATTTTTATTCAACACTGGAACATTACTATTTCTTCAGTTTATGCACATCATAGGATATATATTTCATCCACAAGTTCGCTAATTTATACGCATTTGTTTCACTTTCAGTCACTTCCTGCTTCAGAACACATGTATTTCTTATGTTTCTTGACTGCTCTTTTCATGAGACTTCTTTCCAAACACATTATTGTCGATTTCCATTATCACATTTGAAGCAAAACTCACACACCCGTATGATAAACTAAACCCTAATATTACCATTAGATGTACAACTAGCTGGAATGAATGATTGTATATCAATATAAGATTTCTTACTTAGTTTCAGATATCAATTAAATCCATTATTTAAAGTGGATCCAGTTATATTATTTATTCACAGTATGGTCTTTTCATGCATTATCTCTATATTCATAGACACAGGGTACACCTCTTTGTACCCCCAATACTAATTTATACGTCTTCAAAATATTGCTCCCAGAAATGGTGGAAGAAATGCACATGTCACCTGATTTACATATACATTTTATCACAGTAATATTCTGGACACAAACAGCAAAGGTGACACTTATGATTTTACCAAACCTAAATGGAAAGTGAAGATGGATTACTAAAAACATACATGTCCAGGTTGCTTAATGCTCTCAAATGTGAATCCTATTCTTGACTACATATTTGTTTCTTCCTAAGATTATATATTCAACCTCAAGCCCCTTGAAAATGTCTAATCTTATCACTCACTTTATCATTTGCCTGATTTCCTAATGTCTCTATTGAAATCTGCTTTCCTACATATTTTCCCCAGATTATCACTGTGACTGACTCTTCACATGTGCTCACATTTACATTCAATCTCTACCAGAAGCCCTATTGCTAAAGAACTTTTGGTCCAAATGCTATACTCACTCTTCGTTCTAAACCTACCGACTATCTTTCTAATAATACCGACTATCCCTTTTTGTCTAGAAGTTCTCTTTGACATTCCATCATTCAAGGTACAAAGTTCTATGCCATTGAACATCGATTTATCTGAGGCATTTCTGCAGAACATAATTCAAAGCTAAGAATCCCAATCAAGGGCCCAATGCCCTTCTGGGCTTCAAATCTTACCTAGATTACTGTTTTCATTCTTATATTTCACTTTTACATTCTTGTAAATATTACAGGTTCCCATTACCATTATTCATCCCGCAGAATGATTCAAATCGAACTTTTATTAACCGTAACCATACACTCTTCCCTCAATCAAACTTTACAGAAGAGCAGGGACAGAGTTGCTTTTACAATACAGGAATGTAGGGGTTCTTAAACCTGCTGAGATCCTCAAAGGTCCATGCAGAAATGATCCCTGGAGAAGATGTAGGCAGCTATGAAGGAGTTGAGAGAGCAAAAGTCATCTTGCATGGCAAACCCCCTTGTCAGGATGAAGGGATGTGTCTGAATCAGTCTCTCTATTCTAAATGTAGAGAAGATGGACAAACCAGGCCTGTGTGGGGAGATGTTCCCAGGCGCCTATGTTTGATATACCATTCTATCTTGTGAAATTGTCACCGAAAGTAGGGGCAGCCTCTATCTCATGGGACCCTTGGAAGCAAATGTTAAATCAAAGTGATTGCCAAGGTAGTGATCTCATGCAGTTCCTGAAGAAAGTGACCTACCTCACTTCCTTGGTGATGTAACTATCTGAACTTGGAATCCAAGATGCCAGGCTCCCAGAGCCAGTCCCAGTCCCAATCCCAATGGGCTCACTTGTTTGGATGTACCAAGGACAGAGTCAGTATTTCTTGGTATCTACTGATGTGAGGATTGCCAAATGCCAGGACAGATCTGAATAGGGGCCTTTCCTGAGAAAGCAGGTAGTGGCTCACCGCTGGCTCCTGAGAACTTCACAGAGTTGGCAAAGGAGACAGATTTGAGACATGACAGGACATTTCATTGGAACATAATATGGCCCAACAGACAGAGGACACTCCAGATAGTCAGAGACATACTTGCGGGAAGGAGATGCCTTTGTGAGTGTGAGTGTCAGTTTGTGGTTTGTCTCATATTCTGAGAATAGGTAGGAAAGACAGTTGGTTTGGTTTGGAATAGACTGTTTCTAGTAAGTTTTTTGACAAGGTGAGTGATTCTATATCTATGTATCCCACTGTGTCCGTGGTTGTAGACATTAGAAAAGAGAATGCATCAATGGATATGTCCTGTCTAGTAGAAAGCTTCCCAGCATTCATCCTGCCCAATTTATGAATGAACTGCAGCTTGCCTTATGGATGGACAACACCTACTATCTTCCTAAGTTTCTGTTTTCTTCCTGAATTCTGGCCACTCTGCAGAATAGGCTCATGGTTTTGTGTCCAAGATATGTACCACCTCCAAGCTCTGTGACATGCCCATGTACTGGATAGCGGTAAGGAATGGGAACATCTCAGAAAACTCAGATATCAGTGTGACCAGGAAATTCTCAGTGGAGAAACCCTGCTTTGGGCAATTCTCTTACCTATGTTTCTGTTGCCCTGAATGTCAGGAATGTCTTTGCCTCAGGCCACCTCTTTGTGAAGCCTGAAGAAAACAGTTTTCAAATGAAAATGAATGGCCATCTCCTGTGGCTCTTTGCTTAATTTCTTTGGAAAGGGATGTGTCTTAATCAGCCTCTTGGACCTGTGTGAGGTTGTGGCTTAGATTCTCAGCACCTGATGGATCTAAAGAAAGATCCCATGTGTGCATCCAAACCAAAATGGCAAAAAGATCCGTTATGGTAGATGAAGTGTCTTGCCTTCCTTTGTTAGGTTCCTGACCTACATCAAGTGAGAATAGGGATCCTTTGGGTCAAATGAAATCTTCAAAGCCCTAAAGAAGTGCTTGGGTTTTCTCATTATTCCAAATCACATAAAGAATCTATACCTGACAGGCAGTAGGCTTCAAAATGGAGAAGCAGAGCAGTATTAACTGCAGTCCTATTTTATCACTCCTGCTTCAAATGCAGGGTGTCCAGGCCCCCATGACTTTAGGCAAATTAGGGGTAAGAGAGCTTATTTTGGACACTAACACATACCCCACTAGACTCTGACTACTAATCCTAACATGATGGAGAATAATAACCAAAACAGAATAGAAATACAAGCAGTTCAGAGGAGTCATGTTGTATAATTGGACTTGCCTTTTGCATTATATAGGGTAGGAATTATAAATCTAGTCAATTTTTAATTAAAACAGTTCTCCATGTGTTTTTAAAGTTAACAAATATGTGAATTCCTCTCTCCCTTTCTCTGTGGCCTATTCAGCACATGTGTTTTTATATGCACATATAGAATCCTAGCTGGTATCACATGTACATACTTGACAGGTTGCTGACTTGGCAGATGCAAATTGTGAAAAGAGATCACTCCTCTTAATGCTCTTGGAACTGAAAATTCAAACTATTGATGACCTTCCTAGCTGAACAAAATTATATATAAATCCATGTTCAGTAAAAAGTATATTTTGGGATGTGTGGATTATATATATTTCATGATAAATTTTGATTGGCATATATATTGCTACTTTTTAATGTCTGTGTGAGTGTGTGTGTGTGTGTGTATATATATATATATATATATATATATATATATATATATATATATATACTCTCCAGATTTTTGAAAAAATGAAATATATGTGTCTTATTATACACTCCCTAAATTTATTCATGTTCATGTATGTGGATTTATTATCAACTTTTCACAAGATTATTCTCAGAAATATTCATCCACCTGAAATACATATTTGTTTCCTAGTACTGAAAACTAACTTCAGTGAATGATGCATACAAATCCTAATATTTCTACAGTTACTGACCAAGTTTAAGATCAATGCAAGTAGATTCCTATGGGACATGACATGTATTTTGATGTTCATTTTTTTTCAACACTGGTACATTACTATTTCTTCAGTTTATGCACATCATAGGATATATATTTCTTCCACAAGTTCGCTAATTTATATCAATTTGTTTCACTTTCAATTACTTCCTGCTTCAGAACACATGTATTCCTCCATGTTTCTTAACTAGTCTCTTCATGAGACTTCTTTACAAACACATTATTTTCGATTTCCATAATTACTTTTGAAGCAAAACTCACACACCCTTAATGACAAACCATAACCCTAATATTACCATTAGATGTATAACTGATAGGAATGAATGACTGTGTATCAATATAAGATTTCTTATATATTTTAAGATATCAATTTAATCCATTGTTTAAAGTGGAATCAGTTATATTATTTATCCACAGTATCATCTATTCATGCATTATCTCTATATTCATAGACACAGGGTACACCTCTTTGTACCTGCAATACTAATTTATACATCTTCAAAATATTGCTCCCTGAAATGGTGGAAAAAATACTTATGTCACCTGATCTACATATACATTTTATCACAGTACTATTTTGGATACAAAATGCAAAGATCACACATATGTTTGTACAAAAGCCTAAATTGAATGGGAGCATGGATTACTAAAAACATTGATGTCTAGGTTGCCTAATTCTCTCAAATGTCCATCCTATTGGTGACTACATATTTGTTTCTTTGAAGATTATATAGTGAATATCAACCATGTTAAAATGTCTAATCCTATCACTCACTTTATACTTTGCCTGATTTCCTACTGTCTCTATTGATGTTTCCTTTCCTACATATTTTCCCCAGTTTACCTATGTGACTAACTCTTCACATGTGCTGACATTGACATTCATTCTATTACCGAAACCCTATTGATAAAGAACTTTTGGTCCATATCCTGTACTCACACTTCTTGCAAAACCTACTGACTATCTTCCTAATCCTATGGACTATCCCTGTTTGAGTGGATGTTCTTTTCTACAATCTATCATCCAAGGTACAAGGTCCTATGTCATTGATTATCGATTTATCTGAGACATCACTGCAGAACGTAATTCAAAGCTAAGTATCCCAATCAAAGGCCCAATGCCAATATGGACTTTAAATCTTACTAAATTTCTGTTTTCATACATAGTTTTCAACTCTATATTATTATATATATCACAGATTCCCAATACCATTATTCATCCAGCAAAATGGTTCCTAACCCAAAACAAACATGTAATTAACCCTAACCATAAACTGTTCCCTCAATCTACCTTTATAAAAGAGCAGGGACAGAGTTGGTCTTACAATACAGGAAAGTAGGGGATTGTCCACCTGCTGAGAACCTCAAAGGTCCATTCAGAATTGATCCCTGGAGAAGATGTAGGCAGGTATGAAGGTCCTGAGAGATCAAAAGTCATCTTCCATGGCAAACAACCTGGTCAGGATGAAGGCTTTTGTCTGAATCAGCCTCTATCTTCTTAATGTAGATAAGATGGACCAAATGAGGCCTGTGTGGAGAGCTGTTCCCGGGTGCCTATGGTTGATATACCATTCTAACTTGTGAAAGTGTCACAGAAATACGGTCAGCCTACATGTCATGGGAACCTTGGATGCATGTGTTAGGACAAACTGGTTGCCAAGGCAGTAACCTCATTCAGTTCCTGAAAGAAGTTACCTCACCTCACTTTTTTGGTGATGGCACTTTCTGAACTTGGGATCCAGGAAGCCAGGCATCTAGAGCCTGTCTCAGTCCCAGGCCTAGTGGTCTCACTTGTTTGATTTAACAAGGACAGAGTCAGTCTTTCTTGGTATCTACTGATGTCAGGATGGAATAAATGACAGGAAAGCTCTGAAGAGGGGCCTTTCCTGACAAAGAAGGTAGTGGCTCACTGCTGGCTCCTGACAACTTCACAGAATTGCCCATGGACACCAGATGTGAGATAGGAGAGGCTATTTGGGGGAACATAGTATGGCCTATCAGTCAGAGAACACTCCGGATAGTCACAAACCTACTTGGAGGAAGGAGGTGCTTATCTGGCTGTGGGTGTGGGTTTGTGGTTTTTTTCTCATGCTCTGAGAATATGTCCGAAAGTCGGTTTGTTTGGTTTGGAGTAAAGTGTTTCCAGAAAGTCGTATGAAAAGGCGAGTGTTTCTATGTCTGTGTATCTCACTGTGTCCGTGGTTGTAGACATTAGCAAAGAGAATGCATCAATGGATGAGTCTTGTCTAGTAGAAAGCTTCCCAGCATTCATCCTTCCCAATTTATGAATGGACTGCGTCTTGCCTTATGGATCGGCAACACCTGCTATCTTCCTAAGTTACTGTTTGCTTCCTGAATTCTGGCCACTCTCCAGAATAGGCTCATGGTTTTGTGTCCAAGATATGTACCACCTCCAAGCTCTGTGACACGGCCATGTATTGGTTAAATGAAGGGCATGGCGAGCATCTCAGAAAACTCAGATATCAGTGTGACCAGTAAAGACTCAGTGGAGAAACCATGCTTTGGGCCTTTTCCTTACCTATTGTTCTGTTGCCCCTTGACCTTGTGTAATTCTGTGGCTTAGATTCTCTGAACCTGATGGATCTAAAGAGAGATCCCATGTATGCATCCAAAAGCAAAATGTCCAAAAGAGCAATCATTGTGGATGAAGTCTCTCTCCTTCCTTGGTAAGGTTCCTGACCTCCATCAAGTGAGAATAGGGCTCCTTTGGGTCAAATAAGTTCTTCAAAGCCCTGCAGATTCTAGCCCATAGGTGACTGGGTTTTCTCATGACTCCAATTCACATGAAGAATCTAAATCCCACCATCAGTAGGCCTCAAATTTAAGAAGCAGAGCAAAATAAATGGCAGGCCTATTTGATCACTCTTAGTTCACAGGAAGGGTGTCCAGGCCACCCTGACTTTAGGCAAATGAGGGGCAAGGGAGCTTATTTTGGACACTGTCTTGGGCTGCACCCCTCACGGAAACCTCCAGCCAGAGGTTATGATGAGTGTCTGTATGGAAGAAAATGAGGGTCATGTGGGAGTGTTTTGGTTTTAATTGTAGTCATTTTTGTGGCGGTTAGTAGAGATGACATGGTCCACCTTGGCTTGAACTTTGGTGGGATTCCACATAAAGACTGAGTTCTCGTACTGAACTCAGAGAAGTATTGCCATGAATAGTGTTGGAATTTTAGGAGGCCAGGCACGATAGTCGCCCTTGGAAACTGAGATCTAGGCCCAGGGTAGCTATTCACAGAGCACTAGAAATCTCAGCCAGGATATCACATGATTTTATTCTGAAAAACTTGGCAACCATTGTTGAGAGTCAAAACACACATGGACCTCACATTGTAGACCTCAATTTTCAAGGATACATGTGACCTTTTGGCCACTCTTTGGGAAGACTTTCCTGTGAGACATCTCCAGATATTTCATTGAAATGAGCTTCCTCACCATTTAATAGTTCCAGAATGCCTCCAACTTCATCCTTGAAAAATGGCTAGGTCAATATATCATGAAATTTTTAAAATTCCCGTGACAAGTTGGCACTGGAGATTCTTTGAATATCTTGTGGCTGATCATGAGAATAACAGTCAGTGCCTTGATTGACTGGTTTTCATAAAAATTGTGCAGAACAGAGATGCCAGGAAGTTGGAGCCTCCTGAGGAGTGGGCCTAGAGCAGTGGTGGGCAGGTGAGTGATAAAACATCTGCGGTGTGGTCATGTGGATCTGCCTTTGGCTTCCAAATTGCTTGTGACTGATATGGTGCAGCCAGCAGTCCCTTCAATGTAAAGGCATCTTGTTATATATAGAGGTTTTAGGGAAATATTAAAAATCAGGTTGCTATGGTCAAGGGGGCAACTATGTGGGATATAAGCCTGTTTGGTGCATTCTCCTGCAGACCCTGACCCACCACACGTGACAGAACTCCCTCACGCACAGAGTAACAGTTGAATTCTTTGTATTTCGTGAAACAAATACCAAAATCCCAGTGCAGCACCAAGAAACAACACGAAAAGTGGAGAATGACCAAATAGCTTCACAGGCCCATGTGGATACACTTAGCCCCCCGTGTCCACAGTTTACCTACAAAGAGAGTATTCAGCACTGCTGACTCATGTTCAGTGGAAAATAAGAAACCATGTCCTCCAGGTCACATAGATGAAGACCCTGATTTGATGGTCTCACTACAAACGAAGCTGAAGCTCCCGACAACAACATATATTCCAAGTGCCCAACCTCAGAGGCAGTTTCTCAAGAAGTCTTTAGGCCAGCAGAGCTCCATGTTTTTGGAATGATTACACTGTGCCTTACTTTTGGAATCTCCTCTACCTCCTCCAAGGTTGTGAACTCCTGAGCATATTCCATTCCAGATATTTATTCACAGATTTTCTAACTCTTCTCTTCTAATTGTGTCTTACTCTGGGCGATTGTAATGTCAAGGCATTGTTCTGGATGAGAGTGGGAAGATTTTTGTGTATCACATATTTACATACACATTGGATTCATTTTCCAATTTTCCTTTCAAAATACTGAATACCTCACACTAACACCTACCCTACTAGACTCTGACAACTAATCCTAATAAGGTGGAGAAAAATAAACCAAAAAAATAGAACTGCAAGCAGTTCAGAGAAGGCATGGTGTATAGTGGAATTGCCTTTTGCATTATTTAGGGTAGGAGTTATAAATCTAGTCAATTATTTGTTAAAATATTTCTCCATGTGTTTTAAAGTTAACAAATATGTGAATTCCTGTTTCCCTGTCTCTGTAGCCTATTCAGCACATGTGTTTTTACATGCAATTATAGAATCTTACCTGATACCACACGTACATTCTTGTGAAGTGGCTGACTTGGCAGATACAAATTTTAAGAGATCACTCCTCCTAAGCGCTTTAGAACTGAAAATTCAACCTATGCGTGAGCTTCCTAGTTGAACAACATTATACATAAATCCATGTTAAATAAAATAAATATTTTTGGATCTCTGGATGATATAAATTTTATGGTGAATTTCCTATAGCATATATTATGCTATTTTTAATGTCCGTGTGTGTTTGTGTGTGTGTATGTGTGTATATATATATATATATATATATATATATATATATATATATATATATATATATTCTCCAGATTTTTCAAAATATGAAATATGTGTCTTATTATAAACTCCCTTAACTCATTCATATTCAAGTATGTGGATTTATAATCAAATTTTCTCAAGAGTATTCTCAAAATATTCATTCTCCTGATATACATATTTGTTTCTTAGTACTGAAAACTAACTTTAGTGAATGGTGCATACAAATTCTAATATTTCTACAGTAACTGACCTAGTTTAACATCAATTCAAGTAGATTCCTATGGGACATGATGTGTATTTGGATGTTCGTTTTATTCAACACTGGTACATTACTATTTCTTCAATTTATTCACATCATGGGATATATATTTCATCCACAAGTTCGCAAGTTTATAGGCATTTGTTTCACATTCAATCATTTTCTTCTTCAGATCACATGTATTCCTCCATGTTTCTTGACTGGTCTTTTTATGAGACTTCTTTCCAAACACATTATTTTCGATTTCTAGCATCACTTTTGAAGCAATACTCACACACCTTTCATGATAATCCATAACCCTAATATTACATTTAGATGTATTACTGGTTGAAATGAATGATATTATATCAATACAAGATTTCTTATAATATTTCATATATTAATTCAATGCATTATTTAAAGTGGGAACAGTTAAATTATTTATTGAAAATGTGGTCTATTCATGCATTATGTCTATATTCATGGACACAGGGTACACCTCTTTGTACCCCCAATACTAATTTATAGCTCTTGAAAACCTTACTCCCAGAAATGCTTGAAGAAATGCTCATGTCACCTGATCCACATATACATTCTATGACAGTAATATTCTGGACAAAAAATGCAAAGGTCACACTTATGATTGTACCAAAGCCTAAAAGGAAAGTGAACATGGATTACTAAAAGCATCCATGTCCAGGTTTCCTAATGCTCTCAAATGTCAATCCTAATGGTCACTGCATATTTGTTTCTTCTTAAGATTATATATTCAAACTCAACAGTGTACAAAATGTCTAATCCTATCACTCACTTTATACTTTGCCAGATTTTTTAAAGTCTCTATTATTATCTGCTTTTCTACATATTTTTCAAAGTTCATCATTGTGACTGAATTTTCATATGTGCTGACATTTACATTCACTCTCTAACTGAAACCCTATTGCTAAAGAAATTTCCGTCCAAATCCTGTACTCACTCTTCTTCCTAAACCTACCGACTATCTACCTAATCCTACCGACTATCCCTTTTTGACTGGATGTTCTCTTCCTCATTCAATCATCCAATGTACAAGGTCCTATGCCATTGTAAATGGATTTATCTGAGACATCTGTGCAGAACCTAATTCAACACTACGAATCCCAATCATGGGCCCAATGCCCTTCTGGGCTTCAAATCCTAGATTTCTGTTTTCATACATATATTTTGCCAATATAATTTAATAAATATCGCAGGTTCCCAATACCATTATTCATCGCTCAGAATGATTCCTAACAAAATCGAAACTGTTATTACCCAAACCATACACTGTTCCCTCAATCTAAGTTTGTAGAAAAGCAGGGACAGAGTTGGCCTTACAATACAGGAGTGTAGGGAAACTTCCACCTGCTGAGAACCTCAAAGGTCCATGCAGAAATGATCCATGGAGAAGATGTAGGCAGCTATGAAGGACCTGAGGGAGGAAAAGTCAACTTCCATGGTAAACAACCTGGTCAAGATGAAGGGATGTGTCTGAATCAGCCTCTTTCATCTTAATGTAGAGAAGATGGACCAAACCAGGCCTGTGTGGAGAGCTGTTCCCGGGTGCCTATGGTTGATATACCATTCTAACTTGTGAAAATGTCAGAGCGAGTAGGTGCATCCTCCATCTCATGGGACACTTAGAAGCAACTTTTAGGACAAAGTTGTTGTCAAGGCAGTGACCTCATTTAGTTCCTGAAGGAAGTGACCTCACCTCACTTCCTTGATGAAGGAACTCTCTGAACTTGGGATACAGGAAGTCAGGCACCCAGAGCTAGTCCCAGTTCATGTCCCAGTGTTCAAACTTGTTTGGATTTTCCAAGGACAGAGACAGTCTTTCTTGGTACCTACTGATGTGAGGATAGCCTAATGCCAGGAAGGTCTGAGGAGGGGCCTTTCCTGAGAAAGAAGGTACTGGCTCACCGCTGGCTCCTAACAGCTTCACAGAGTTGGAAACGGAGACCAGATCTGAGACAGGAAAGCCCATTATGGGGGAATATATTATGGCCCACCAGTCAAAGGTCACTCCATATTTTCACAGACCTACTTGGGGGTCTGTGTGGGTGTGGGTGTGGGTGTGGGTGTGGGTTTGTCATTTTGTCTCATGTTCTGAGAATAGGTAGGAAAGTCGTTTTGTTTGGTTTGGTGTGAAATGTTTCCAGTAAGTCTTTTGACAAGGCGAGTGTTTCTATGTGTATCCCACTGTGTCCGTGGTTGTAGACATTAGAATAGAGAGTGCATCAATACATATCTCCTATCTAGTAGAAATCTTACCAGCATTCATCCTGTCCTATTTATGAATGGTCTGCGGCTTGCAATATGGATCGGCCACTCCTAATATCTTCCTAAGTTCCTATTTTCTTTCTGAATTTTGGCCAAACTCCAGAATAGGCTCATGGTTTTTTGTCCAAGATATGTACCACCTTTAAGCTCTGTGACATGGCCATGTACTGGATAGCTGAAGGCAATGGTGAGCATCTCAGAAAACTCAGATATCAGTGTGACCAGGAAAGTCTCAGTGGAGAAACCCTGCTTTGGGCCTTTTGCTTACCTATTGTATTATTGCCCTGAATGTCAGGAAGGTCTTTGCCTCAGGCCACACCTTTGTGAAGACTGAAGAGTTTTCAAATGGAAATGAATGGGCATCACCTTTGGCTCTTGGCTTAATTGCTTTGGAAAGGGATGTGTCTGAATCAGCTTCTTGGCCCTGTGTGAGGTTGTGGCTTAGATTCTCAGCACCTAATGGATCTAAAAAAATCCCATGTGTGCATCCAAAACCAAAATAGCCAAAAGAGCAGTCATTGTGGATGAAGTCTCTCACCTTCCTCTGTAAGGTTCCTGACCTCCATCTTTGAGAATAGTGATCCTTTGGGTCAAATGAGTTCTTCAAATCACTACAGAGGCTAGGCCATAGGTGCTTGGGTTTTCTCATGACCCCAATTAACATAAGGAATCTAAACCCCACAGTCATTAGGCCACAAAATGGAGAATCAGAGCAGTATTAAGGGCAGGCCTCTTAGATCACTCCTGGTTCACAGGAAGGGTGTCTTTGCCACACTGACTTTAGGCAAATGGGAGAAAGGGACCTTATTTTGGATAGTGTCTTTGGCTTTGGCCCTCATGGAAACCTACAGCCTGAGGTTATGATTAGTGTCTATATGGAAGAAGATGAGGGCCATGTGGGAGTGTTTTGGTTTTAATTGTGGTCATTTTTGTGGCCGTTGGAAGAGATGACTGAGGCCACCTGGGCTTGAACACTGGTGTGATTCCCCTTAGAGACTGAGTTATGGAACTGACCTCAAAGAAGTATTGCCATGTATTGTAATGGGATTTTAGGAGGCCACACATGAGAGTCACCCTTGGAAACTGAGATCAAGGCCCAGGGTGGCTTTCCACAGAGCACTGGGAATCTCAGGAAGGATATCACATGATTTAATTCTTAAAGAATTGGCAGCCATAGTTGCAAGTCAAAACACAAAAGGATCACACATTGTAGACCTCAAACGCCTGACTTAATGTGACCTTTTAGCCTGTCGTTGGGAAGCATTGCCTGTTAGAATTCTCCAGAGATTTCATTGAAATGAGATTCCTCTCCATTTAATGGTTTCTGAATGAATTAAACCCCACAGTGCCTCAAACTTCATCCTTGAAAAAAGGCTAGATAAATACCATTAAATTTTTGAAATTCTCATGAACAGGTGTCAGTGGAGAACCTTTGGATGTCTTATAGATGATCATGAGTGTACCAGACTGTACACTCAGTGCCTTGATTGACTGGGTTTCATGAAAATCGTGTAGAACAGAGATGCCAGTAATTTGGAGCCCGATGAGTATTCGGCCTAGAGCAGTGGAGTGTAGGTGTTTGTTAAAACATCTGTGATGGGGTCATGTGGATCTGCCATTGGCTTCCAAATGGTTTGTGACTGACATGGTGCAGCCCCCAAACCCTTGTATGTAAAGGCATCTTGTTATACGGAGAGGTTTCAGGGCAATGTTTAGAATCAGATTTCTATTGTCAAGGGGGCAAGCTATGTGGGATAGAAGCCTGGTTGGTGCACTCTCCTGCAGACCCTTAACAACACACGTGACAGAACTCCCTCCAGCACTCTGTCCTAGTTGACCTTCTTGTATTTCATGAAGCAAATACCAAACTCCCAGTGTAGCTGCAAGAAAGACCATGAAAAGTAGAGGAAGACCAAATGGCTTCAAAGTCCACACTGGGAGACATTTTGCCCCCAAATGGCAACAAATTACCTACAAAGAGAGAATTCAGCCCTGCTGCCTCATGTTTATTGGAAAAAAAGAAACCATGTGCTCCAGGTTACACAGAAGCAGACCCAGATTTGATGGTCTCACTACAAAGGAAGTTAAAACTCCTGACAACAACATATATTTCAAGTGCCCAACCTCAGAGGCAGTTTCTCAAGAAGTCTTTAGGCCAAGAGAGCTTCATGTTTGTGGAGTTTTTACCATGTACCTTACTTTTCGAAACACCTCTACCACCTCCAAGGTTGTAAACTACTGAGCATTTTCCATTCCAGATGTGTATTCACTGATTTTCTAACTCTTCTCCTCTTATTGTGTCTTACTTGGGGTGAAGGTAATGTCAAGGCATTGTTCTGAATGAGAGTGGGAAGACTTTTGGGTAGCATATATTTGCATACACATTGGATTCATTTTCCAATTTTCTATTCGAAATACTGAATCCCTGACTGTCAGAGGTAGAAGGAATTCTCCTTCAAAGAATAGCCTGACACTTACAAGAAACAGCCACCAGGAGACATCCTGTAGCCATCTGTCTCCCTGAGACATCCTGTGCCCATGTGTCTTTCTGAAACTTCCTGAGGTTATCTCACCTTGTGAAGACATCTAGGAAGTGCCAATAAGAGAGATTTCCCACATCCAGCATACAAATACCCCTGTGTGAACAATAAAAGTTTGCAACTTGATCAGAACTCCTGTCTTGCTGTCATCTCTCGTGTCTCTTGTCCCTTCATTCCTCTCTATCTAGGTTCGCTGCCCACGTTGATGTGTCCTGCCGGCCGGGACATCTGGCGCCCACTGACTGGGGCTTGAGCTTTTGATTGAGGGGGACCCCGTCCTCCTGGAAGATTTGGTCAAGCGGAGCTTGCAATAACCGCAGAAGACACCACCGAGAGAAAGATCCAGGAGGAGGGTGGGATGACACACGGTGATTGACCCACCATGGGGCAAGCAGTTTCGTCACATGATTTGTTTTTGTCAGGCTACAAGGAGTCCTTCCAGACATGGGGGCGCGTATTAAGAAAAAAGACTTAAATTTTCTTTCTTTTCACACATAAGAGAGCAGTGTCCATGGTTTCCTCTTGAAAGGACCATTGATGGTAAAAGATGGCTTAGAGTAGGAGACTGTTTAAAAGATTATTATGAATCCTTTGGCCCAGAAAAAGTGCCTGTTCCCACCTTTTCTTACTGGAACTTAATTAATAGAATTCTTAAAAGTTCACCCTTTGACAATGGTACCTTAAAAGTTGTCAAGGTTGGGAAAGAGACTATGCAAATACTTCTCATATCCCCTCGGCATGCCCATCAGTTAGTATAGACATAGACCCTTCTCAGGCTCCCCAGGACCGTGGGAACCTTCCTGGTCCCCCTCAAAATACCACCCTAATGAATAAGGCTCCAATGATTACCAACTGCCTTTATCCAGTTTTAAATACCGGAGACTCATTGACCCCTGTAGAGGAGGCTACCTTGGAGAAGGAAGCAGCTCGCTACCATTCAGAAGACCCTCCACCACTCAAGACCCTGCCACAGCCTATAGGACTTACACATCCACCTCCCTGCTATATCCCTCCTGCCTTTTGTGCTCTGGCCCTTCAGGGAACAAATGCCCCCCCCCCCCCCGATATTTTCTCCCCACTTCCCTTGCCTAAACTGGCTCCTTTGTGAGCATCCTTTCAACATACACAGGAACAGATCCAACCTTTAAAAGAATTAAGATCCCTTCACTCTGAACTCTGTTCATTAGCCTTAGGTATGGAGTCAAAGCAACTGGCCTACAGTGGTCTAATACAAAGGCGAAGCCACTCCATTGACCTGTGCTCGCCTTCCCAGTCACCACCAGTCTGATAGATAAGCCTGCCCAGGCTGAGGTCAAAGAATTAGACGAGGATAAAGAGGAGGAAGCGGGGAAATGGATTAAGGAGATCAGGACTCAGAGGATGAGGAGTTCAGCCCTAGGCAGGCAGGAACCCAGAGTCTACAAAAAATTAAGCCTGCATTTTCCTGAAAAACTTAAAAAGGCTTGTGCTCACTATGGCCCCATTGCACCCTACACGTTGGCTTTATTAGAAAGCCACAGCACACAATGACTTACTCCCAATGATTGGAAATTTTTAGACCAAGCTACCCTCAGTGCCAGAGACTTCCTGTTATGGAATGCAGATTTCAAAGAGCACTGTAGGGAAACTGCTCAAAAAATTTTAACTAAGGCCTTCTCTAAATCCAGGACTTATGTTAAGCTAGTGGGCAATGAGCCTTTTGACAATAAAACTAAACAGGCACATTTCCCTGCTGGACTTTTGATGCAGATTCAGATGGCTGGCTTACATGCTTGGAGACACCTCCCTCAAAAGCCTCGGCTACCACTTCCCTGGCAAAAATTTGACAAGGGCCCGACGAGCCATATAGCGACTTTGTTCCCCGGCTTAACCTAGCTGTGGAATGCTTGCTTGGACCAAGCGAAAGCAAAAGCGCTTTTGTAAAACATCTTGCCTTTGAAAACGCCAACCCGGCATGTCAGGATGTTCTTCAACCACATAAGGATAAAGGGAAACTTTCTGACTTTATTAGACTCTATGCAGGGGTAGGTGCAGCCCATGCCATGGTCTTGCCCTAGGTGCCACCTTTACCAAGACCTTTCACAATCCTGGCTCACGTACTTGCTTTACTTGTAAACAACCTGGCCATTTTGCACGCAAGTGTCCGACAGGCAAAAAAAGCCTAGGAATAGCGTCTCCTTCAACTGGGGCTATACCGCCCCAAGCTATCCTTTGCCCTAGATGTGGTAAAGGTCATCACTGGGCCAGTGAGTGTAGATCTAAGACAAATGCCCTCAGACAGCCTATTTTTTCCTGCTTCTTGGGAAACTCCCTGCGGGGCCAGCCCCGGGCCACGACATCCCCCAGGACAAACCCAGGGGCAATAAGATTTGTTCCCTCCCAAACTCCCAACCTACCTCAAAATTCTTCTCCACAATTGCCTCCCTCCAACTAGCCACTCCAGGCAGCGCAGGATTGGACCTCTGTGCCACCACCAATACAATATTGGACTCAATGCAAGGACCCCAGATAATACCCACTGGAATTATGGGTCCCCCTCAATCTCATATGTGTGCCCTTATTTTTGGGAGAGCCTCTACTAACTTACATGGTGTTCAGGTCTTCCATGACATTAATAATAATGATTTCACTGGAGAAAAAAAATACTGGCCACAGCTATTAATGGAGTTGTGGCAATCCCAGCACGAACAAGTCTTGCACAATTAATATTCCTTCCCTTGAATCCAGGAGGCACTTCCACCGCCCAAACCTACCGCAGGGGACTGCCTCCTTGGGCTGCTCTGATGTAAATTTGGTTCGACCCGTTTCTCACAAAAGACCCACAATTTCCTTACTTATTGAAGGAAAGAAATTCCAAGGAATTCTAGATACTGGAGCTGATGACACAATTATTTCTCAAAAATATTGGCCATCAGCTTGGACCCTCACCTCATCCTTGACTGACCTTAAAGGGATAGGACAGTCAAAAAATCCTCTGGTCAGCTCTACGGCTCTTAGCTGGACTTATAAAGAGGGTAATAAGGGAATTGTCACTCTTTTCGTTGTTCCTGACCTCCCTGTTAACCTATGGGCCCGAGATATTTTGAGTCAAATGGAAGTTATTCATGCCAGTCCCAATTCCATGGTAACTCATCAAATGCTTCATATAAATTTTGTCCCTGGTACAGGCCTTGGGAGACTGAGACAAGGACTGGTTGAGCCAATAAAACCCATACAAAAAACAAATACATATGGACTTGGGTATTCGGATTTTTAGTGTCGGTCTCTGACTCTCCTGTACCCCATGGAGATAAAATTATTTGGGAAACTCAGACTCTTGTGTGGGTGCATCAATGGCCACTTACCCAAGAAAATATGGAGGCTGCCTCCATGTTAGTGCAGGAACAGCTGGCAGCCGGCCATGTAGAGCCCTCAACCTCAACATCGAATACTCCAATTTTTGTTATCAAGTAAAAATCAGGCAAATGGTGCCTTTTACAATATTTGTGTGCCATTAATAAAGCTATGTGCCCAATAAGAGCACTACAGCCAGGCATTCCCACACCAGTGGCTATTCCCAAAAACTATTGTAAAATGATTATTGAGTTAAAAGATTGTTTTTTTACCATTCCTTTACATCCTGCGGATAGACACTATTTTGCCTTTAGTCTCCCTCGCATTAATTTTCAGGGCTCTATGCAGAGATTTCAATGGAAGGTTCTTCCCCAAGGTATGGCCAACAGCCCTAGTCTTTGCCAAAAATACGTTGCTCAAGCAGTAGACCCTGTGAGAGAGCTATGGCCACAAATTTATATTTTACATTATATGGATGATTTGTTAATTGCTGCACCTAATAACCATGACCTTAATAATTGTTACTTGGAAGTTTACAAAATCCTCACTTCCTTGGGACAACAGATAGCTCCTAATAAGGTTAAAACACAGGACTGTTATACCTATTTTGGCCTTAAACTTCAAGATAATCAGATCCAAATTCCTAAGATACCACTATGGGTGGACCATCTTCAAAACCTTAATGATTTTCAAAAATTCCTGGGGAATATTCAATGGCTAAAAACATATTTAAAATTACCACCTTGTGTACTTTTGTCCCTTAATGATATTTTGAGAGGTGATTCCCACCCCTCCTCCCCTCAAAAACTTACTCCCGAGGCATGACAGGCATTAAACCAAGTCACAGAAGCCATTGCCAAACAGTTTTTTACAGAACATTCTTATAACCTTCCTCTGGTTCTGGTTATTTTACACACTCCTCATACACCCACAGGAATATTTTGACAACGAAATACTCATTTTAGAAATAAAGGCTGCCTTTGCTTTGGGTCCATTTACCCACCACATTCTCCAAGGTTATTACTGTTTTTCTTGCTCAGGTAGCTTCTATTATTTTTAAAAGTCGTTTGCTATCTCGACAACATTTTGGCAAAGACCATGATAATATTTTAATTTCATATACTAAAGACCAAATCCAATTTTTACTACAGACGGAGGATGAATGGCGTATTGCCTTATCAGGCTTTTTGGGAACAATTGATAACCACCTACCCAATGACCCCCTTTTACATTTTGTCCAGTTACATCCATTTATTTTTGCCAAAATTACTCAAAAGGCTCCCATTCCTCAAGCCCTTACTCTCTTTACAGACAGTTCCAGTAATGGCCGAGCAGTCTTTATTGTCAATAACCAGCCTAACACCTTTTATACTGTCTATCATTCATCACAGTTTGTGGAATTGTTTGCAATAACACAAGTTTTTAAAACATTTTTTGATAATCCTGTTAATATTTATACATACAGTGCCTACATTGCTCATTCTGTGCGCCTGCTTGAGATTTCACCGACCATTAAGGCTTCTTCCAATGTCGCCCATCGGTTTCACCAGCTTCAGCAGCTAATTCAGGCCAGACAACACCCATTTTTCTTAGGACACAGCAGGGCACACTCTGATCTTCCCAGCCCTCTAATTCAAGGTAATGCCCAAGCTGATGCAGCAACTCGTTTCATCTTTCCAATTTTTGTTGGCTGCACTCAAAAGGCCACGGAGTTACACAATCTTCACCATCTAAATTCCCAGAACCTTCGATAACTATGTAAAATTACCAGGCAACAGGCACGAGAAATAGTAAAAGCATGCCCTGGTTGCCCTGTCTCCCTCCCCATTCAACACTTGGGAGTTAACCCCCGAAGATTACTGTCCAATCAGTTTTGGCAAATGGATGTTACTCATTTTTCTGAATTTGGAAAAACCAAATATGTACACGTTTCTGTAGATACCTTCAGTGGCCTTATTTTCGCATCACCACATTCTGGAGAGGCTATCAAAGATGTCCCTTCTCATCTTGTTTCAGCGTTTTCTGTAATGGGTAAACCAATACATATTAAAAAAAGATAATTGTCCTGCATATACCAGTGCCAAGTTTAAACAGTTTTGTGCTACCTCGCAAATTTGGCATACTACTGGAATTCCATACAAGCCTCAGGCATTGTGGAACGTGCCCACCTTACCTAAAGACTTGGCTAACCCGCATTAATGCTTCTGCACTTGTATTTACCACTCACAGGCATCGCCTTAATCATGCATTATTTGCCCTTATTTTTCTTTCCCTAGACAATGAAGGCCATTCGGCTGCAGACTGACACAGGCAATCCTCGTCCAATTCTGTTCGCCCACCTGTTATGTGGCACAATCCCCTAAAAAATAAATGGAAACGCCCAGGTCCTGTCCTCATCTGTGGACGAGGCTCAGCTTGTGTTTTGGACGAAGAGCAAGCAGCCCCAAGATGGTTACCAGAACGCCTGGTTAAACAGGTTAATGGCTTACCTCAACACGGGGATGGAGGCCCTCCCCCTGAGGACAAATTTTCCTCTTTTTCAGATGCAGCCAACAATCTGTGTGAGGATCCTACTTAAGGCACTTATGCTGAACAGGATTGTACACGGAGGCTTTGGCCCTCCACCTTCCAACATCATGGAGTACCTTTTTGGCCCTCCCTGTGAACGCAAGGGAGGATCTTGGACTCAGGCTCCCACTAGTTTGACCCAGACTGCTGACTGCGTGACTAAGGTGGCTTACCTCCGGGCCGAGGTTGACCATAAACTCAGAGGAGTTCATCAGCCTAAATTGGTATGTGTTAACAAGCCAAAGATTATTCCCCCTAGTACAAGTAAAGCTCTCCAAAATTGTTCTGCAACTTGAACGCATACCCAAGCGATGCATGCCACTTGTTATGCGTCGGCCTCAATTTGTGTTAACAAGCAGGGAGAACAATTTTTTGAAGCCTCCCTAACTAAAACTCATGCCGCAGGAGGGACCACTATTCATTATACTCCCGTTCTTTTTGACCGGGGAGGAGAAGGCAAATACACCAAGCTAGAGTCAGCTGGGTGCCAAGGCCCTGTTGGTAAACCCTCCTGCTGCCCCATTAAGGCACCTACAGGGGTCACTGATGGTGGAGGATTCCCTTATGCTTTCAAGCATCCTCAGATAATCAAACTTTTGAAACCCCAAATCCCTGAGCTCACATATCATCCCTTAATATAGCCAAAATGCCAGCTCCCAGGTTTAGATAACAATACATTAGATATTTTGGAAACTACCTTCTCCTTGCTTAATAATTCCAACCCCAACTTTGCTGGTGATTGCTGGCTCTCCATGACAACAGGGGCAATCATGCCTATGGCAGTTCCTATTAATTCTATCATAGACGATGATAATACATGCCAACCCAGATTTCATTTAAAAGTACAGTCGATAGGCACTTTTACAATATGTCTTTTAGGCACGATGCAAAATAATACCTATGATATTGATGTTGGAGTTACTTCCTTTGGAAATTGCTCAACAGTACAAAACTATTCCTCATCCACCCCATCTCTTTGTCCCTCCAATGGCACAGTTTTTATGTGTGGAGGAAACTCGGCCTTCCCGAGGCTTCCATCGAATTGGACCGTTGGCTGTGTTCTTGCCTTATTACTCCCTGATATAACTATTGTCCCAGGAGACGAAACTCTATGCATTCCTAGTCTAGACACCTCAGTCAAAAGACACAGGCGGGCAATACAGGCCTTACCACTCGTTGCCAGCCTTGGAATAACAGCTACTGTGGCCACAGGTACAGCTGGCTTAGGCATGGCTATACACTCTTAGCGTCGCCTGTCTCAACAACTTATAAATGATGTACAAACTATATCAGGAACCATTAAAGATTTGCAGTAGACTCCCTGGCAGAAGTGTTCCTTCAAAACAGAGAAGGCTTAGATTTACTGACAGCTAACCAGGGAGGTATTTGCTTGGCCTTAGGGGAACGATGCTGCTTTAATGCCAATAAATCAGCCATAGTATGCACTAAAATTAAGCAGCTTCAAGAAGATCTAGAAAAGAGATGAAGGGAACTTTTTGAAAATCCCCTCTGGACTGGGTTTAATGGATTTCTACCCTACCTTCTTCCCCTATTAGGCCCTTTGTTTGGTTTACTTTTAATGGTGTCCATAGGACCCTGCATTATAAACAGGCTTGTACAATTTATTATAGAACAGATTAATATTTTGGCCTCTAAGCCCATACAGGTCCACTATCATCGCCTGGAGATGGAAGACCATGCTGCCAACATTTAAAAGGATGTTCTACCCTTCTCACAGGCTTATTTCTTAAGTTTACATCCCCACAGATCTCTCTTTCTTACATTAAACTATAAGTAACAGCTCTGACCAACCATCTTCTGCCATTGCCATAAGGGTTCGTCCTCCATGGGCCCCTCCACTTGGGGGAGGATGCACCCATGGAGTGAGGACGTTAGGCCATAATAACAGAGGGTGCAGGATGGACTGCAGGAGGATGTATCCACGGATCCCAAAACAGACGACCTCTTAGTGACACGCTCTGGTGCATGGTGGTCGGCCTGCTTCCCCCTCAAAGCCGTCTCCTCCCAAAACATGCCAAGGCCACCACGAAATCTCCTAGTAAACATGCTCTCTCGAATCAGGAGATATTCTAAGGCCTGCTAGAGAAAAAGAGCCTCTATCACCCCCTAAAACATTGGCCGGTAAGGTATGGTCAAATATTTTATATAAGAAAGAGAGGTCAGGGGCTAGAAGGAAGTTCTCCTTCAAAGAATAGCCTGACACTGAAAAGAAACAGCCCCCTGGGAGATATCCTGCCTGGGAGACATCCCGCAGCCATCTATCTCCCTGAGACATCCTGTGGCCATCTGTCTTCCTGCAACATCCTGAGGTTATCAAACTTTCTGAAGACATCCAGCAACTGCCGATAAGAGAGCTTTCCCATCCACAACATATAAATTCCCATGTAAGAACAATAAAAGTTTGCAGCATGATCAGAACTCCAGTCTTGCTGTAATCTCTCGTGTCTCTTGTCCCTTCATTCCTCCCCAACTAGGTTCCTTGCCCACATTGATGTGTGCGGCCGGCCGGGACAACTAAACTAACCCATACCCTACTACACTCTGACTACTAATCCTAATATGATGGAGAAAAATAACCCAAACAGAATAGAAATACAAGCAGTTCAGAGGAGGCATGGTGTATATTTGGACTTGCCTTTTGCATGATATAGGGTAGGTGTTATAAATCTAGTTAATTTTTAATTGAAATCGTTCTCCATGTGTTTTTAAAGTTAACAACTATGTGAATTCCTGTCTCCATTTCTCTGTAGCCTATTCAACACATGTATTTTTATCTGCACATATAGAATCCTACTTGGAATC
Source organism: Callospermophilus lateralis (assembly GCF_048772815.1). Lineage (NCBI taxonomy): Eukaryota > Metazoa > Chordata > Mammalia > Rodentia > Sciuridae > Callospermophilus > Callospermophilus lateralis. The sequence goes on from NW_027514034.1 coordinate 839,384, forward strand.
ACACGTACATTCTTGTGAGGAGGCTGACTTGGCAGATACAAATTGTGAGAAGAGATCACTCCCCATAAACGCTGTTGGAACTCAAAATTCAATCTATGGGTGAGCTTCCTAGTAGAACAACATTTTACATAAATCCATGATCAGTAACATAAATATTTTTGCATCTATGGATGATATATATTTCATGATGAATTTTGTTTGGCATATATATTGCTACTTTTTATTGTCTGTGTGTGTGTTTTGTATATATATACACTCTTCAGATTTTTCAAAATATGAAATATATGTGTCTTATATACACTCCCTAAATTCATTTATGTTCATGTATGTGGATTTATAATCAACTTTTCACAAGATTATTCTCAGAAATATTCATCCACCTGAAATACATATTTTTTTTCTATACTGAAAACTAACTTAAGTGAATGGTGCATACAATCCTAATATTTCTACAGTGACTGACACAGTTTAACATCAATGCAAGTAGAAATCTATCGGACATGATGTGTATTTTGAAGTTCATTTTGTTCAACACTGGTACATTACAATTTCTTCAGTTTATTCACATCATAGGATATATATTCCATCCACAAGTTCACAAATTTATACGCATTTGATTCATTTTCATCATTTCCTGCTTCAGAACACATGTATTACTCCTAGTTTCCTGAATGGTCTTTTCATGACACTTATTTCCAAACACATTCATTTTGGTTTTCATAATCATTTTGAAGCAAAACTCACACATTCTTCATGATATACCATAACCCTAATTTTACCATTATATGTGTAACTGATTGGAATGAATGATTGTATATCAATATAAGATTCCCTGTATATTTTCTGATATCAATTCAATCCATTATTTAAAGTTTGAACCACTTTTATTATTTATTCACAGTATGGTCTATTAATGCATTATTTCTAAATTTATAGACACAGGGTACATCTATTTGTATCCCCAATACTAATTTATTCATCTTCAAAATGTAGCTCCCAGAAATGTTGGCAGAAATACTGATGTCACCTGATCTACATATACATTTTATCACAGTAATATTCTGGACACATAATGAAAATGTCACACTTATGATTGTACCAAAGCCTAAGTGAAAGTGAGCATGCGCTACTAAAAACATCCATGTCCAGGTTGCCTAATGCTCTCTAATGTCAATACTATTGGTGATTACATATTTGTTTCTTCCTAAGATTATATATTCAACCTCAATCCTGTTGAAAATGTCTAATCCTACCACACAATTTATACTTTGCCTGATTTCCTAATGTCTCTATTGATTTCTGCTTCCCTACATATTATCCCAGTTCATTATTGTGACTGACTCTTCACATGTGCTGACATTTACATTCACTGTCTACCCGAAAGCCTATTGCTAAAGAATTTTGGTCCCACTCTTATACTCACTCTTCTTTCTAAACCTACCGACTTTCGTCTTAATCGTACCGACTATCACTTTTTGACTGGATGTTCTCTTTGACATTCAATCATCCAAGGTACAAGGCAATTGTATATCGATTCATCTGAGACATCTGTGCAGAATATAATTCAAAGATAAGTATCCCACTCAAAGGCCTAATGCCTTTCTGGGCTTCAAATCTTACCTGGATTTCTGTTTTCAAACTTATATTTCCCCTTATATTCTTGAAAATATTGCAGGTTCCCAATACCATTAATCATCTTGCACAATGATTCCGAACCCAAATAGAACCTGTTATTAACCGTAACCATACACTCTTTTCTCAATCTCACTTTACAGAAGAGCAGGTACAGAGTTCGTCTTACAATACAGGAATGTAGGGGATCTTCCACCTGCTGAGAACCTAAAATGTCCATCCAGAAATGATCCCTGGATAAGATGTAGGCAGCTATTGAGGAACTAAGAGAGCAAAAGTCATCTTCCAATGCAAAAACCCTGGTCAGAATGAAGGGATGTGTCTGAATCAGCCTCTCTCTTCTTAATGTAGAGAAGATGGACCAAACCAGGCCTGTGTGGAGAGCTGTTCCTGGGTGCCTATGGTTTACATACCATTCTAACTTGTGAAAGTGTCACAGGAAGTAGGGGCAGCCTCCATCTCATGGGACACTTGGAAGCAACTGAAGCAATTGTTAGGACAAAGTGGTTGTCACGGCAGTGACCTCACTCAGTTCCTGAAAGAATTGACCTACTTAACTTCCTTGTTGATGGAACTCTCTGAACTTGGTATCCAGGAAGCCAGGCACCCAGAGCCAGTCCCATTCCCCATCCCAGTGGGCTCAATTGTTTGTAATTACCATGGACATAGTCAGTCTTTCTTGGTACCTACTGATGTGAGAATGGTCAAATGACAGAATAGCTATGAAGAGGGTCCTTTCCTGGGAAAGTAGGTAGTTGCTCACCACTGGCTGCTGGCAACTTCACTGAGTTGAAAAAGGAGACAAGATCTGAGACCGTACAGGCCATTTCGGGGAAACGAAGTATGGCTCACCAGTCAGAGGACACTCCATATAGTCAGAGACCTACTTGGGGGAAGGAGGTGCCTTTTTGAGTGTGGGTGTGAGTATGTGGTTTTGTCTCATGTTCTGAGAATAGGTAGGAAAGTCGCTTTGTTTGTTTTGGGGTAGACTGTTTCTTGTATGTCGTTTGGCAAGGCGAGTGTTTCTATGTCTGTGTATCTTACTGTGTCAGTGGTTGTAGACAATAGAAAAGAGAATGCATCAATGGATGTGTTGTGTCTAGTAGAAAGCTCCCAGCATTCATCCTGCCCAATGTATGAATAGAGAGTGGGCAGCCTTATTGATGTGCAACACCTACTATATTCCTAAGTTTCAGTTTTCTTCCTGAATTCTCTCAACTCTCCAGAATAGGCTCATGGTTTTGTGTCCAAGATATGTACCACCTCCAAGCTCTGTGAAATGGCCATGTACTGAATAGCTGAAGGAAATGTGATCATCTCAGAAAACTCAAATATCAGTGTGAATAGAAAAGTCTCAGTGGAGAAACCCTGCTTTGGGCCTTTTACTTACCTATTTTTCTGTTGCCCTGAATGTCAGAAAGGTCTTTGCCTCAGGCCACACTTTGTGAAGCCTGAAGAAAATAGTTTTCAAATGGAAATGAATGGGCATCACCTGTGGCTCTTTCCTTAATTGCTTTGGAAATGGATGTGTCTGAATCAGTATCTTGGCCCTGTGTCAGGTTGTGGCTTAGATTCTCAAAACCAGATGCATCTAAAAAAGATGCCATGTGTGCATCCAAAACCAAAATGGCAAAAAGATCAGTTATAGTGGATGAAGCTTCTTGCCTTTCTCTATTAGTTTCCTGACATCCATCAAGTGAGAATAGGAATCCTTTGGGTAAAATTAGTACTTCAAAACCCTGCAGAGGTGCTTGGGTTTCCTCATGACTCCAAATCACATAAAGAATCTATACCTGACTGTCAGTAGGCCTCAAATTGGAAAATCAGAGCAGTATTAAGAGCAGGCCTATTTGATCACTCCTGGTTCACAGGAAAGGTGTCCCGGCCACAATGACTTTAGGCAAATGAGGGGGCAAGAGAACGTATTTTGGACACTGTCTTTGGATGTGCCCCTCATGGAAACCTCCAGCCAGAGGTTATGATTAGTATCTATATGGAAGAATATGAGGGCTATGTGGAAGTGTTTTGGTTTTAATTGTGGTCATTAGTGTGGTGGTTGGAAAAGATGACTGGGTCCATCGGGGTTTAAACTCTGATGTGATTCCCCTTTGAGACTGCGTTGTGGAACTGACCTCAGAGAAGAATTGCCATGATTTGTGTTGGCATTTTTGGAGGCCACGCATGAGAGTCGCCCTTGAAAACTGAGATCTAGAGCAAGGGCGGCTTTCCACAGAGCACAGGGAATCTCAGCCATGATACCATATGATTTTATTCTGAAAGCATTGGAATCCATAGTTGAGAGTCAAAACACACATGGACCTCACATTGTAGACCTCTATGTGCCTGGCTTCATGTAACCTTTTGCCCAGTCTTGGGGAAGCCTTGCCTGTGAAATTTCTCCAGAGCTTTAATTGAAATGATCTTCCTCAACCTTTAATGGTTCCTGAATGAATGGAAACCCACAGTGCCTCCAACTTCATCCTTGAAAAATGGCTACATAAATACCATGACATTCTTGAAATTCCCTTGACCAGGTGGCACTGGAGAACCTTCGATGTCCTGTTGCTAATTCGAGTGTACAAGACAGTGCCTTGATTGACTGGGTTTCATGATAATGGTGTAGAACAGAGATGTCAGTACGTTGGAGCCTCCTGATTAGTGGTCATAGAACAGTGTTGTGCATGTGTGTGATAAAACATCTGTGGTGGGGCCATGTGGATCTGCCATTTACTTCCAAATGGGTTGCGACTGACATGGTGCAGCCAGCAGAACCTTGTATGTAAAGGCATCTTGTTATATGGAGAAATTTCAGGGCAATGTTCAGAATCAGGTTGCTATGGTCAAGGGGGCAACCTATGTGTGATAGAAGCCTATTTGGTGCATTCTCCTGCAGACCCTGACACACGACACATGACAGATCTCCCTCCAGCACTGTGTCCCAGTTGAACTTTTTGTTTTTCGAGAAGCAAATACCAAACTCCCAATGCAGCAGCAAGAAACACCACAAAAAGTGGAGGATGACCAAATAGCTTCACAGTCCACACGGAGAGACACTTAGCTCCCAGTGGCCACAGATATCTATAAAGAGAGAATTCAGCACTGCTGCCTAATGTTCATTGGAATATAAGAGACCATGTCCTCCAGGTCACATATATGCAGACCCAGCTTTGATGGTCTCACCACAAAGGAAGGTAAAGCTCCTGACAACAACATATATTTCAAGTGCCCAACCTCAGAGGAAGTTTCTCAAGAAGTCTTTAGGCCAACAGAGCTCCATGATTGTGGAGTTTTATCCTGTCCCTTACTTTTGGAAACTCCTCTTGCACCTACAAAGTTGTGAACTCCTGAGCAATTTCCATTCCAGATATGTATTCACAAATTTTATAAATCTTCTCCTCTAATTGTGTCTTAATTGGGGCGAAGGTAATGTCAAGTAATTGTTCTGGATGAGAGTGGGTGGATTTTTTTGTAGCACATATTTGCATACACATTGGATTCATTTTCCAATTTTCCATTTGAAATACTGAAACACTGACACTACCCCATATCCTACTAAACTCTGTCTACTAATCCTAATATGATGGAGAAAAATAACCCAAACAGAATTGAAATACAAGCAGTACAGAAAAGGCACAGTGTATAGTTGGACTTGCCTTTTGCATTATATAGAGTAGGAGTTATAAATCTACTCATTTTTTTGTTGAAATAGTTCTCAATGTGTTTTTAAAGTTAACAAATATATGAATTCCTGTCTCCCTTTCGCTGTAGCGTATTCAGCACATGTATTTTTATAAGCACATGTATAATCCTACCTGGTACCACATGTACACTATTGTGTGGTACCTGAATAGGCAGATACAAATTGTGAGAAGAGATCACTCCTCCTAAACGCTGTTGGAACTGAACATTCACCCTATGGGTGAGCTTCCTAGCTGAACAACATTATATATAAATCCATGTTCAGTAAAATGAATATTTTTGATCTGTGGATAATATATATTTCATGGTGAATTTCAATTGGCATATAGTGCTAATTTTTAATATCTCTGTGTGTTTATATATATATATATATATATATATATATATATATATATATACTCTCCAGATTTTTCAAAACATGAAATATATGTGTCTTATTATACATTTCCTAAATTCATTCATATTCATGTATGTGGATTTATAATAATCTTTTCACAAGATTATTTTCAGAAATATTCATCCACCTGGAATACCTATTTGTTTCCAACACTGAAAACTAACTTAAGTGAATGGTGTATACAAATCCTAATATTTCTACAGTAACTGACTCAGTTTAACATCAATGCAAGTAGACTCCTATGGGACATAATGTGTATTTTGAAGTTCATTTTTTTCAACACTTGTACATTACTATTTCTTTAGTTCATGCACATCATTGGATATATATTTCATCCATAAGTTTGCAATTTTATTGGCATTTGTTTCACTTTCAATCACTTTCTACTTCAGAACACATATATTTCTCCATGTTTCTTGACTGGTCTTTTCATGAGAATTCTTTCCAAACACATTATTTTTGATTTTCATCATTACTTTTGAAGGAAATCTCACACACCCTAGATAATGAACCATAACCATAATATTACCATTAGATGTATAACTGGTTGGAATGAATGATTGTATATCAATAAATGATTTCTTATATATTTTCAGATATCAATTCAATACATTATTTAAAGTGGAACCTGTTATATTATTTAAACACAGTATTGTCTATTCATGCATTATCTCTATATCCATAGACACAGGGTACACGTCTTTATAACGCCAATACTAATTATTAGGTCTTGAAAATATTCCTCCCAGAAATGTTGGAAGAAATACTCATGTCACCTGACCTACATATACATTTTATCACAGTAATATTCTGGACACAAAAAGCAAAGTTCACACTAATGATTGTACCAATGGAATGGTCGAGTGAGCATTTTAGGAAGAGACCACCAAGAGACTGTCTCATGCAACAGCAAAGTGTGTATTGGGGGTCCAGCATGCTGCAGCTCAGAGCTCACTTGAATTTAGCAGAGAGCCCTGAGAATAGCTTAAGCAGAGCTTATGTACTTTCTTTGGAGAAGGCAGGGTGTGAAGTTTATTGATGGGTCAGGGTGAGTGGGCGGTTTGCTTGCAAATGTGTGAGGGAGTACATTCTGCAGTTTGGCAGTTGGGGACAACACATTCTGGGAACAAGATTAGCAAACAGTTCTCAAGATTTCAACAGTGTTTTGTTAAGCATACAGAAAAACAGGAAGTGACAAGTACCTATTTAATAAACCTTTCATTTCCCACTTCTTGTTCTGGTTACTTTTAATCAAAAAAGTGATCATTGGGGGGTGTCACATTTTATGTCTGCTAGTGAGTTATATTGTTGTCTGATTACCATAAGTTTAACTTGTCCAATTTGAGCTTGGAGAAAGGAAACTACACGGTTGAGCAAACAGGGCCCTACAGTTAGCAATAATATGAGGATTATTAATGGACTGGCCAAGGCAGATAAAAGCGTAGTTAACCCAAGGGACTGTGTGAACCAAGACTCAAACCACGCTTTTTGGGCCTCTGTCTCTCGTTGACGCACTTCAAGGCGTTTTCTTAATTTACTCATAGATTCTTTTACAACTCCAGTATTGTCAGCATAAAAAAAAAAAAATTCTTCCCTCATTGCAGCACAAAGGCCCCCTCTCTCATGAAGAGGAGATCCAACCGTCGCCTATTCTGTGAAACTACTTCGGAGAGAGAGGTTAAAGATTCCTGTAAAGCTGGGATTGAGGTTTTTAATATCTTTAAGCTTTGGTCTATTGCTGCTTCTCATTGAGTCATTTGTTGTGTCCCATGGACTAGGTCAGTGGTTCCTGTGCCCACACCTGCAGCAACTCTTATTCCAAATAGGATGGCTAAAGTGAGGGATACAGGTTCCCAGCGGAACCGGGTTTTATGCCCCCCCTATTTGAACTTTAAATGAACCTGTGTCATGATAGAGCACTCTGGGAAACATCTGCACCATTACATAATTAATCACATCTCTTGACCATTTTATGAACACATAAACAATAATTAAGTATATAGAATTATACTGTTGAAGGAACAGACAAGGAAAGGCACCTAAGATAGCACTGAAGCTAGGGAAGCAGTCCTATTTGGTTGCAAAAGGATGTAGAGAGCATTGCTTCTGTTGTAATCAATTAATCCTCTGAACCCCAAGTTTAGGTTGTTTCAGAATTTTGTAGCCAACATGTAAGGGAATGGGCTCAGAATATCACAGTCTGCAGAAGTTCACAAAAAGCAGTTTTTTGTTTCTGTTTTATTTCTTCTATTTTGGCAAGTTAACTTTTTAAGGACACCTGGGAGGGGGAGAGCTTTTGTCGTCTCATTTTTTTTCTCCCTGCCAGCTGTTAAAATGGAGCCCAGTTGGTAACTTCTTTATCTTAGAAATGTAGCAATCTCTGTGAAGCTCCAGCTCAAGGCCAGAGGCCTTGTTCACATATTTTGTGAAAAACTAGTAAGGGGTGTCTAGCTTAGGAGTGCTGATTTTTCCAGCCAGTGGCAACTAGAACAGGGCAACAAGAAAAGAGGAATTTTATCTACATTGAACTCTTTCATAGGGATTATTATGCTGAAAGTCCTAAAGTTAGTCATGGTGAAGACTTCTGGAGAAGGTCACTTAAGAATTTTCTGTGGTCTTGGTACAGAGGGGGAAGAGTGGAATGCAGGGGGTGAGAGCAGCTCCATGGATCTGAGAATCAGGAAGGAGAGATTAAAAGACTAATGGGAAAGGGGTTTGGGATTTTGCTAGCAAAAAAAAACTTGAGCAGTAGAGCAAGTAGAGCAGAGGGGAAGATGGGAGTGAGTATCTCAAAAAGCCTGTGAGGGATTTTAAATTCTTAGTAACCTGTATTCAGTGTTGACAATGCAACTTTAAAGGTAATTTTTATTACATCTTGGATAGGGGTCTGAGGGCTCTTCTCAGCTGGTTTGAGCTTTGGGTTAGCAGGTAAGAGGACCTGTTGGGACCCATTGTGGGCACTGACAGAAGAATAGAGGAGTGTCTGGGTTTAGGGGTACCTAAGTACCTGCTACCTCAGCAAGGGGGCAATGGTCTGAGAAAGGGTAGAGGTTTGGGTTTTTGATCTAGTAATTGGAGGGGAGAAATCAAATTCCTGAGGTGAAAGTGACAGCAGAGAGTCTGGAGCAGAAATCTGAGGGTGAGGATCTATTAGAGAAGCATAGTTCAGGATGTGAGCAAAGGAGGAAAAAGGCCTGCACATAGGGGAATTTCCTTCAACCCTTTTGAGCACTTGCCGAAGTTAAAAAGTCCATGCAGAATTTGAGGATCTAGAGACCCCTCTGGGGGACATGGATTTTGGTTGTCTATTTGGTAATATGGCCAATGCTGTGTACTGAATTTGATGAGGAGTTTGGGTTCCAGCAGGCAGCCCCTGTATGCTCAGATCGCCATGACTTACAGAAGAAGTCGGCTTTTCCCCACACAGCCATGGCTGTTTGTGGATTTGATAGTCCGCCGGGCAAACATAGTAATCTAGGCTAGCCAAACTGCATCTGGCTCACGTGTCCCTACATCCAAAATGTTGGTTTCCATTACCTATGGTACGAAAGTGATTTAATGGAATTTTAGTGGAATCCTGTTCATCAGGACTATCCCAATATGAAAGACCTATAGGTAGCTGACAAATGTCTGGGTGGAGGGATGGCCACCAGGTCCCTCAATGGGCTGTATTCGAGGTAGACCATACTTGTTGTCTAGTAGGATTTTTGATCAGCCATCGCTGCTGAACGGGCTGATGATGCTTAGGAATACTGGTGGCCAAGGGGAGAGTCTATAGCCTTATCCACATGGCGAACACACAGTTTGAAAGGGTTACCAGTCTTTTCCAGCTTCCAGCCAGAGTGGGGACATGGCGCAGGCTTGAGATGAGAGGCATTGATCCAGGAAGTGATTCCGTCTACCTTTACCACTGTAGCTGTTATAAGTAGCACCTGGTATGGTCCTTTACACCGGGGTTTCAGGAATGACACCTGATGTCGTCTTTAGTAGATGAGGTCTCTTACTTGATATTGATGTGGAGTCCCATCATACCCTGGTTGGTAGGAAGGGGCCAGATGTTTCAACAAGTACCGCTGAGTTCTTTCAAGAGCTTTAAGTCTGTCAAGCAAGGGGGTGTGGAAGGGATCGTTAGGTCTTAGAGTTGGGGTTAGGTCCCTTACTGGAGCAGGGGCACCATAGAGAATTTCATAGGGGGTGAGGTTAGACAAAGAAACAGAGGGAGTATTTCTTGCATGAAACAGTGCAGAAGGCAGGAGCATAGTCCAATCTTTTATGCCAGTTTCTAAGCTTAATTTCGTTAAGGTCACTTTAATGGTTCTTTTTATTTTTTTACCTGTCCTGAGGTCTGGGGTCTATAAGCACAATGTAACTTCCAATAAACCCCTAGAATTCTGGCTAACCCCTGTCTTACCTGGGCCATGAACGCCGGCCCATTATCAGACCCATATTACCTTAGGCAGGCAGAATCTTGGAAAAATATCTTTCAGGATCTTTTTGACCACCATTTGGGCCGGTTTTCTTTTCTTTTCTTTTCTTTTCTTTCTTTTTTCTTTTCTTTTCTTTTCTTTTCTTTTTTTTTTTTTTTGTTGGGGATGCTTCAATCCATCCTGAAAATGTATCTACGAAGACAAGGAGATATTTAAGTCCATACATTGCTGGCTTAATTTCAGTAAAGTCAACTTCCCAATTCCCAGAATTGTCCTGGTCTGGTTCCTCATAGGTGCTTTCCTGCAAGAAGCTTGGAAGTGTAAGCATTAACCAATTGACAGACCCGACAGGCTTTTGTTACCCATTCAGTTCTTCCCTTTCTCTTTGAATCGGTTAGTGGAAAATTCTGTTCTTGATCCTTCAGGAATGCCTGAAATTTCTTTGAACCAAGGTGAGTGAGTTGATATACATTTTAACTTAGTGTAGGGCTTTCTGAAATTGCAGGCTAAGCTCAGTGAAGTTGAGGGTTCAGTGTCAGAGTCTTTAGGTGTTATCAAAAGCTTCCTGGTTCTCAGGGGTTCATTGGAAATGGGCATCTCCCTTTAGCACCGGGTATAAAGGAACAGCTAATGATGCAAACCCAGGTATCCATAACCTGCAAAAGCCAGCAGTCCCAAGAAACTCTCTGAGTTGTCTGCTGTTAGATCTGTGTGGTATCTGCACAACAGTTTGTTTTCTTTGCTCAGTGAGCCATCCTTTACCGCCCCTAAGTGAATAGCCCAGGAAGATTACTTCATGCTGGCAAATTTGGGCCTTTTTGGCAGAAGCTCTACACGCCAGTTTAGCAAGCTCAGATAATAGTGCTTGGGTCCCAGATTCACAGTTTTCCTTAGTGTTGGCTGCCAGTAGCAGGCCATCCACATGTTGAAGCAGGGTGTATAGTTCTGAAGTTGTTGAGATCTCTGTGGAGAGCTTCATCAAAGAGAGTGGGGGAGTTTTTGAACCCCTGTTCGAGTCTAGTCCAAGTTAGTTGACCAGACGTTCCGGTTTCTGGGTCTACCCACTCGAAAACAAACAGCAACTGACTATCTTTATGCAGAGGCAAGCAAAATAAAGCATCTTTTAAGTACAGAACAGTATACCATTTCTGCTCAGGGTTCAGAGTGCTAGGCAGATTGCACAGATTAGGTACCATGCGGTGAATGTCCTGCACTCTGTTGTTGATCTCTCGTAGGTCTTTAACAGGGTGATAGTCCCCGGTTCCTGGCATTTTTTAATGGTAGCAGGGGAGTTTTGCAGGCTGATTAACAGGGCCTTAGGACCCCTAAGATCAGATATTTCTGAATATGGGGCCTTATCCCATCTTTAGATTTTTGCCCAGAGTATATTTTTTGACATTGATTGGAGAGGCTGAGGTTTTTAACTCCACTGTTATTGGAGGTTTTTTTAATGGGCAGGCCTAAGCCATCAGTTTTTGTCCAGGCATCTGGGTAATATGTTATCCAATTCTGGGGTAACGTGCCTGTTTGATCAGTCTTGTGTGGTGTGAAGAGTTGATGTTCATCTTCTACTGACAGTTAAAGCTGTGACTATAGGAGTTTTTACTGAATAATTTATAATTTTCACTTTGGGGCCTTCAGGGATAAAAGTTATTCTGGCCCGGAGCTTGGTGAGCAGATCTCGGCCCATTAATAGGGCCAGGCATCTTGGGATTACTAGGAAGGAGTGATGGATTTTTCCTTTCCCCAGGTCCATGATCCTCTTAGTTGTCTATGCCCGATATTTACTGCCATTAGCCCCTTGAAATAGAGACCTTTTATTTGATGGAGGGCCCAATGGGGCTTTAAGGGCTGAGTATACTTCCCCTGTATCCACTTCAAAGTGTACTGGGGTACCCTCCACTTCAAAAGTTACCCTGAGCTCGGGAAGAGGATCTGAGCCCCGACTTTCTTAGTCATCCTCCAGAGTCAGAATGTCTGGCTGGTGTGGCTGTCTCATTCTCGGGCTCTTTTTGGCCCAGTGTCCTTTTTCTTTTGAGTAGGCATATTGATCTGAGGCCAGGGGTGGCTTTTGGCGTGTGCCCAGGTATCCCTTCCTGTATCCCTGTTTCTTAATTTCTGTCCTATTTTTTGTTGTGACCAGGACCTTAGTCAATGCATTAGTCTATCTTTTGCTTCTCGCATCCTCTCTTTGCTCCCTTTCTTTCTTCCTCCTTTGTTCCTTCTCTTCCTCAGTTTATCTCTTATAGTTTACTTTTTTAGGCTTCTCTGACTAAATCTCTCAAAGCCCTATCTTGTAATCCATCTACGCATTGTAACTCTCTTTTAATATCCAGGGCAGCTTGCCCAATGAAGGCCATCATGACAGATGGCTTTTGATCCTCTGCCTGAGGATCGAAAGGAGTATATCTCCTATATGCCTCCATAAATCTCTCTAGAAACATAGAGGGAGATTTATCAGGCCCTTGAATAATCTCTCTAACCTTGGCCCAATTAGTTGGTCACCTTAGCGGCTGCTTGGAGACCCGCTATTAGAGCCCGGCAATAAGTGGACGGATGCTACCTACCTTCAAACGTGTTGGTGTTCCAGTTCGGTTGATTCAATGGGAAGCCGGCTTTGATGATGTGGGAAGAGGTGTCGGTCACCCATCTTGTCCGAGGATATTTTTTTTTAGCTTCCAGAAGGTTTTTCTCTTGTTCCTCTGTCATGAAGAGAGTCTGTAGGAGTTGTTGGCAGTCATCCCAAGTAGGCAGGTGTGACAACGCCGGCAAGTTCTTTGAGTTCTTTTACCGGGGCCAGCTTTGTCCAGGGAAGGAGTGGCTTTGTGTGCTGCCGGGTAGTAATCTGGAGGGCGCTGGGCCGGCCTAGCTTCCTCCAATGGTGGAGAGGCTGAGTCAGCAGCAAGGGAATCACTTAGAGGGTGTTGGGTGTTGGGGGAAGAGGGTAGGGGATAAGGAGGGTGCGGAGAGTCTAGTTGAGTCTTGAGACTTAGGAAGAACAAAGGGTGGAGGAGGAGGAGCAGAGGGTTTGAGAGATAGAATCATGGGGGAAGGTGGAGGAGCGGGGGCAGGGAAAAGGAAAGGCTTCACAAATGGAGGAGGAGATTTGCAGAGGTCCTGCAAAGTTAAGATATATGGCTTTTGATCTGGATGGCTATGTGGCCCCAGTTGAAAGACAATATTTCTGACTTTTTGAATTAGTGGGGAGTAGAAAGTTTCTTTAGGGGCCATCCGACTCCAAAGGTGGGTCATTTTGAGGCACGGAGAGTCTGCCAGTTCCGGCGTTTTACTGAAATAGAAAGATTCTGAGCCCTTAAGTGGACTTTGGTCCACTGAACAAGAGTCAGGGACAGAGGCATTGAAGTGCTCTGTCCCATAATGAAAGATATACAAACAGTGAAAGCAATGACACACAACACAGACAAGACAAGACAATAAAGACAGGCAATGGACGTCCAATACTGAGACCAGGACTGATTAGCCAGCAAAACCTGATGTGCTGGCAAAACCGAATCCGAAACAAAAAAATCACTGAGTCGAGGATACTATTGTTCCTCTATTTTCCGAATCCTCTGGGGGCATCCCCCAGGAACGTGACCTGTGGCTCGGTGACACGTCTGTCAGCCAGCATCTGAGAGAGCTCACACTCATCACCGATAGCCATTTTGCAAAGCCCTAACCTGAAACCCGAAACACGAAAGTGGTACCTTACTTATCCTGATAGGAGCTCTTTGGGAGTCTTTCATACACCACTGATGGATCTTGCTGGGGGTTTCAGATGTGAAGTTCTGGCAAGCATTGGAGGAAGAGACCACCAAGAGACTGTCTCATGCAATAGTATAGGGTTAATAGGGAGTACAGCATGCTGGGGCTCAGACCTCACTTGGATAGAGCAGAGAGCCCTGAAAGAGCTTAAGCAGAGCTTATATTCTTTTCATGGAGAGGACAGGGAGGGAAGTTTATTGATGGGTCCGGGCGACTGGTCGGTTTGTGAGCAAATGGATGAGAGAGTACATTCTGCAGTTTGGCAGTTGGGGACAACACATTCTGGGAACAGGATTGGCAAACAGTTCTCAAGATTTCAACAGTGTTTTGTTAAGCATACAGAAAAATAGGAAGTGACAAGTACATATTTTATTCACCTTTCACCAAAGCCTAAAAGGAAAGTGAGCATGGATTACTAAAAACATCCATGTCCATGTTGCCTAATGCTCTCAAATATCAATCGTATTGGTGACTACATATTTGTTTCTTCCTAAGATTTTCTATTCAACCTCAACCCTGTTAAAAATATCTAATTCTATCACTCACTTTATACTTTGGCTGAATTCCTAATGTCTCTATTGATTTCTGCTTTCCTACATATTTATCCCAGTTCATCATTGTGATTGACTCGTCACATGGGCTGACATATACATTCACTCTCTACCCGAAACCCTATTGCTAAAAAACTTTTGGTATCAATCCTATACTAACTCTTCCTTCTAAACCTACCAATTATCTTCCTAATCCTACTGACTATCGCTTTTGGACTGGATGTTCTCTTCGACATTCAATCATCCAAGACACAAGGTCCTATGACGCTGTATGTTGAATGATCTGAGACACCTGTGCAGAACATAATTCAAAGCTAAGTATCCCAATCAAGGGCCAAATGCACTTCTGGGCTTCAAATTTTACCTAGATTTCTGTTTTCATACTTATATTTCACCTCTATATTCTTATTAACAAGGCAGGTTCTCAATACCATTATTCATCCTGCAGAATGATTACTAACATAAATCAAACATGTTATTAACCCTAACCATACACTGTTCACTCAATATAACTTTACAGAAGAGCAGGGACAGAGTTGGTCTTACAATACAGCAATGTAGGGAATCTTCCACCTGCTGGGAACCTCAAAAGTCCATGCAGAAATTATCCCTGGAGAAGATGTAGGCAGCTATGAAGGACCTAAGAGAGCAAAAGTCATCTTCCATGGCAAACAACCTGGGCAGGATGAAGGGTTGTGTCTGAATCAGCCTCTCTGATCTTAATGTAGAGAGGATGGAACAAACCAGGCCTGTGTGGAGAGCTATTGCCAGGTGAGTAGGGTGGATACACTATTTGAACTTGTGAAAGTGTCTCAGGAAGTAGGGGCAGCCTCCATCTCATGGGACCTATGGAAGCAAATGTTAGGACAAAGTGGTTGCCAAGGCAGTGACCTCATTCAGTTCCTGGAGGAAGTGACCTACCTCACTTCCTTGGGAAAAAAAACTCTCTGAACTTGGGGTCCAGTAAGCCAGGCACTCAGAGCCACTCTCAGTCCCAGTTCCAGTAGGCACACTTGTTAGGATTTACCAAGGACAGTGTCAGTCTTTCTTGGTACCTACTGATGTGAGGATGGCCAAATGCCAGCAAAGCTCTGAAGAGGGTCCTTTCCTCAGAAAGTAGGTAGTGGCTCACCACTGGCACCTGACAACGTCACAGAGTTGACCAAGGAGACAAGATCTGAGACAGGAGAGGCCATTTCCGGAAAACATACTAAGACCCACCAGTCAGAGGATACTCCGGATAGTCACAGACCTACTTGGGGGAAGGAAATGACTTTGTGGGTGTGGGTGGGAGTTTATGGTTTTGTCTCATGTTCTGAGAATAGGGAGGAAAGGCGGTTTGTTTGGTTTGGAGGGGACTGTTTGTAGTAAGTCGTTTGACAAGATGAGTGTTTCTATGTCTGTATGTCCCACTGTGTTCGTGGTTGTAGACATTAGAGAAGAGAATGCATCAATGGATGTGTCCTGTCTAGTAGAAAGCTTCACAGCATTCATCCTGCCCAATTAATGAATGGACTTTGGCTTGCCTTATGGATGGGTAACACCTACTATCTCCCTAAGTTCCTGTTTCCTTCCTGAATTTGGGCCACTCTCCAGAATAGGCTCATGGTTTTGTGTCCAATATATGTACCATCTCCAAGCTCTGTGATATGGCCATGTACTGGATAGCTTAAGGGATTGGGGGAATATCAGAAAACTCAGATATCAGTGTGACCAAAAAAGTCTAAGTGGAGAAACCCTGCTTTGGGCCATTTGCTTACCTATTGTTCTGTTGCCCTGAATGTCAGGAAGGTCTTTGCCTCAGGCCACCCCTTTGGGACGCCTGAAGAAAACAGTTTTCAAATGGAAATTAATGGGCATCACCTGTACCTCTTTGCTTAATTGCTTTGGAAAGGGATGTTTGTGAATCAGCCTCTTGGCCATGTGTGAGGCTGTGGCTTATATTCTCAGCACCTGATGGATCTAAAGAAAGATTCCATGTGTGCTTCCAAAACCAAAATGGCCCAAAAAGCAGTCTTTGTGGATGAAGTCTCTCGCCTTTCTCTATAAGGTTCCTGACATCCATCTAGTGAGAATAGGGATTCTTTGTGTCAAATGAGTTCTTCAAAACTCTGCAGTGGCAAGTCTTTAGGTGCTTGGGTTTTTTCATGACACCAATTCAGATAAAAAATCTAAACCCGACAGTCAGTAGGCCTCAAATTGGAGAAGCAGAGCAGTATTTACGTCAGGCCTATGGTCACTCCTGGTTCTCAGGAAGGGTGTCCAGGCAACCCTGACTTTAGGCAAATGAGGGGCTAGGAAGGTTATTTTGTACACTGTCTTGGGATGAGTCCCTCATGGAAAACTCCAGCCACAGGTTATGATGAGTGTCTATATGGAAAAAGATGAGGGCTTTGTGGGAGTGTTTTGGTTTTAATTGTGGGGATTTGTGTGGCGGTTGGAAGTGATGACTGGTTCTACCTGGGTTTGAACTCTGGTGTCATTCCTTTAGAGTCTGAGTTCTGGAACTGATCTCAGAGAAATATTGCCATGAATTGTGTTCGGATTTTAGGAGGCCACGCATGGGATTCGCCCTTGGAAACTGAGATCAAGGACCAGGTTTGTTTTCCACAGAGCCTGAGAATCTCAGCCAGGATATCACAAGATTTTTTTCTGAAAAATTAGGCATCCATAGTTGAGAGTCAAAACACCCATGGACGTCACATTGTAGACCTTAATGGGCCTGGATGCATATGAGCCTTTGGCCACTCAATGGGAAGACTTGCCTGTGAGAGTACTCCACAGCTTTCATTGAAATGACCTTCTTCACCATTTTATGGTTCCTGAATTAACTGAAACCCACAGTGCCTCCAACTTCATCCATGAAAAATTGCTAGTTAAATACCATGAAATTTTTGAAATTCCCTTAACCAGGTGGTACTGGAGAGCCTTTGGATGTCTTGTTGCTGATCATGAGTGTACCATAGAATGCCTAGATTGTCTGGGTTTCATGAAAATGGTGTAGAACAAAGATGCCAGTAAGTTGGAGCCTGCAGAGTAGTGGGCCTATTGAAGTGGTGGGCAGGTGTGTGATAATACATCTGTGGTGTGGCCATGAGGATTTGCCATTGCCTTCCAAATGGCTTGTGAGTGACATGGTGCAGCCAGCAGGCCCTTCTATGTAAAGGCATCTTTTTATATGGAGAGGTTTCAGGGCAAATTTCAGAGTCAGATTGCTATGGACAAGGGGGCAAGCTCTGTGGGATAGAAGCCTGGTTGGTGCATTCTCCTGCAGACTCTGACCCACCACAAGTGACAGAACTCCCTCCAGCACTGGGTCCCAGTTGAACTCATTGTATTTCATGAAGCAAATACCAAAATCGCAGTGCAGCAGCAAGAAACACCACTAAAAGTTTAGGATGACAAAATGTCTTCACAGTCCACACTGGGAGACACTTAGGACCCAGTGGCCACAGTTTACCTACAACGAGAAAATTCAGCACTGCTGCCTCATGTTCATTAGAATATAAGAAACCATGTCCTCCAGGTCACACAGATGCAGACCCAGCTTTGATGGTCCCACTAGAAAGGAAGCTAAAGGTCCTTACAACAACATATATTTCAAGTGCCCAACCTCAGAGGAAGTGTCTCAAGAAGTCTTTAGGCCGGCAGAGCTCCATGTTTTGTGAGTGTTTTCCTGTTAGATCTGGACACAAGAGAAGACCACTGACACCAATAAAAATTAAATTAAATTAAGCTTATTATTTCCACTGGCCATCCTGCCTCTCCCTCCCAAAATGGCGGGAACAAGACAGCAACCCCAGCTTTCCTACAGCCCAGCTTCATGGACCAGAAATTTAAACAAAATGGGCATTACATTTAACAGAACTCTGACAAGCATCACACTAATGGTAGTTTATATATATATATATTTTTTTTTTTTTTGCTGTCCCTACATCAGAATTTATGAGGACCATTAGAGCCTCAGAGAGGGTTGTTGTCTGGCCAGGGAGGGCAAATATTTATGATATGTCACTAAAGTTTCAGAGAGGGCTGCTATCAGGTCTGAGAGCCAGACATGGCTCAGTTCAAACACTGGCAGGCATTCCAAGCAGGTTCAGAATTTTCAGTAATTTATGGTAAAGCCAAAATTATCTTTTCATGGCTTTTTGGCAAGATGGCTTCCAATTTTAATAAAAGATCAGGTTGGGTCTATCATTCCCCCCTTTTCTCTGTGTCCCTTTCAAATCTTTGATAGATTAGGGGTAGAGCACTGAGGAAATTTTAATCCCTCAGGTAAAAGTCTCCAAATTTTTAGAACTCACCCAAAACCAGTCTCCCTGATTTTACCTGACTTAATTAATTACTTATATTGATTGTCTATTTATATTTGGCTCCATTGTTGTAATAAGAGAGGCGTCACCCATTTTGGCTTCTTCTGAGCTGAGAGAGGATGACATGAGTAGGCATGGTGTGAGAGACATGAGTTGCCTTTTAGAAGTAGTTGAGGGACATGAGTTGCCTTTTAGAAGTCAGTTCGGTTTGAAGTCTGGTTGGGGAAGAACAGGTTGTAAAGTCATCTGGGGATTGGTTATTACATGAGAGAAACAAAAACCATGAGTACTGAATAAATGTTGCAGCAGCTGGAACATGTCACTGTATAGAAGTTCCCTCTCCAGTCTTTAATATCCCCAGTTATAAAGACTGTCAATTTAATATTTAACTTTTAGTATTAGAGTTGTCCCTCCCCATAAGATATAGTTTAATAATTTAGTGTCATCTCATCTTGCAAAATCCTTTTACCAGTATGACCTCTGTGTCTAATAGAGAAACCTTTAATTTTGATACTCAGGACTGGATAATCGTACTAGCAAACACCAAGCTTACCTGTGTAGGTTAGGAATATATTTAGGCCTTAAACTGAAAATTTCTGAATCTGGCAGCTCTTCTTGATAGTCTCTTTTAATAAGTATCAGGCATTACTGTCATAGAATCCTTCTTTGTAGCCTCCAGTCTTACTTATTTTGGGAGGCTAACATAAAGTGTGTACCTTAAAATATTATTATTATTATTATTATTATTATTATTATTATTATTATTATTATTATTCAAAATGTCCAGGAATGGCTGTATTTTGGTTTTCACTGTCTTTGCTAAGTGTTTAAGATGAAGCCTTCAAACTGACTTTTGTTTCTATCTATTGTTAACAGTCAGGTGAGCTTCTATGGGAGTCATAAACTGGGTAAACTTGAGAGCACTTTCTCAGTTCTGCTAGAGCCATTTGCGCTAGGTGGGTCCAGGTCTTGTTTGACCATGTGGCTTCCCTCGGAAGCATCAGGGATTTCTTTCTTCTCTGATGACTCTTCTCTTCATAGCAAATGCACTGATTGGCTTTCTGTTCTCCAGTGGTCTCATTAATCTCCCTGATGGGGAGTTTTTATAGCCCAGAGTTGCAAAACTCTTTAGAGAAGTCCCCTGTTCCCTGGATTCAGACTGACTCAGAGGGCAAGAGCCAAATATTGGTTTCCTTGGCCCTTTTCAATTAATTTTAATTTAAAATCCTAATCTTAAACATCTATCAAATAAATTTTAACAGCCTGATATTAAGAGCACCAGGCTTTAATGTCTATAACTTTATAATTATTTATCTTTTTATTAATTGGGATCTGTATTATTCTGTCTGTCTTGTAGGTGATAACTTACTCTCTGAAGTTAACCCATGTTTTGTTCTTAAAGCAACACTTCTTTAAAACACTAACAGGGAATCTTTAGATCACATATAAGAAAATTACAAAATAAAATTTTTTAACAACAGTAAAAATACTTAGTTCGTTTAATAGCTACCCTGAATTTTTGGCTGAGTCATACATTATATCCCCTGTTTGAAATCCTAGGAATCTTGACATTAAAAAAGAACTTTTAACATAACTTTAAAGAAATAAAATCTGACCTACTGCTTTTGTATTCATTCTCACATGAAATAAGATGGGACACACAGCCTTATCTCAGGTAAGGCAGGGCTCTTTATAAATCTTAAGTGTTTTAGTTCTAAAGCTGATCTTTATTTTTTAAATATTATTTTAAAAAGTTTACATAAATTGTTTGAGGTCACATGAACATTAGCTAACACCATATAAAATCACTTTAAAATATGAATTAAACAAATGCTGAAAGTTTTTAACCTTTACATAGATTAGGCTCTCATTAACATAAAGTACATTTAAATTGTTCCCCAATGTAAAAAGTAAGATTAAACTTTACATATCTTATTGATAACAGGTGAATAAATCCCCATAAAACTTCAGAACACCAGCTTGATATAATGCTCTTTTAAAATTTTTACCTTACAGACTTGCATACCTGTAAGATATGAGCAGATTAGTAGCATCACAATTACATTGATGATTCTACATTAACCAAGTTTAGCTTTTAAAGAAATGGCAGTACAGTGCTCTAAAATAAAAGTTCTAATTTAATCAGTTGTTTAATTTCTATGATTGCTTGCACAAGAAAAAATAAAACTTAATAAACACATTGTTATGGGTAAACTTATGTTTTAAGAAATTTTTGTCTCTTTAACACATGATTGATTTTTACAATCTTTTACAGAATTTAGTCAAACTTATACAGACGTTAGTAAGTCAATCAGATATCTAACAAAAGTACTGGTGAATGAGTAATCCCATATCATATTTACTTTACTTATTTATCAAAATATTAGACACATGTATTGAAGAGTGTAAACCATTTTTATGTTGAAGGAAAAGTCCTAGAACCAAGGCATATTAGACATTTTGTAGATATTAATATTTTATCAGATTTTTGAATACCTAGAAAAACTTGAAAGCTTAAATTTAAAGACATTTATTTTTATCTGTTTATCAAATTTAATTGAATTATTTAAATCACGTGAATTGAAGATCTTTAGATCCACTTTTTAAAATTTGTTTTTATGAGTGCTTTTTTTAATGAGTGCTCCTTATATATATTAATTTGTATATCATATATAAAATATACGGACATATGTATATATAGACATACAACACATAACAAAATTGAGCACACATAATAATAGTAAAGGCCTTGTAGCTTTTTGCAGGTGAAATCTCCATTGCAATGTTTCAAAAAGTCCACAGTTGGTCAAAGATAGTACTGATCAGAAAAACATTAACCTAGGTCTGTATGATCAAAATCATGAGCTCAAAAAAAAATAAAGTATCTAAGGAAAAAAATAAGAGTCCTAGAAAAAATGACTGGCCAGTAATTAGTAAATACCATACAATTTACCTTTTTTTCTCTTAGGCCTCAGATCAGTCTCCTACTAAGCTTGCAGGCTTCTTTCATTTGCCTTTCAAAATAAGTCATGGCTGAGGTCTGGAAGGAGCAGGAAAAAACTGCTTTTCTGAGCAGACACCTCAGGCCTAAGGCATTTTAACCATAATTTTCAGGTTCGGATGTTGAAAATTATGGTACAAGTTTAAGATACAATTCACAAAATTTTATATCTTTACATCTTGTTTTGTCAACAGATATCATACTATGATTTACAATCCTTGTCCAGATTAATGCTCTCGAACACAGAGTGATATTTTCACAGGCTACCCAATTCAAAATTGGTGAAAAATAAAGACTGAATGATTGGGAAGTTACTTGCCAATTTGGAAGTAGAGTTCTTTAGTTTTCCATCCTGAGTATTTAAGTTCTCTGGCATGAATTATCTGAAATCATAAACTAAACCATTACCTAAACCCGACTTTTAACTGCAAGATTTTGCAATGCTTCAAAAACCCATTCAAATACCAGATTGTTACAAGAAAACATCATCATTTAGACACACATTCAGCTAAGATCATTCCCAAGAAACAATTTATAATATCAACACATTATTGCACATGTCTTAAAGGGCAGAAACAAAGACACAAGACAGACAGAAAGAAGGTCCAGACTATGGCTCTCAGACAGAATCCTTTAAACCTGAGCAGATAAGAAAAAAAATCTCCTACACCAGTGGCACCATAGATGTCCACAAGGGGGGGGGCAGATGTTTTAACAGAGGGGCAACCTGAAATGTACAATTAAGGGTCTCCATGGTGACTTTAATGCATTTAGTGTCCCCTTTTTCTTTTTCTCTTTTTTAACAAGACAGTGGTGGCATAATCCTTACAGTGCAGGGAAGGAAGGAGGGAATTCCCTGAAGCAACAGGGCTTCAGCAGATGCTGGGAGTCCCTCAGTCCCTCCTTTTACTTACAGGATTATCTCCTCTGGTTCGGTTCCACCCCAAGCATGTTCCATCTAGTAACATTTCAGTAGTCAGCTCTAAAAATGTTCCAGGACAGGGGGTGGGGGAGGGATTTATCAAAATTTGTAACTTAAAGTTCGGCTCCTGACCTTGAAGCCAATTAATGCCAATTTAATAATGAGGACAAGGTTTTTAGAAAAAGAAAAAGGGAGGTTTATTGCTTTGGTAACAAAGAAGAAACACAGGGAACCCTGCCCAGAGGTTGTGACTCTCTTGATCTGGAGGGACAAGGGGTTTTAATGGAGTTTCACTTGTTAACCTGGGAGATACTCAGTTCTTAGGTCCCCAGCAGGCATTGCCCTCTGCAGTGTTTATACTCCAGGCAGCCAGCTAGGAGCTTCTCTCATCCTGCTTAACAAAGGGGGGTAAAGTTCATCGCAGTTCCTTAAAACAGAGTCCGAAACAATATCAGGCTTACTTTCTTTGTTACCCATTTTCACGTCCAATATACTTATGTTTTTACCACAGAAATCACAGAACAAAACACACAAAACAAACAAGAAAAACATATAGAACACAGAACAAAACACAAAATACAGAAACCCGAACTTGAAACAAAAAACATAGGAGCAATGCAACGTCTTGCTAAAGCTCCGAAGTAGGACCACGTACATGCCAGTCATCACATCTCTACCATTCCAGATGAATTCCCTACAGAACAGAACAGAGGACAGAACGATTCTCATTACTGTACCAAAAACGAGTATATGTGAGCCTCCCCAGGACACCTCTATGTCATCAGAACAGATCTCCGTTAAACGGATATCAGATGTTATAAAGGTGCCACTTAATTTTTGAGGCCTCCTCCACCAGGTGATTGCTAATAGTTTTAGTGCGGTGGTTCACCGCAGTGCTCCTGGGACCTAACGCTCACTCCATGACCTTGGAACAGCTCAAGATGTGCACCCACTAGAGTGGCTCTCCAGCCCGGATCCCTGAAGGGAAGGCCAGATTCAGATTTTCCAGCAGTCTGGTCTTGTGATCTGGTCGGCAGGGTCATCTTGCTGGGGAACTTAAAAAAATTAGATGAGGACACAAAAAAAGAACACTGACTCCAACTAAAATCAAATTGAGGCAAGCTTATTATGTCAACCGGCTGGGCTGCCTCTCCATCCCAAAACGGCAGGAACAAGACAGCAACCCTGCCTTTCCTACAGCACAGCTATATAGGCCAGAAAGTTACACAAAATGGGGGTTACAGATAACAGAACTTTGACAAGCATCACAAAAATGGTAGTTCATTTATTTATTTATTTATTTTTTGGTGGCCCCAATATCAGAAATTATGAGGACAAATAGAGCCTCAGAGAGGGTCATTGTCTGGCCAGGGAAGGCCAAAATTTATGATGTGTCACTAAAGTTTCAGCGAGGGCTGCTATCTGGTCAGAGAGTCAAGCATGGGTGAATTCAAGGCACGGGCAGGCATTCCAAGCAGGTTCAGAATTTGCAGTTATTTATAGTAAAGCCAAAATTAACTTTTTATGGCTTTGTGGCAAGATGGCTCCCAATTTTAATAAAAGATCAGGTTGGGTCTATCAACCCGTGTCCCTTACTTTTGGAAACTACTCTACCACCTCCAAGGTTGTGAACTCCTGAGCATTTTCCAGTACAGATATGTATTCACAGATTTTCTAACTCTTCTACTCTAATTGTGTCTTACTTGGGGCAAAGATAACTTCAAGGTATTGTGCTGGATGAGAGTGGAAAAATTTTTGTGCAGCACATATTTGCATACACATTGGATTCATTATCTAATTTTCCATTCAAAATACTGAATCCATGACACTAACCAAAACCAGACTAGACTCTGACTACTAATCCTAATATGATCGAGAAAAACAACCCAAAGAGAATAGAAATAGAAGCAGTTCAGAGTAGGCATGGTGTATAGTTAGACTTGCCTTTTGCCTGATAAAGTGTTGGTGTTATAAATCTAGTCAATTTTTAATTGAAATAGTTCTCCATGTGTTTTTAAAGTTAACAAATATGTGAATTCCTGTCTCCCTTTCTCTGAAGCCTATTCAGCACATGTATTTTTTAGGTTCACATATAGAATCCTACATGGTATCACACATACATTCTTATGAGGTGGCTGACTTGGCAGATACAAATCGTAAAAAGAGATCACTCCTCCTAAACACTGTTTTAACAGAAAATTCAATCTATGGGTTTGCTTCCTAGTTGAACAACATTATACATAAATACAAGTTCAGTAAAATAAATACTTATGTATCTGTGAAAGATATATATTTCATGATGAATTTCGATTGGCATATGTATTGCTAATTTTTAATGTTCCTGTGTGTGTTTTGTGTGTGAGTGTGTGTATATGTATATATATACATATACACACACTCACCAGATTTTTCAAAATATGAAATATATATGCCTTATTATACACTCCCCACATTCACGTTCATGTATGTGGATTTATAATAAACTTTTCACAAGATTATTCTCAAAAATATTCATCCATCTGAAATACATATTTGTCTCCTAGTACTGAAAAATAACTTTAGTGAATGGTGCACACAAATCCTAATATTTCTACAGTATCTGACCCAGTTTAACATTAATGCAAGTAGATTCCTATGTGACAAGTTGTGTATTTTGACGTTCATTTTTATGCAACACTAGTACATTACTATTTCTTCAGTTTATGCACATCATAAGATATATATTTATCCACAAGTTCATAAATTTACAGACATTTGTTTCACTTTCAATTACTTCCTGATCAGAACACATGTATTCCTCCAGGTTTCTTTTTTTTAAAATTTTTATTGTTGGTTGTTCAAAATATTACATAGTTTTTGATATATCATATTTCACACTTTGATTCAAGTTTGTTATAAACTCCCATTTTTACCCCGCATACAGATTGCAGAAAAACATCAGTTACCCATCCATTGATTTACATATTGCCATACTAGTGTCTGTTGTATTCTGCAGCCTTTCCTCTCCTCTACTATCCCCCTCTTCTTCCCTCCCCTCCCCTCTTCTCTCTCTACCCTCTCTACTGTTATTCATTTCTCTCCCTTGTTTTTTTTCCTCTTTCCCCTCACTTCTTCTTGTATGCAATTTTGTATAACCCTGAGGGTCTCCTTCCATTTCCATGCAATTTCCCTTCTCTCTTCCTTTCCCTCCCTCCTCTCATTCCTGTTTAGTGTTAATCTTCTCAGGCTCTTTGTCCCTACTCTGTTATTAGTTACTCTCCTTATATCAAAGAAGACATTTGGCATTTGTTTTTCAACGACTGGCTAGCTTTACTTAGCATAACCTGCTATAATGCCATCCATTTCCCTGCAAATTCTATGATTTTGTCATTTTTTAATGAAGAGTAATACTCCATTTTGTATAAAAGCCACATTTTTTTATCTATTCGTCTATTGAAGGGCATCTAGGCTGGTTCCACAGTCTTGCTATTGTGAATTGTGCTGCTATGAACATCGATGTAGCCGTGTCCCTGTAGCATGCTCTTTTTAGGTCTTTAGGGAATAGACCGAGAAGGTTAACAGCTGGGTCAAACGGTGGTTCCATTCCCAGCTTTCTAAGAAATCTCCATACTGCTTTCCAAATTTGCTGCACCAATTTGCACTCCCACCAGCAATGTACAAGTGGACCCTTTTCCTCACGTCCTCACCAGCACTTGTTGTTGTTTGACTTCATAATGGCTGCCAATCTTACTGGAGCAAGATGATATCTTAGGGTGGTTTTGATTTGCATTTCTCTGACTGCTAGAGATGGTGAGCATTTATTCATGTACATGTTGATTGATTGAATGTCCTCCTCTGAGAAGTGTCTGTTCAGGTCCTTGGCCCATTTGTTGATTGGGTTATTTGTTATCTAATTGTCTAATTTTTTGAGTTCTTTGTATACTCTGGATATTAGGGCTCGATCTGAAGTTTGAGGAGTAAAGATTTGTTCCCAAGATGTAGGCTACCTATTTACTTCTCTTATTGTTTCTTTTGCTGAGAAAAAACTTTTTAGTTTGAGTAAGTCCCATTTGTTGAATCTAGTTATTAACTCTTGTGCTATGGGTGTCATATTAAGAAATTTGAAGCCCGACCGCACAGTATGTAGATCATAGCCAACTTTTTCTTGTGTCAGACACTGTGTCTCTGATTTGATATCAAGCTCCTTGATCCATTTTGAGTTAACTTTTGTTCATGGCAAGAGAAAGTGATTCAGTTTCATTTTGTTGCTTATGGATTTCCAGGTTTCCCAACAACATTTGTTGAAGCTGCTATCATTTCTCCATTGTGTGCTTTCAGCCTCTTTATCAAATATAAGATAGTTGTAGTTTAGTGGATTGGTTTCTGTGTCCTCTATTCTGTACCATTTGTCCAACCGCCTGTTTTGGTACAGTACCATGCTGATTTTGTTACTATTGCTCTGTTGTATAGTTTGAAGTCTGGTATCACTGTACCGCCTGATTCACAGTCTTTTCATGAGACTTCATTCCAAACGCATTATTTTCTATTTCCATAATCACGTTTGAAGCAAAACTCACATACACGTCTTGATCAACCATAACCCTAATATTACCATTAGATGTATAACTGGTTGGAATGAAGGATTGTACATCAATATAGATTTTCTGTATATTTTCAGATATCAATTCAATCCATTATTTAAAGTTGGAATAAGTTATATTATTTGTTCACAGTATTGTCTATTCATGCATTATGTCTATATTCATAGACACAGGGTACACCTTTTTATACCCCCAATACTTATTTATACATCTTCAAAATATTGCTCCCAGAAATGGTGGAAGAAATACTCATATCACCTGATGTACATATACATTTAATCAAAGTAATATTCTGGACACAATTACAAAGATCACACTTAAGTCTGTACCAAAGCCTAAATGGAAAGTGAGCATGGATCACGAAAAACATCCATGTCCAGGTTGCCTAATGCTCTCAAATGTCAACCCGATTGGTGACTACATATTTGTTTCTTCCTAAGATTATATATTCAACATCAAGCCAGTTGAAAATGTCTAATCCTATCACTCAGTTTATACTTTGCCTGATTTCCTAATGTCTCTATTATTATCTGCTTTCCTTCATATTTCCCCCAGTTCATCATTGTGACTGACTCTTCACATGTGCTCACATTTACACTCACTCTGTACCCAAAACCCTATTGCTAAAGATTTTTTGGACCAAATCCTGTATTCACTCTTCCGACTAATTCCTAATCCTACCGACTATCCCTTTTTGAGTGGATGTTCTCTTCGACATTCAATCATCCAAGGTACAAGGAACGCTACCATTGTATATTGATTAATCTGAGACATCTGTGCAGAATATAATTCAAAGCTAAGTATCCCAGTCAAGGGCCCAAAGACCTTCTGGGCTTCAAATTTTACCTAGATTTCTGTATTCATACTTATATTACACTTATATTCCTATGAATATTTCAGGTTCCCAATACCATAATTCATCCCGTAGAATGATTCCTAACCCAAATGGAACATGATATTAACCCTAACCATACACTGTTCCCTCAATCTAACTTTACGAAAGAGCAGGGACAGAGTTGGTCTTACAATACAGAAATTTAGAGGATCCTCCACCTGCTGAGACCTCAAAGGTCAACAAAGAAATGATCCCTGGAGAAGATATAGGCAGCAATGAAGGACCTGTGAAAGCAAAAGTCATATTCCATGGCAAACAACTTGGTCAGATGAAGGGATGTGTCTGAATCAACATTTCTCTTCTTAATGTATAGAAGATGGACCAAACCAGGCTTGAACTCTGGTGTGATTCCCCTTACAGACTGAGTTCTGGAACTGACATCAGAAAAATATTGCCATTAATTGTGTTAGGATTTTAGGAGGCAACGCATGAGAGTCGCCCTGGAAAGAAAACTGAGATCTAGGAACAGGGTGGCTTTCCACAGAGCACTGGGAATCTCAGCCAGAATATCACATGATTTTATTTTGAAAGACGTGGCAGCCATAGTTGACAGTCGAAACACACATGGACCTCACATTGTAGACTGCAATAGGCCTGGCTTCATGTGACCTATTGGCCACTTTTTGGGAAGCCTTGCCTGTGAGAGTTCTCCAGAGTTTTCATTGAAATGAGCTTCCCCACCATTTAATGGTTCCTGAATGAATTGTAACCCACAGTGCCTTCAACATCTTCCTTGAAAAACGGCTAGATAAATTCCATGAAATTTTTGAAATTCCTAAGACCAGGTGGCACTGGAGAACCTTTGGATGTCCTGTTGCTGATCATGAGTGTACCAGACAGTGCCTTGATTTACTGGGTTTCATGAAAATGGTGTAGAACAGATTTGCCAGTAATTTGGAGCCTGCTGATTAGTGGGCCTAGAGCAGTGGTGTGCAGGTGTGTGATAATACATCTGTTGTGGGGCCATGTGGATCTGCCATTAGCTTCCAAATGGCTTGTGATTTACATGGTGTAGCCAACAGAAGCTTATTTGTAAATGCATCTTGTTATATGGAGAGATTTCAGGGCAATGTTCAGAATCATGTTGCTATGTATAAGGGGGCAAGCTCTGTGGGATATTAGCCTGGTTGATGCATTCCCCTGCAGACCCTGACCCAACACACGTGACAGAATCCGCTCCAGCACTGTGTCCCAGTTGAACTCCTTGTATTTTGTGGAGCAAATATGAAATTCCCAATGCAGCAGGAAGAAAAACCACGAAAAGTGGAGGACGAAAAAATGGCTTCACTGTCCACACGGGGAGACACTTAGCCCACAGTGGCCAAATTTTACCAACAAAGAGCGAATTCAGCACTGCTGCCTCATGTTCATTGGAAAAGAAGAAACCATGTCCTCCAGGTCACATAGATGCAGACGCAGCTTTGATGGTCTCATTAGAAAAGAATCTAAAGCTCCTGACAACAATATATAATTCAAGTGTCAAACCTCAGAGGCAGTTCCTCAAGAAGTCTTTAGGCCGAAAGAGCTCCATGTTTGTGGAATGTTTACCCAGTCCCTTACTTTTGGAAACTATTCTACCACATCCAATGTTGTGAAACCCTGAGCATTTTCCATTCCATATATATATTAACAGATTTTTTTACTCTTCTCCTCTATTTGTGTGTTATTTGGGGCAAAAGTAATGTCAAGGCATTATTCTGGATGAGAGTGGGAAGATTGTTTTGTAGCACATATTTGCATACACATTGGATTCATTTTCCTATTTTCCATTCGAAATACTACATCCCTGACACTAATCCATACGCTACTAGACTCTGACTACTAATCCTAATATGATAAGGAAAACACCAAAACAGAATAGAAATAAAAAATTTCAGAACAGGCATGGAGTATAGTTGGACTTGCCTTTTGCAGGATAAAAGGCAGCTGTAAAAAATCTAGTAAATTTTTATTTGAAATAGTTCTCCATGTGTTTTAAAGTTAACAAATATGTGAATTTCTGTCTCCCTTTCTCTGTACCCTCTTCAGCACATGTATTTTTATATGCACATATAGAATCCTACCTGGTATAACACGTACATATTTGTGAGGTGGCTGACTTGGCAAATACAAGTTGTGAGAAGAGATCACTCAGCAGAAACACTGTTGGAAGTGAAAATTCACCCTATGTGTGAGCTTCCTAAGAGATCAAGATTATACATAAATCCATGTTCAGTAAAATAAACATTTTTTCATAAGTGGATGATATATATTTCATGATGAATTTCGATTGGAATATATATTGCTAATTGTTAATGTCTCAGTGGTTTTATATATATATATATACACTCTCCAAACTATTCAAAATATGAAATATATGATCTACATCTACATTTTATCACAGAAATATTCTGGACAAAAAATGCAAAAGACACAATAAGATGGTATCAAAGCCTAAATGGAAAGTGAACATGGATTACTAAAAACATCCATGTCCAGGTTCCCTAATGCTCTCAAATGTCAATCATATTGGTGACTACATATTTGTTGCTTCCTAAGATTATATATTCAAACTCAACCCTGTTGAAAATGTCTAGTCCTATGATTGACTTTATACCTTACCTGATTTCCTAATCTCTCTAATGATATCTGCTTTCCTACATATTTTTCCAAGTTCACCATTGTTACTGACACTTCACATGTGCTGACATTGACATTCACTCTCTAAACAAAACCCTATTGTTAAAGAACTTTTATTCCAAATCCTATACACACTCTTCTTCCTAAAACTTCCAACTATCTTCCTATACCTACCTACTATCCCTTTTTGACTAGATGTTCCCTTCAACATTCAATCGTCCAAGGTACAAGGTCCTATGCCATTGTATATCGATTTATCTGAGATATCTTAGTAGAATGTAATTCAAAGTAAAGTATCCCAATCAAGGGCCCAATGCCCTTCTGGGCTTCAAATCTTACTATTATTTCTGTTTTCATACATATATTTCACCTCTATATTTTTATAAATCTTAAAGGTTACCAATATTATAATTCATCCAGCAGAATGACTCTTTACCCAAATCAAAAATGTTATTAACCCTAACCATACACAGTTCCCTCAATCTAACTTTACAGAAGAGCAGGGACAGAGTTGGTCTTAAAATACAGGAATGTAGGTGGTCTTCCTCCAGCTGAGAACCTCAAAGGTCCATGAATAAATGATCCCTGAAGAAGATGTAGGCAGATATGAAGGACCTGAGTGAGCAAAAGTCATCATTCATGGCAAAAACCTGGTCAGGATAAAGGGTAGTGTCTGAATAATCCCCTCTTTTCTTAATGTAGAGAAGATGGACAAAACCAGGCCTGTGTAGAAAGCTGTTCCCGGGTGCCTATGGTTGATATTGCATTCTAACTTGTGAAAGTGTCACAGGAAGTAGGGGCACCCTCCATCTCATGGGACCATTGGAAGCAACTATTAGGACAAAGTGGTTGCCAAGGTAGTGGCCTCATTCAGTTTCTGAAGAAAGTGACCTCACCACACTTCCTTGTTGATGGAACTCTCTGAACATGGGATCCAGGAAGCCAGGCACCCAGAGCCAGTCCCAGTCCCAGTCCCAGTCCCAGCGGTCTCACTTGTTTGGATTTAGCATGGACAGATTCACTCTTTCTTGGTACCTACTGATGTGAGGATGGCCAAATGTGAGAAAAGCTCTGAAGAGGGGTCTTTCCTGAGAAAGCAGGTAGTGGCTCACTGCTGACTCTTGACAACTTCACAGAGTTGGACAAGGAGATCAGTTCTGAGACAGAACAGGTCATTTCAGGGGAACATAGTGTGGCCCACCAGTCAGAGGACACTCCAGATTGTCATAGACCTAGTTGCAGGAAGTAGGTGACTTTGAGGGTGTGGGTGTGAGTTTGCGGATTTTGTCTCATGTTCTGAGAATAGGTAGGAATGGCGGTTTGTTGGGTTTGGAGTGAATAACTTCTGTTCATGTATGTGGATTTATAATCAACTTTTAACAAGATTATACTCAGAAATATTCATTCACCTGAAATACATATTTGTTTCCTAGTACTGAAAACTAACTTCAGTGAATGGTGCATATAACTCCTAATATTTCTACAGTAACTGACCCAGTTTAACATCAATGCAAGTAGATTCTTATGGGACATGATATGTGTTTTGGAGTTCGTTTTAATTCAACACTGGTACATTACTATTTCTTAAGTTTATGCACATTACAGTATATATATTTCATTCACAAGTTCACAAATTTATAAGCATTTATTTCACTTTCAATCACTTCCTGCTTCAGAAAACATGTATTCCTCCATGTTTCTTGACTGGTCTTTTCATGAGACTTCTTTCCAAACACATTATTTTTGATTTTCATAATCATTTTGAAGCCCAAACTCACACATTCTTCATGAAAAGCCATAACCCTAATATTACAATTAGACGTATAACTAGTTGTTATGAATGATTCTATATCAAAATATGATTTCTTATATATTTTCAGTTATCAATTCAATCCATTATTTAAAGTGGAAGCAGTTATATTATTTATTAACTGTATGGTCTATTAATGCATTATCTCTCTATTCATAGACAAGGGGTACACCTATTTTACCTTAGATACTAATTTATACATCTTCAAAATATTCCTAAAAGAAATGGTGGAAGAAATACTCATGTCACCAGATCTACATATACATTTTATCACAGTAATATTCTAGACAAAAAAAAAGTCACCCTTAAGATTGTACCAAAGCCTAAATGGAAAGTGAGCATGGATTACATAAACTTCCATGTCCAGGTTGCCTAATGCTCTCAAATATCAATCCTATTGGTGACTACATATTTGTTTCTTCCTAAGATTATATATTCAACCTCATGCCTGTTGAAAATGTCTAATCCTATCACTCATTTTATACTTTACCTGATTTAGTAATGTCTCTATTTATATCTGCTATCCTACATATTTCCCCGGTTCATCATTGTGACTTACACTTTATGTATGCTGAAATTTACATTCACTCTCTAACCGAAACCCTATTGCTTAAGAAGTTTTGGTCTAAATCCTATACTCACTCTTCTTTCTAAACCTACCGACCATCTTCCTAATTCTACCTATCCCATTTTGAGTGGATGTTCTCTTTGACATTCAATCATCAAAGGTACAAGGTCCTATGCCATTGTACATCGATTTATCTGAGACATTTGTGCAGAACATAATTCAAAGCTAAGCATACCAATTAAGGGTGCAATGCCCTTCTGGGCTTCATATCTTCCCTGGATTTCTGTTTATATACTTATATTTCACCTATATATTCTTGTAAATATTATAGTTTCCCAATACCATTATTCATCGTGCAGAAAGATTCCTAACCCAAATTGAACATGTTATTAACCCTAACCATACACTGTTCCGTCAATCTAACTTTACAGAAGAGCAGCGACAGAGTTGGTCTTACAATACATGAATGTAGGCGATCTTCCACCTGTTGAGAACGTCAAAGGTCCATGCAGAAAGGATGCCTTGAGAAGATGTGGGCAGCTATGAAAACTTGAGAGAGAAAAGTCATCTTCTATGGCAAACAACCTGGTCAGCATGAAGGGATGTGTATGCATCAGCCTCTCTCTTCTTAATGTAGAGAAGATGGTCCAAACCAGTCCTAGGTGGAGAGCTGTTCCCGGGTGCCCATGGTTTATATACCATTCTAACTTGTGAAAATGTCATAGGAAGTAGGGGCAGCCTCCATATAATGGGACACTTGAAAGCAACTGTTAGGACAAAGTGGTTGCCAAGGAAGTTACCTCATTCAGTTCCTGAAGCATTGACCTACCTCACTTCCTTGGTGATGGAACTCTCTGAAATTGGGATCCAGGATGCCAGGCACCCGGAGCCATTCAAGTCTCAGGCCCAGGGGTTTAACTTGTTTGGATTTACAAAGGAGAGTGTTAGTCTTTCTTGGTACCTTAAGATATGAGGATGGCCAAATACCAGGAGAGCTCTGAATAGGGGCCTTTCCTGAGAAAGCAGGTAGTGGTTGGCCACTGGCTCCTGAAAACTTCACTGAGTTGGGAAAGAAGAGCAGATCTGAGACAAGACAGGCCATTTCGGGGGAACATACTGTGGCTCACCAGTCAGAGGACACTCTGGATAGTCACAGAGTTTAATGGGGGAAGGATGTGCCTTCGTGGGTGTGGGTGTGATTTTGTGGTTTTGTCTCATGATCTGAGAATAGGTAGGAAAGGCGTTTTTTTCTTTGATTTGTAGTGGACTGCTTCTAGTAAGACGTTTGACAAGGCGAGTGTTTCTATGTCTGTGTATGCTACTGTGTCCGTGGTTGTAGACATTAGAAAAGAGAATGCAACAATTGATGTGTCCTGTATAGTAGAAAGCTTCTCAGCATTCATCCTGCCCAATTTATGAATGGACTGCCGCTTGCCTTATAAATGGGCAACACCTGCTAACTTCCTAAGTTCCTGTTTTCTTCCTGAATTCTCGCCACTCTCCAGAATAGACTCATGGTTTTTGTCCAAAATATGTACCACCTCCAAGCTCTGTGACATGTCCATGTACTGGATAGCTGAAGGGAATGGCGAGCATCTCAGAAAACTCAGATATCAGTGTGACCAGGAAAGTCTCAGTGGAGAAACCCTGCTTTGGACTTTTTCTTACCTATTGTTCTGTTGCCCTGAATGTCAGGAAGGTCTTTGCCTCAGGCCACCCCTTTGTGAACCCTGAAGAAAACAGTTTTCAAATGGAAATGAATGGGCATCACCTGTGGCTCTTTGCTTAATTGCTTTGGAAAAGGATATGTCTGAATCAGCCTCTTGGCCCTGTGTGAGGCTGTGGCTTAGATTCTCAGCACCTGATTAATCCAAAGACAGATCCCATGTGTGCATCCAAAACCAAAATTGCCAAAAGAGCAGTTATTGTGAATGAAGTCTCTTGACTTCATTTCTAAGGTTCCTAATGCCCATCAAGTGAGAATAGGCATCCTTTGAGTAAAATGAGTTCTTCAAAGCCCTGCGGAGGCTAGCCCAGAGGTTTTTGGTTTGTCTCATGACTCCCAATCATATAAAGAATCTATACCTGACATTCAGTCTGCCTCAAATTGGAGATGCAGAGCAGTATTAACAGCAGGCCTATTTGATCACTCCTGGTTCACAAGAAGGGTTTCCAGGCCACCCGGACTTTAGGCAAATGAGCGGCAAGGGAGCTTATTTTTCACACCATCTTGGGCTGCACCCCTCATGGAAAACTCCAGCCAGAAGTTATGATGAGTGTCTATATGTAAGAAGATGAGGGCCCTGTGGGTGTGTTTTGGTTTTCATTGTGGTCATTTTTGTGGTGGTTGGAAGAGATGACTGGGCCTACCTGGGCTTGAACTCTGGTGTGATTCCTCTTAGAGACTGAGTTCTGGAACTGACCTCAGAGAAGTACTGCCATGAAATGTGTTGGGATTTCAGAAGGCCACGCATCAGAATCGCCCTTGGAAACTGAGATAGAGGTCCAGGGAGGCTTTCCACAGGGCACTGGGAATCTCAGCCAGGATATCACATGATTTTATTCTTAAAGACTTGGCAGCCAAAGTTGAGAGTCTAAACACACATGGACCTCACATTGTAGACCTCAGTGATCCTGGCTTCATGTGAACTTTTGGCCACTCTTTGGGAAGCTTGCCTGTGAGTGTTCTCCAGAGATTTCATTGAAATGAGCTTCCTCACCATATAATGTTTCCTGCATGAATTGAAACCCACAGTAACTCCAACTTCATCCTTCAAAAATGGCTAAATAAATACCATCAAATTTCTGAAATTCCCAGACCAGGTGACACTGGAGAACCTTTGGATATCCTGTTGCTGATCATGAGTGAAAGAATTCCCCACACAAAGACACTTCGCTAGGAGAATTCCAATTTTATTGCAAAAAGCTGTGTGCTTACATAGAACTAAAGGGGTGATGGTAGGGCTTAGATAAATGGCAGGGCACCAATTTATTGGCAAGTTCTTTCAGATATCAGCTCCGGAGCCAAGGAATTAGTTCTCATTGGGGCTAAGGTTCCCCGCCAGAGAGATTTGAAATTGGCGCCGACGGGAGAGTTCACACGGGCGGGAACTTTTTGCATCACTGCAGAAAAGAGGAAGGTAGGAAGAAAAAGTCCTTAGGCACCATGTTGGGGTTTTTACTCTGGGGAATGGCTGCCGTTTATACTTTTCCCAACATTCCTCCCTTTTCATTTTCTTAGGAAGTGTGGCGTCGTTGGTCAGATCCGGCTGCTTCTTGCTGTTTGGGGGCGCTGTGGGGCCTAGAATGGGAAGTGGAGGAATTCTCGGGGGGCAGGTCTGGGGATATCATGGCAGCCAGAAAGAAAACCCAGTGGCTACAGACAGCTACTTCCATAGGGGTGAAGTCTATGAAAGTTCCCTGAAGCCTCAAGTTGTCGATGGCATTGAACCAGTCCTGGATGGAGGAGTTTGTTGGTATCAGTCACTGGTCCTGTTTCAGAGACTCTGGGAAATACTGGAAGCGTTGCCTGGACATGGCATCACCAGCACCTGAAGAAGATCAGAGTGAATAAAAACAGAATTAAGATAAAAATTAAAGCAAAGGTCAATTTTTGGCAGAAGTACCATGTTGGGGGACTGACAGAGAAGAGGCCAAGGGCCATGAGGAAACTTAGAAGGACATAAAGACTCATTAATCCAGGATGGCAGATTAAAAGGTTCTCCGAGCTCGTTGTCTCTCGCCATCTGATGTCCGTTGCATTCCATCGTGCCTGGTAGTGAGCGTCAGCACTGAGTGAACTGTTCTCTTGGAGATGTTGGGGGTTCATCAGTCATCAGAGGCTGCTAGTGCCTAAGCAAAAGCTGGTTGAATGTTTGATTGGAAATTTTTTTTCAGTTGGGTTTGAAGGCACTTCATTATGCAGGGCAAGAGAGCACAAAAAAGGAGCATCCCAATAAGGGGCCCCAAGATTGGTAGTAAGTACATGGCAAGAAAGGATTGGAAGCAATTGGGTTGATAATTCCTGCAATTTAACAACATTTTTTTCTATTAGGCCAGATTCATTAACATAATGACAACATTCCTCTCTGAGGAACAGGCATGTTCCCCCTTTTTCTGCAATGAGAAGATCAATTGCCCTTCGGTTCTGTAAAGCCAGTTGTGCCAATGAAGTAACCGTCACTGCAAGGAGCCCAGAAACTGAGCAGTGTTATCAAGTGCTTCCTGCAGTTTTTGTTGCAGGTCATTGGATGCCCATAGAGCATGACCTATAGCTTCACCAGAGAGTTCGAGACTCACCGCTGAGGTTGTTAATGTGAGGCCTACCAGAACCGGCAGAAAGACTGCCCTAAGGGTGCAGGAAGGTAGGGCCACCTGTCGGAATTCGATGGGAGTATACAAAGACAGATGAGGAACTACCGTAACCAAGAAACAGATGCCAGAAACATTGATCGTTGAGGTACTTATAGACCCGTTACACCAGAGAAAATGTCCAGGTTTCATAAATCAGGGCTCGATGGGGTGCTAAAGCTCAAGGAACAAATGGGTAAAGAATTCATTATTGTCAGGTGGAAACAGATGAAAGGAAATAAAGTATTGGTGGAACAACTTTCCCATAGTGGGATACGTGTCACATGTAGGGGTTTTCCTTTCTTAGAGAAATTGTAGGTTTTTGCTGAAATATTTCCTGCCGCTAATGGGACCGCTGCTAGAAGTGGACGACTAAGTGAAGCACAGAGAAAGAACTGAGAAGTAGGCACAGAAAGAGGGGTGGAGTTTAATAATCAAAGAGTTTGGTGTAGCAAATTGAGCCATGTGGGAGGGGGACCTGAGGGGGTTGAAGGCTCTGAATCCTCTTTAAATGAGCTATGGATAAGATCTCGAAGTTTTGATTCTGACTCCTTAATGTGTTCGACTACCTGGATGGTTGCCTTAGGTGGCGTAATCAGGGTGCGGCCAACAGTCATCCACATTTTGGGTCTGGCTGAGGTTGTCCGAGCATAGACAGCAAACTCAACATGGTCCCAACGTTTGGCCTTGGGGTCAGGTATATCTAAAGTATACCATCCATTGTTATTGGATGAAGAGCCTTTATGCCACTTTAGGTAACTAGAAGTCCACCCTTCATGGTAACCAAGTGAGTGGTAAGAATAGCTACCACGTTCATGATGGAACCTGCATGACTTATAGGGGCACCCATTTTATATCTCAGGCCACCAATGACAATAGTCTTTGGTTTGATGAAAAAGGAAGCAAATGAAAGGCCAGTTCCAGCTACCAGGGACGAAGGTCCTTGAAGGTGACAATTTTAGGGAAATAGATGTGCAGTTGTGGATGAAGCAAGCAGTTGCATCCAGTGCGTGGACATTCTGCATGCCATGTTCTGAGTATCATTCCCGAAGAGTGAAAAAATACATTGTAGCAGAGGAGGCTAAATACCAGTCCTGACAGAGCACAGAAAATAAGCAGAGCACAAAAAACAAGCAGTTAGTGAAGACTAGGGTGTTGGGAGAGCTCATTGTGCCTTCTTTAAGAGGAATTGTTCTGCGGGGAACACCGTGTTAGCCGCAACTTAAATGGGTGAGATGGGAGTGGAGAGCAGGAGTAAAGGGGAGGTTCAGGAGGTGATTCTTGGAGTTCCTCTGGGGTGGTCCTGTCGTCATCAGGTGGGCCTCTTGGTGATATGGCTTCAACCTAGATATGTGAATCCAAGGGGTGAGACAGTTGTCTGATAAGGAGAGTTAGGTGGAGTTGGGGGTACAGAGAATGACAGGATAGGGGCCTTCCCATTTTGGGGCAAGAGGCCCGTTCTCCTCTGGGGTATTATAATAGACTAGACTCCCAGCTGTTAAGGGAGGAGTGTTTGGAGCGGGGACTGGGTCCAGAAGAAGCCAGTCCTGATATTTCCAGAGTTCCGAGCAAAGATAAAACAAGAGAGGCAAAGACAAATCTCGGGTGAGAGGTCCTTGTGAAATGACCAACCCAGAGGGGATAAGAGGTCTTGAATACCTTATCTCAAAGGGAGACAGTAAAGATGGTTTCTTAGGTAGAGCTCTGATTCGAAAAAAATCCAAGGGAAGGAGTTTGACCCAGTCTAATTTTAATTCCATTGTCAATTTGGTAAGGACTTCCTTTAGAGTACGATTTACCCTTTCCACTTTCCCTGAAGCCTGAAGGTGATATGGACAGTGAAAATGTCACTTGATGGAGAGGGCTTGAGAGACCTTTTGTGTGATCCTAGAAATAAACTCAGGGCCATTGTCAGATTGTAGGAAAGTGGGCATTCCAAACCTGGGGATGATGACTGTCAGAAAGATTGAAGCTACAGTGGAAGCCTTTTATTGGAAATGGGAAATGCCTGAACCCAACCAGAGAAAGTGTCCACAAAGACAAGGAGGTATTTAGTGTGCCATACTTTGGGCATGTTGGTGAAGTGTACCTGCCAGTCAGCAGTGGGAATGTGTCCCCGGGCTTGGTGGGAAGGGAAAGGTTTGGGCCTTAAAAAAGTATGAGGGTTGGTCCGCTGACAGATCTGACAATTAGAGGCTATATTCTGTAGCATGGCTTTGTCAGAGGGGGTGAGGGAGAAGAAGCTCTGAAAAAAGAGGGTCAAAGACTGAGAATCGGAATGGAATAGAGTATAAAGGAACTTGAAAAGATCCTTGTTCTTACTGGAAGAAGTAGTGGCTTCAGATGAGATGTCTAAAGTGGCCATTATATGTACCCCATTGGGGGCAATAACTGGAAGTGGTGGCAGCCATTCGTGCCGCCTGGTCAGCTTTGGCATTGCTCTCAGTGATAAGAGAGCCGTCCTTCTGATGGGACCTACAATGGACAACTCCCAACTGGGTGGGAAAGTGGGAGGCCTCTATCAGATTGCTTATAAGAGCCGAATTAGTGATCACATTACCTTTGGTGGTAAGTAGTCCTCGCTCCTTTCATATTGCAGCATGGGAAAATAAGATATGGAAGACATATTTAGAGTCAGTATAAAGGGTGAGGGATTTGCCTTGTGCTAGAAGGCAGGCACGAGTGGCTGCTATGAGTTCAGTCTGCTGGTTGGTAGTTCCTGAAGGTAGAGTTTTGGCCTCTATAATTTCAGTGGCTGAAACTACAGTGTATCCAGAGTAATGAGTGCCATTCTGCCTAAAGAAACTGCCGTCAGTGAACCAGATTAGGTCAGGCTTGGTGAGTGGTCCCTCAGAAATTGAAGAATGACAGGGAAGGAACTCATCTAAGGTTTCCAAGCAATTATGAATTGTTGTGTTAGACGTGGGAGTCATTGGGAGCAGTGAGGCAGGGTTCAGTGCAGAGCAGGGGAGGAAAGTAATATTAGGGTTTTCCAGAAATGAAGTGAGGAGTGACAGAACTCTGGATGGAGGAAGGGTTTGAAGGCTTTTATAAGCTAAAAGATCCTTCAAGTGATGTGGGGAGTGAATAGTTCAAGGGGCCACAAAAGTCAGCTTAGAGGCTTCTTTGTGTAAAATTTGTTCAGCAGCCAGAGCTTTTAAGCAAGGGGCCTACCCAGAGATTGTATGGTCTACTTTATTGGACATATATGCCAGAGGTGCAAATGTAGGCCCATAGTTTTGACCTAAGACCCCAAATGCTTGCTCCCCTTTTTCATGGACATATAGATGAAATGGTCTTGAAATATCAGGAAGGTGCAAGGCAGGTGCCTTTAAGAGGAGTTGCTGAAGCCTGCAGAAGTGGTAGTTAGGGGAGGAGGCAAGAGATTCACTAGGGCTTTCCTTTGCTAGGTCATACAGGTTTTTGGCTAGAAGAGAATAATTTGGGATCCAGGCCCTAAAATAAATGCTAGTCCTAGGAATGATAGTATTTCGGCTTTCGTATGGGGCACTGGAAGATCAGAAAGGAGTTGCCTCCTATCCAGTGTTATTTCCTTTTTCCTAGGTGTAAGGCAAAAAACAAGATAGATGAGAAAAAACTGGAAAACATGGGCCTTGTGGGGAGACACCCTATATCCCTTGTATGCTAGGAAATTAAGAAGCTGGGCAGTGTGGGATTGAGAGTGTTCCAAGAGGGACTACATTGAAGAAGGTCATCGACATATTGAAGGAGAGTAGAGTCAGGACAGGTCGGGTGAAAGGATGTGAGGTCCTGGGCAAGAACTTGGCCAAAGAGATGGGGCCTATCCCTGAATCCCTGTGGGAGGACAGTCCAGGTAAGCTGACGAGAATGGCGGGTGTGAGGGTCAGTCCACGTAAAAGCAAAGATATCCTGAGATTCTGATGACAAGGGAATAGAAAAGAATGCATCTTTGAAATCTAGGATCAAGAAGTGGGTAGTAGTGGCATGGATCTGAGAGAGGCAGGGGTAAGGGTTGGGCACTAGCGGGTGGATGGGGACCACAGAGGAGTTGACAAGGTGAAGGTCTTGAACCAGCCTGTAGGACCCGTTAGGTTTCTTAACTGCCAGAATGGGGGGTTTTGAAAGGAGATTGTGTAGGCCTAAGATACCCCTTTCATAATAAATCCTGGATGATGGGTTCTAATCCGAGGAAGGCTGTGGTTGTGAGTAGATATTGTGGTTGACTAATATATCTTGAAGGGTCGTGGAAGACAATATGAATAGGACTTCATTTAGCCATAGAGGGTGTAGTTGTGTCCCAAACCTCAGGGTTAACTGGTTTAGATAGTCGTGGGAGACTGCATGAAGGAGGTGTATTTGCCCCTAGGAACATCATGAGGAAATGAGAGGTAGAATAATGTGGGGCGATATGTGAATGGTGACTTTTAATAGTGAGAGTATGTCATTAAGACATGACGGCCATCTGGGGTTTCTGGGTCGAGTTTTGTGTACTGTTGAAGGGCCTTGGTTAGTCTATCCTGGAAATCTGAAGGTGTTTCCTCCTTCCTTTGAATGACCTCCTGCACCTTTTGAAAGTTAACAGCCTTGCGGGTGGCCTTTTTCAGCCCCGCCAAGAGACAGGATGTAAAAAGGTCACGAAACTGTAAGCCTTCATGGGTCTTGTAATCCCATAGGCGATCCTGCTCTGGGACAGCATGAGGGCCTGTGGGGTGGGTAGGATTAGTCCTATGATTTTCATCAGCATGGGTTTGGGCTAGCTCCCAGACTCATTGCCTTTCCTTGGGGAGAAGTGTATTGGCCAAGAGCATGTAGATGTCATGATGAGTGAGGCTACATACTTGCAGGACCCATTGAAACTCCCGAATGTAAGTGGTGGGGTCAGTGGTGAAAGAGCCTAACTTCCTCTCTAGCTGAGTAATGTCCGACATGGAAAACGGAACGTGGACTCTGATGACACCCTCGGGACCAGCTACCTCACGAAGGGGTGCAATTGTCTTGGGGGTGGGAAGGAGTCCCTTAGACCTGGTAACAGGAGGACTGAAAGAGGAAGGCGGTGAACAGGAAGGAGAGGGAGAGGAAGGGAGTGTCTCTGTGGAGGAGGAGGAGGTGGAGCAGGCAGAAGAGGGCGGAGGAAAGAGGGATGAAACGGAAGGCGGAGGATCCATGGAACTAGGCAGAGGAAGAGGAAGGTATAGCGGGAGAGAAGGGGCAGATGGGGCTTGGGGATAAGGTGGGGGTTCATCTGCTTGGTCGAATGAGGAAGAATCTGTGAAGTCAGGAATAGAAGTAGGGGAAGAGAGGGGTTTTCAAGCAAAGAGGACCTGAGAGGGAGGGCAAAAGGAGCAGAGAGCAGGGTGCTGTGTGTGAAGGCTAAAATCTTAAATGCAGGGAATCTCCCTCCACTTTTTCAGATGCTGGCAGTAGTTAAAAAGGTCCTGGAAGAGGTTTGGATCTAAGGAGCCTTCTGGTGGCCAATGATTGCCATTATCCAGTGGATATGTAGGCCAATCATGGGTACAGATTTTGATTAAAAGTTTGGGCTTGATGTCTGGTGTGAGGGAGAGTGTGGCCAGATTTTTTATTAAACATTTGAGAGGTGAGTCTTCAGGTGCAGACTAAGAGGTGCCCATAGTCACAGGGAGAGATGGGAGAGAGAGAGAGAGAGAGAGAGAGAGAGAGAGAGAGAGAGAGAGAGAGAGAATAGGAGTAAGCAAGAAAGACAAAGAGAAAACCCGGGCTGGAACGGCTTCCAGGAAGCTCAGGGCAAACGGGGGTCAGGTGGGCGTCCCCAAAATGACAAGCCATCACGAGGAAATACAGAGGGCACTACCTGGTCATCACCAGTGAAGTGCGATCTGTGAAACCAAAAGGAATTGGAGCCAAGGGCAACCTGACGTCAGGAAAGTTTTCAACTGCAGCAGAAGAAGTCAGTAATGAAAACAAAACTCTGGCTCTGACAGAATGCAATTCCAGGCCGGGAGTTCAGTTTTCGCAGAGCAGAGAGGCAGCTTCAGCCAGACACAGCAACCCCACAGGATACAGCAACTCTAGCTGGCAGCAGCAGCGGCAGTGGAGCAGGAAAATCCATAAAGCCTCTCGTGTAAACTCAGAAGCCTCATGCCCCAAAAAGAAACGAAACACCAGAGGGTCCACTGCAACTAGTAAAGGTCTTAGTGGGAGGAATTCCCTCTCCCCTACCAGGCATCTGGAGTGTGCCTGACGATCACTGTCACAAAACCAGTGGCAGCCTGAAGGGAGTTGGCGAGCCGGGGTCAGGGGAGGATTACTTACATCAGATCAGTGGTGAGTGCAGAAAGCTGGCGTCTGAAAAGAGCGGACTAGGGCAGAGTGTCTCGGCGGAGTGGGGGACGGGGCTCTTGTTGGAAAGAGCTCACCCATATCCTCTCACGGGGCACCAGAATGAAAGAACTCCCCATGCAAAGACACTTCACCAGAAAATCCAATTTTATTGCAAAAAGCTGTGTGCTTATATATAACTAAGGGGGAGATGGAAGGGCTTAGATAAATGGCAGGCAACCCATTAATTGGCAAGTTCTTTCAGATATCACCTCCGGAGCCCAGGAATTTGTTCTCATTGGGGCTAAGGTTCTCCGCCAGCGAGATTTGAAATTGGAGGAGGCGGGAGAGTTCACACGGGCGGGAACTTTTCACGCCACTGCAGGAAAGAAGAAGGTAGGAAGAAAAAGTCCTTAGGCGCCATGTTGGGAATTTTCTCTGGGTTATGGCTGCCGTGTATACTTTTCCCAACAATGAATATACCAGACAGTGCCTTGATTGACTGGTTTTCATAAAAATGGTTTTTAACAGAGATACCAGTAAATTGCATCCTGCTGAGTAGTGGGCCTAGAGCAATGGTGGGCAGGTGTGTGATAAAACATCTGTGGAG
Source organism: Callospermophilus lateralis (assembly GCF_048772815.1). Classification (NCBI taxonomy): domain Eukaryota; kingdom Metazoa; phylum Chordata; class Mammalia; order Rodentia; family Sciuridae; genus Callospermophilus; species Callospermophilus lateralis. The sequence continues at coordinate 883,802 of NW_027514034.1, forward strand.
TGGCCATGTGGATCCGCCATTGGCTTCCAAATGGCTTGTGACTGACATGGTGAAGCCAGCAGACCCTTATATGTAAAGGCATCTTGATATATGGAGAAGTTTCAGGACATTGTTCAGAATCAGGTTGCTATAGTCAAGGAGGCAAGCTATGTGGGATAGAAGTCTTGTTCTTTTATTCTCCTGCAGACCCTGACCCACCACACGTTACAGAACTCCCTCCCGCACTGTGTCCCAGTTGAAAACCTTGCATATCGTGAAGCAAATACAAAACTCCCAGTGCAACAGCAAGAAACACCATGAAAATGGAGGATGACCATATGGTTTCACAGTCCACATGGTAGACATTTAGCCCCCAGTGGCCACAGTTTACCTAAAAAGAGAGAATTCAGCACTGCTGACTCATGTTCATTGAAAAAGAAGAAACCATGTCCTCCAGGTCTCATAGATTCAGTCAGAGCTTTGATGGTCTCACTAGAAAGGAAGCTAAAGCTCCTGACAACAACATATGTTTCAAGTGCCCAACCTCACAGGCAGATTCTCAAGAATTCTCTAGGCCAGTAGACCTCCATGTTTGTGGAGTGTTTACCCTGTCCTTTACTTTTGGAAACTCCTCTACCACTTCCAAGGTTTTGAACTCCTGAGCATATTCCATTCCAGATATGTATTCACAGATTTTCTAACTCTTCTCTTCTAATTGTGTCTTACTTAGGGCAAAGGTATTCTCAAGGCATTGTTCTGGATGAGAGTGGGAAGATTTTTGTGTAGCACATATTTACATACACATTGGATTCATTTTCAAATTTTCCATTCGAATTACTGAACCCCTGATACTAACCCATACCGTACTAGACTCTGACTACAAATCCTAATATGATGGAGAAAAATAACCCAAATAGAATAGAAATACAAGCAGTTCACAGGAGGCACGGTGTATATTTGCTCTTGCATTTTGCATGATATAGGTTAGGAGTTATAAATCTTGTCAATTTTTTGTTGAAATAGTTCTCCATGTGTTTGGAAAGTTAACAAATATGTGAATTTCTGTTTCCCTTTCTCTGTAGGCTATTCAGCACATGTATTTTCATATACACATATAGAATCTTACCTGGTATCACACGTACATTCCTGTGAGGTGGCTAACTTGGCAGATACAAAGTGTGAGAAGAGATCACTCCTCCTAAACGCTTTTGGAACTGAAAATTCGAACTGTGAGTGAGCTTCCTAGTTGAACAACATTATACATAAATCCATGTTCAGTAAAATTAATATTTTTGGATCTGTAGATGATATATATTTCACGATGAATTTTGATTGGCATATATATTGCTACTTTTTAATGTCTTTGTTTGTGTTTTGTATATATATATATATATATATATATATATATATATATATATATATATATATATGTATATACTCTCCAGATTTTTTAAAATATGAAATATATGCATCTTATTATTCACTCCCTACATTTATTCATGTTCATGTATGTGGATTTATAGTAAACTTTTCACAAGATTATTCTCAGAAGTATTCATTCACCTGAAATACATATTTTTTTTCCTAGTTCTGAAAACTAACTTCAGTGACTGTTGCATACAAATCCTAATATTTCTCCAGTAACTGATCCAGTTTAACATTAATGCATGTAGATTCCTATGGGACATCATGTATATTTTGATGTTAGTTTTTATTCAACACTGGTTCATTACTATTTCTTCAATTTATGCACATGATACTATATATATTTCATCCAGAAGTTAGTAAATTTGTACGCATTTGTTTCGCTTTCAATCACTTCCTGCTTCAGAACACATGTATTCCTCCATGTTTCTTGACTGGTCTTTTCATGAGACTTCTTCCCAAACACATTATTTTTGATTTCCATAATCACTTTTGAAGCAAAACTCACACACTCTTCATGATAAACCATAACCCTAATATTACTATTAGATGTATAACTCGTTGGAATGAATGTATGTATATCAATATAAGATTTCCTGTATTTTTTCAGATATCAATTCGATCCATTATTTAAAGTTGGAACTAGTTATATTATTTATTCACAGTATGGTCTACTCATGAATTATCTCTATATTCATAGACACAGAGTACACCTATTTGTACACCCAATACTAATTTTATGTCTTCAAATTATTGCTGCAAGAAATGGTGGAAGAAATACTCATGTCTCCTGATCTATATATTCATTTTATCAAAGTAATATTTTGGACACAAAAAGCAAAGGTCATACTTATGATTGTACCAATGTAAAAGTCATTCTAGCATTGGAGGAAGAGACAACCAAGAGACTGTCTCATGCAACAGCAAAGGGTTTATTCGGGGTCCAGAATGCTGGGGCTCAGACCTAATTTGAATAGAGCCTAGAGCCCTTAGAACATCTTAAGCAGAGCTTACATACTTAACTTGGAGAGGGAAGGGAAGGAAGTTTATTGGTGGTTCAGGGCGAATGGACGGTTTGTGTGCAACTGAGTGAGGGATTACATTCTGCAGTTTGGCATTTGGGGACAGCACATTCTGGGAACAAGATTACCAAACACTTCTCAAGATTTCAATAGTGTTTTGTTAAGAATACAGAAAAACAGGAAGTGACAAATACCTATTTTATTAATCTTTCATTCCCCACTTCTTCTTCTGGTTACGTTTAATCATAAAAGTGATCATTGAGGGGTGTCACATTTTATGTCTGCTAGTGGGGTATATTGTTGTCTGATTACCAAAATTTAACTTCTCCAATTTGAGCTTGAAGAAATGAAACTACACGGTGGAGCAAACAGGGTCTAGAGTTAGCAATAATATGATGATTATTAATGGACCGGCCAAAGCTGATAAAAGCGTAGTTTACCAGGGGGACTGTGTGAACGAAGACTGTAACCACCCTTTTGGGGCCTCTCTCTCTCGTTGATGCGCTTTAAGGTGTCTTCTCAATTTACTCATAGATAATTTTACAACCAGTATGATCGGAATAAAAACAACATTCTTCCCTCAATACAGCACAATGGCCCCCTTTTCTCATGAAGAGGAGGTCCAACCCTCGCCTTTTCTGTAAAACAACTTCAGAGAGAGATTTTAAAGATTCCTGTAAGGCTGTGATGGAGGTTTAATATCTTAAAGCTTTGTTCTACTGCTGCTTCTAATTGGGTCATTTGTTGTGTTCCATGGACTACGGCAGTGGTTCCTGTGCCCAGCCCTGCAGCAACTTCTATTCCTAATAGGATGGCTAAAGTGAGGAATACAGATTCCCGGCAGAACCGGGTTGTATGCCCCCCGCTATTTGATCTTAATGAACATGCATCATGATAGAGCACTCTGGGAAACATCTGCACCATTACATAATTAATTGCACCAGTTGACAATTTTATGAAAACATAAACAATGTTTAAGTATATAGAATAATAATCTTGTTGGTATGGACAGGGCAAGGCACCTAAGATAGCACCGAAAACAGAGAAACAGTCCTATTTGGTTGCAACCGGATATAGAGGGCATTGCTTCTGTTGTAATCAATTAATCCCTTGAACCCCAAGTTTAGGTAGTTTTAGAATTTTGTCCCCAATATGTAATGGAAGGGGCTCAGAAGTTCACAGTCTGCAGAAGTCCACAAAAAGCAGTTTTTGTTTCTTTTTTTTTTTTTCCGCTGTTCTGGGCAAGTTAACTTTTTAAGGACACCTAGGAGAGGGAGAGCTTTTTTCTTCTCTTTTTTGTTTTCTCCCTGCCAGCTGTTACCATGGGGTCCAGTTGGTAACTTCTTTATCTTACAAATGTAGCCATACCTGTGAAGCCCCAGCTCAAGGCCAGAGGCCTTGTTCACATATTTTGTGAAAAATTAGTAAGGGGCTGTCTAGCTTAGGAGTGCTGATTTTTCCAGCCAGTTGCCAAGTAGAACAGGCAACATGAAAAGAGGAAGTTTGTCTACATTGAACTCTTTTATAGGGACTCTTTTGCTGAAAGTCCTAAAGTCAGCCTTGGTGAAGAATTTTGGAGAAGGTCAGTTAAGACTTTTTTGTGGGCCTTTTACAGAGGGGAAAGATGGGGAAGGCAGGGGGGAGAGCAGCTACATGGATCTGTGTATGAGAAAGGAGAGATGTAAAAGAATAATGAGAAAGGGGTTTGGGATTTTCCTAGCAACAAAATCGTGAGCAGTAGAACAGGTAGAGCAGAGGGGAAGACGGGAGTGAGTATCCCAAAAAGTCTCTGAGGGACTTTAAATTCTTAGTAACCTGTTTTCAGTGATGACAAAGCAACTTTAAAAGCCATTTTTATTACATCTTGGATAGGGTTCTGAGGGCTCTCCTCAGCTGGTTTGAGCTTTGGTATAGCTGGTAAGAGGACCTGGTGGGACCCGGTGCGGGCACTGACAGAAGAAGATAGGAGTGAGTTGGTGGAGGGGTGCCTCACTACCTGCTACCTCAGCAAGGGGGCAATTGTCTGAGAACCGAGGTTTGGGTTTTGATCTAGAAATTGGAGGGGAGAAATCAGGTTGCTGAGGTGGGAGTGACAGCAGAGATTCTGGAGCAGAAGGCAGAGGGTGAGGATCTATTGGAGAAGCATAGTTCAGGATGTGAGAGAAGGAGGGAATTGGCCTGCCCATAGGGGAATCTCCTTTCACCCTTTTGAGCACTTGCAGAAGTTAAAAAGGTCACACAGAATTTGAGGATCCAGAGACCCATCTGGGGGCCATCAGTTTTGATTGTCTAATTGGTAATATGGTCAATGCTGTGTACTGAATTTGATGAGGAGTTTGGATTCCACCAGGCAGCCCCTGTACGCTCACATCCCCATGACTTACAGAAGAAGTCGGCTTTTGCCCCACACAGCCATGGCTGTTTGTGGTTTTGATAGTTCGCCGGGAAAACATAGTTATCTAGGCTAGCCAACCTGCATCTGGCTCGTGTGTCCCTACATCCATAATGTTTGTTTCCATTATCTATGGTACAGAAGGCATTTAACGGAATTTTAGTGGGATCCTCTTCTTCAGGGATATCCCAATAGGAACGACCTATAACCAGCTGACAAATATCTGGGTGGAGAGATGGCCACCAGGTGCCTAAGGGGGCTGTATGCGAGATAGATCATACTTCTTCTCTAGTAGGATTTGTGATTAGCCATCGCTGCTGTACGGGCTGATGAGCATTATGACTACTTGTGGCCAAGGGGAGAATCTATAGCCTTATCCACCTCTTGAATACACCATTTGAAAGGGTTACCACTCTTTTCCAGTATCCAGCCAGAGTCTGGAGAGGGCGCAGGCTTGAGATGAGAGGCATGGATCCAGCAAGTGATTCCGTCTACATATACCACTGTAGGTGTTATAAGTAGCACCTGGTATGGTCCTTTTCAGCCGGGTTCCAGGGATGACACCTGATGTCGTCTTATGTAGACAAAGTCTCTTACTTGATATCCATGTGGAGTCCCCTCGTCCCCAGGGTGGTAGGCAGTGGCCAGCTGTTTCCACAGGTATCGCTGAGTTCTTTCAAGAGCTTTTAGTCTGTCAAGCAAGTATTTCTTGCATGAAACACTGCATAAGGCAGGAACATACTCTAATCTTTTATGCCGGTCTCTAAGCTTAATTTCGTTTAGGTCTCTTTAATGGTTCTATTTATTTTTTTTTCCTGTCCTGAGCTCTGGGGTCTATATGCACAATGTAACTTCCAATTAATCCCCAGGGTCCTGGCTAAGCTCTGACTCACCTGGGCCATGAACACCGTTCAATTAACAGACCCTATTACCTTAGGCAGGCCGTGTCTTAGAAAAATATCTTTCAGGATGTACTTGACCACCGTTTTAGCGGTTTTTTTTTTTTTTTTTCTTTTTTTTTGTGAGAAAGGATTCAATTCATCCTGAAATTGTATTTACAAAGACTAAGAGATATTTAAGTCCATACCTTGCTGGCTTAATTTCAGTGAAGTCCACTTTCCAGAATTGTCCTGGTCTGGTTACTCGTAGGTGCTTTCCTGCAGGAAGCTTGGAAGTGTAAGCATTAACCAATTGACAGAACCGACAGGTTTTGTGAGTTATTTCCTTTCACTGTGAGTGAGTTAGTCGAAATCTCTGTTCCTGATCATTCAGGAATGCCTGCAGTTTCTTTGAACCAAGGTGAGTAAGTTGATGTACATTTTTAATGTAGTGTAGGGCTTTCTGAAATTGCAGGCTGGGCTCAGTGAAGTTGAGGAGTTCAGTGTCAGTGTTTTAAATGTTATAAAAAGCTTGCTGGTGCTAAAGGGTCCATTGGAATTGGGCATCCTCATTTAACAGAGGGTATAAAGGAGCCGCAAAGAACACAAACCCAGGTATCCATAACGTGCAAAAGCCAGCAGTCCCAAGAAACTCTCTGTGTTGTCCCCTGTTAGATGGCAGTGGTATCTGCACAACAGTTTGTTTTCTGGGCTCAGTGAGCCATCATTTACCGCCCCTAATGGAATACCCCAGGAAGATTACTTCTTGCTGGCAAATTTGGGCCTTTTTGGCCGAAGCTCTATGCCCGAGTTCAGCAATTTCAGATAATTGTGCTTGGGTCCCAGACTCACAGTTTTACTTGGTGTTGGCAGCCAGTAGCAGGACATCCACATATTGAAGCAGAGTGACTTTGGGGTGCATAGTTCTGAAGTTGTTGAGATTTCTGTGGAGGGCTGAATCAAAGAGAGTGGGGGAATTTTTGAACCCCTGTGGGTGTTTAGTCCAAGTTAGTTGACCAGACGTTCCAGTTTCTGGGTCTACCCAGTCGAAAGCAAACAGAAACTGACAATCTTTATGCAGAGTCAAGCAAAAGAAAGCATCTTTTAATTCCAGAAGAGTATACCATTTTCACTCAGCTACAGCAAACGGTTTATTGGGGGTCCAGCATGCTGGGGCTAAGAGCTCACATGAAAAGAGTAGAGAGCCCTGAGAACAGCTTAAAGAGAGCTTATATACTTTTCTTGGAGAGGGCATGGAGGGAAATTTTTGATGGATCAGGGCGAGTGGGTGGTTTGCATGCAACCAGGTGAGGGAGTACATTCTGCAGTTTGGCAGTTGGGGACAGCACATTCTGGGAACAAAATTAGCAAACAGTTCTCAAGATTTCAACAGTGTTTTGTTAAGCATACAGAAAAACAGGAAGTGACAAGTACCTATTGTATTAACCTTTCACCAAAGCAAAATGCAAATTGAGCATGGAATACTAAAATCAACCATGTCCAGATTGCCTAATGCTCTGAAATGTCAATCCTATTGGTGTCTACATATTTGTTTCTTCCTAAGATTATACATTCAACTTCAACCATGTTGAAAATGTCTAATCCTATCACTCACCTTATACTTTGCCTGATTTTCTAATGTCTCTATTGATATCTTTTTCCTACATATTTTCTCCAGTTCATCATTGTGAATGACTTTTCACATGTGCTAATATTTACATTCACTCTCTAAATGAAACAATATTGCTAATGAACTTTTGGTCCGATTCCTATACTCACCCTTTTTACTAAACCTACCGACTATCTTTCTAATCCTATGGACTATTCATTTTTGACTGGATGTTCTCTTCTACATTCAATCATCCAAGGTACAAGGTCTTATGCCATTGCATATCGATTTATCTGAGACATCTGTGCAGAACATAATTCAAAGCTAAGTATCCCACTAAAGGGCCCAATGCCCTTCAGGGCTTCAAATCGTACCTAGATTTTCTGGTTTCATACTTATATTTCACGGATATATTCTTGTGAATATTGCAGGTTCCCAATATCATTATTCATTCTGCAGAATGATGCCTAACCCAAATAGAATATGTTATTAACCCTAACCATACACTGTTCTCTCAATCTAACTTTACAGAAGAGCATAGACAGAGTTGGTCTTACAATACAGGCATGTAGGTGATCTTCCAATTGCTGAGAACCTCAAAGGTTGATGCAGAAATGATCCCAGGAGAAGATGTAGGCAGATATAAAGGACCTGAGAGAGCAAAAGTCATCTTCCATTGCAAACAACCTGGTCAGGATGAAATGATGTGTCTGAATCAGCCTCTCTCTTCTTAATATAAAGAGGATGGACCAAACCAGCCCTGTGTGGAGAGCTTCTCCTCGGTCCCTATGGTTTATATACCATTCTAACTTGTGAAAGTGCCACAGGAAGTAGGGGCAGCCACTATCTCAAGGAACCCTTGGAAGCCACTGTTAGGACAAAGTGGTTGCCAAGGCAGTGACCTCATTCCGTTCCTGAAGGAATTGACCTAAGTCACATCTTTGGTGATGGAACTCCCTGAACTTGTTATCCAGGAAGCCAGGCACACAGAGCCAATCCCAGTCCCAGTCCCAGTTGGCTCACTTGTTTGGATTTACCAAGGACAGAGTCTGTCTTTCTTGATACCTAATGATTTGAGGATGGCCAAATGCAAGTAGAGCTCTGAAGACGGGCCTTTCCGGAGAAAGCAGGTAGTGGTCAGCCCAGGCTTCTGACAACTTCACAGAGTTGGACAAGGAGACCGGATCTGAGACAGGACAGGCCATTTCTGGGGAACATAGTATGGTCCACCAGTCAGAGGACACTCTGGAAAGTCACAGACTCACTTGGGGGAAGGAGGGGCCTTTGTGAATGTGGGTGTGAGTTTGTGGATTTGTCTCATGTTCTCAGAATAGGTAGGAAAGTCAGTATGTTTGGTTAGGAGTGGACTGTTTCTAGAAAGTCGTTTGACAAGGTGAGTGTTTCTATGTCTGTGTATCTCACTGTGTCCGTGCTTGAAAATATTAGAAATAAGAATTCATCAATGGATGTGTCCTGTCTAGTAGAAAGCTTCCCAGCATTCATCCTGCCCATTTTAGGAATGGATTGCAGGTTTCATTATTGATTGGCAACACCTACTATCTTCCCAAGATCCTGTTTTCTTCCTGAATTCTGGCCACTCTCCAGAATAGGCTCATGGTTTTGTGTCCAAGATATGTACGACCTCCAAGCTCTGTGACATGGCCATGTACTGGATAGCTGAAGGGAATGCGAGCATCTCAGAAAACTCAGATATCAGTGTGACCAGGAAAGTCTCAGTGGAGAAACCCTGCTTTGGGCCTTTTGCTAACCTATTTGCCTGTTGCCATGAATATCAGGAAGGTCTTTGCCTCAGGCCAGCCCTTTGTGAATCCTGAAGAAAACTGTTTTCAAATGGTAATGAATGGGCATCACCTGTGGCTCTTTGCTTAAATGCTTTGTAAAGGCATGTGTCTGAATCTCCCTCTTTGCCCTGTGTGAGGTAGTGGCTTAGATTCTCAGCACCAGTTGGATCTAAAGAAAAATCCAATGTGTGCATCCAAAACCAAAATGCAAAAAAGATCAGTCATGGTGTATGAAGTCTCTCACCTTCCTCTTTTAGGTTCCTGACCTCCATCAAGTGAGAATAGGGATCCTTTGGGACAAATGAGTTCTTTCAAGCCCTGCAGAGATGATTGGGTTTTCTCATGACTCCAAATCACATGAAGAAACTATACCTGACAGTCAGTAGGCCTCAAATTGGAGAAGCAGAGCAGTATTAACGGCAGACCTATGTGATCAATCCTGGTTCACAGAAAGGGTGTCCAGGCTTCCCTGTGGTTAGGCAAATGAAGGGAAAGAGACCTTATTTTGGAAACTCTCTTAGCCTGTGACATTCATGGAAACATCCAGCCAGAGGTTATGATGAATGTATATATGGAAGAAGATGAGGGCCTTGGGGGAGTGTTTTGGTTTTAATTGTGGTCATTTGTGTGGAGTTTGGAAGAGATGACTGGGTCCACCTGGGCTTGAACTCTTATGTGATTCCCCTCAGAGACTGAGTTCTGTAACTGACCTCAGAGAAGTAATTGCTTTGGAATGGGATATGTCTTAATCAGCCTCTTGGCCCTGTGTGAGGCTGTGGCTTTGATTACCAGCACCGTAAGTATCTAAAAAAAGATCCCATGTCTGCTTCCAAAACCAAAATGACCAAAATTGCAGTCATTGTTGATGAAGTCTCTCGCCTTCCTTTGTAAGGTTCTGAAAGAATAAAAGAAATTGAAATTGAAACGTAAAGAACCAGGTTCTGTAAAGTATCCAGGCTGCACTCAGAGCCTGAAATTCCTGTGGCAGTTATGACAATTCCTGGAACTGCCCTTTAGATGTGTGTTGAAATCTTCCCTGACCACCTAGTTACTTAACAACCTCTTCTCAAAAACCGTGCAGCTCAGCACATATACATCTCAGGGCTTCAACCAATCATTTTAAATGTATACCCCTTCTCAGGGCTAACCAATAACACCCTGCCTGAACTATTCTCACCAATGAATGTGCAAATCATGTTTTAGAGTTGTTATTTGATTTTCCCACGGTATACGGTGATTTGCTAAAGGAAGCTATAATGTATGTTAAGTCCCTGCCCTCTCTAAAGAATGTATATAAAATCTGCTCATGTTGTTCTCGGGGCTCTTTGTTCCTTGCTCCTCTGAAGTGAGCTCTGAGCCCCAGCATGCTGGACCCCCAATAAACCCTTTGCTGTTTCATGAGAAATTCTCTTGGTGGTCTTTTCCTCCGACGTTCGGCCCACCTTTTCATCTGGAGGCCCTAGCTGAGAAATCCAGCAGTGACGAAAAAAAGACCCCAACGGACTCCTTTCAGAGTAAGTAAGGTGCCTCTTTTTGGTTTCAGGTTTCAGGTTAGGGCTTGGCAAAATGGCTGTCGGTGAAGAACATTAGCTCTCTGCGACGGTGGCTGACAGATGTGTCACAGAGCCACAGGCCACGTCCCGGGGGACAATCCAGAGGACTCGGGAAATAGAGGATTAGTAGTTTCCTCAACTCGGTTATTTTTTGCTTCACGATTCGGTTTTCCAGCCAATCAGGTTTTGCTGGCTATTCAGTTTTGTTCATTGTCAGGAACTCATGTTGAGTTTACTGTCTGTCTTTATTGTCTAACCCATCATGTTTTGCCAGTTACTCAGTTCTAATCTTTGTCTTGGACTCATGTTAAACGTTTACTGTTTGTTTTTGTCTGTGTCATGTTTGTGTATTCACTGTCCCTGTTTGAGTAACTCCCATTATGGGACATTATGGGACAAAGCACTTCCATGCCTCTGTCCCTTAACCTTGATCATTGGACTGATGTCCGCTCAAGTACCAAGAATCTTTCTTTTTCAGTAAAATGCCAGACCTGGCAGACTCTCTGTGCTTCAGAATGGCCCATCCTAGGAGTCGGATGGCCCCCAGAAGAATCCTTCCACTTCCCACTAATCCGAAAAGTCAGAGATATTGTCTTTCACCGGGGCCACGTGGCCACCCAGATCAACAGCCATATACCCCTTGCCCCACGATCCTATCATTCCAACATTCTGCTCCTCCCCCTCTTCCCTCCATTCTGAGTCACAAGACTGGACACTCCTCTCTCTCCTTATCCTCTACCCTCGCTCCCCAACCCACAACATGTTCCAGATGATTCTCCCGCCGCTGACTCAGCCTCTCCGCCGCTAGAGGCAATTGGGCCAGACCCAAGCCCTCCAGGGGACTTCCCCGCAGCAGCAGCAGCCCCTGCTGCCCTGAAGGAAGCTGGGCCACCTAAAAAAACCCGCAGGAGATGGATAATAGAAAACTCGGAAGCCCCTGTGATGCTCCCTCTCCATCCCGACGGGCCCATGAACCGACCCAACTGGGACCCCAACACCTTTAAATGTAGGAAGCATCTGTCCACTTATCGCCGTTCTCTAATAGTGGGTCTCTGAGCGGCCGCCAGAGGGCCGACTAATTTGTCCAAGGTAAGAGAGATTATCCAAGGGCCTAATGAGTCTCCTTCTATGTTTCTGGAGAGAATTATGGAAGCCTATAGGAAATATACTCCTTTTGATCCTCAGGCAGAAGACCAAAAGGCATCTGTTGCAATGGCCTTTATCGAGCAGACTGCCCTAGATATTAAGAGAAAGTTACAACGTCTAGATGGATTATAAGATATGACCTTAAGAGATTTAGTCAGAGAAGCTGAGAAAGCATTTTATAAGAGAGAAACTGAGGAGGAAAGGGAATAGAGGAGAGAGAGAAAGAAAGGGAACAAAAGAAGGAGGAAAGAAGCAAATGGCAGAGTAAAGCATTGCCTAAGGTTCGGGTCACAGCAGCAAATAGGCCAGAAGTTAAAAAGCAGGGATACATAAAGGGTTACCTGGGCCCACGCCAAAGGCTGCCCCTGGCCTCAAATCAATGTGCCCACTGTAATAAAAAAGAACACTGGGCCAAAGAGTGCCCCCAAAAGAAGCAGCCACGCCAGCCCGCCATGCTGACTCTAGAAGAGGACTAGAAAATTCGGGGCTCAGATCCCCTTCCCCAGCTCATAGTAACATTTGAAGTTGAGGGGAACACAGTGAACTTTGAAGTGATTACAGGAGCAGTATACTCAGCCCTTAAGACTTCACTGGCCCCCCTATCAATTAAATGGTCCCTAGTTCAAGGGGCTAATGGCAGTAGATATCGGGCTTGGACAACTAAGATGAACATGGACCTCGGAAAGGGAAAAGTCCACCACTGTTTCCTAGTAATTCCAGAATGCCCGGCCCCATTGATGGGCAGGAATCTGCTTACCAAACTCCGGACTAGAATAACATTTAAACCTAATGGTCCCCAAGTGGAGGTTCTATAGCGTTCAGTATAAACTCCCATAGTCACATCTTTGACTATGTCCATAGAAGATGAACATCAACTCTTTGCGCCCCATAGGACTATTCAAACAGGCAAACTACCCCATAAATGGATAAAAGATTGTCCTAATGCCTGGGCAGAAACTGCTGGGTTAGGTCTAGCCATCAACAACCTCCAATAGTAGTAGAATTAAAAGCCTCTTCGTCTCCAATTAGTGTTAAACAATATCCTCTAAGCAAAGAAGCTAAGGATGGGATAAGGCCCCATATTCATAAATACCTGGCTCTTGGGGTCCTAAGGCCCTGTCAATCAGCCTGGAACACCCCCCGGTACCAGTAAGAAAGCCAGGAACTGGGGACTACCGTCCTGTTCAAGACCTAAGAGAGATCAACAATAGAGTGCAGGACATTCACCCCACAGTACCCAATCCATATAATTTGCTTAGCACTCTGAATCCGTAGCGGAAATGGTACACTGTGCTGGACTTAAAAGATGCTTACTTCTGCTCGCCTCTACATAAGTACTGTCAGTTGCTGTTAGCTTTAGAGTGGATAGACCCAGAACCTGGAACATCTGGCCAACTAACCTGGACTAGACTCCCACAGGGGTTCAAAAAATCCCCCACTCTCTTTGATGAAGCCCTCCACAGAGACATCAATGACTTCAAAACTGCACACCCCGAAGTCACCCTACTCCAATAGTGGATGATCTTCTACTGGCAGCCGACACCAAGGAGACCTATGAGTCTGGGACCCAAGCACTATTATTCGAGCTTGCTCGGCTTGGATATAAGGCTTCTGCCAAAAGGCCCAAATTTGTCAGCAAGAAGTAATCTTCCTGGGTTATTCTCTCAGGGGTGGCAAACGATGGCTCCCTGAGCCCAGAAAAAAAACTGTTGTGCAGATACTGCCCCAATCTAATAAGAGAAAACTCAGAGAGTTTCTTGGGACTGCCAGCTTTTGCAGGTTATGGACTCCTGGGTTAACATCTTTGGCTTCCCCTTTATACCCGCTGATAAAGGGGGATGCCCACTTCCAATGGACCCCTGAGCACCAACAAGCTTTTGATAATGTCAAAAAAAGATGCTGCTATCTGCTCCGGCCTTAGCACTCCCAGATGTAGAAAACCCTTCACTCTCTAAATCGAGGAAAAGAAAGGAATAGCACGGGGAGTGCTCACTCATTCTTTTGGACCTTGGAAAAAGCCGGTAGCGTATTTATCCAAAAACCTGGACCCAGTGGCTAGCGGGTGGCCCCATTGCTTAAGTGCTATAGCAGCGGCAGCCCTTCTAATAAAAGATGCTCATTAATTAACGTTGGGACAGAAGCTAACCATTATATCCCCCCATGCCCTGGAGAGAATGATCTGTTAGCCTCCAGAGAGGTGGCTATCAAACTCCAGAATAAACCACTACCAGAGCCTCTTGCTTGACAAAGACAGAATAACGCTGGGACCCCCTGCTCCACTCAACCCAGCTACACTGCTGCCAGAAGAATCATCAGGACCCGTCACTCATGAGTGTCAACACATACTGGCAAGGAAACCAGTATACAACAAGACTTGAAGGATCAGCCACTGCCTCGCCCTGAAGTCGTATGGTTTACGGATGGCAGCAGCTTCCTCCAAGATGGTAAGCAGCGGGCAGGAGCAGCAGCAGTTAGCAAAACTAATTTCATCTGATACTCGGGTCTCCCAGAAGGGACATCAGTCCAAAAAGCAGAACTGATTGCCCTTATGAAAGCATTGGAACTAGCAACAGGCAAAAGGGCCACCATATAAACTGTTAGCCACTATGCATTTGCCACTGTTCATATGCACGGGACTATTTACCAACAATGGGGGCTATTAACCTCTGCTGGGAAAGAAATAAAGAATAAAGATGAGATCCTCCACCTTCGCTCAGCAGTGCAGGGCCATAAGGAACTAGCTATAGTGCACTGTCCAGGGCACCAGAAGAGAAACAATCCCGTGGCAGTTGGAAACAGAAGGGCAGATGAGGAAGCTTAATTGGCAGCCCTAAACGGAGTGACTCTGTTAACTTTTTTCACACCGGGGGGAACAAAAATCAGGAGACTTGGCCGCCCCGGAACATTCAGGCAACTTATCATCTGAGGAGACAGATACAGAACTCTGGGACCCTACAGAGCCAAGTTTACAATTTCAAAAAGCCCACCTTTATGTCAAAGATGTACACCAGCTCAACCACTTAGGCTCAAAGAAGTTATAAGCACTCTTAAAGGACCGAATAAAGGACTTATTATTGACTGACTCACAGAGGAAAAAAATAGCTGAGCTGGTGACTAGAGCTTTTCAAGTCTTCCAATTAGTTAATACTTTCCCATCCAAGAGTCCTGCAGGGATGCACATACGAGGAACCAGACCAGGACAATTCTGGGAAGTGGACTTTACTCAAATTAAGCCAGCAAGGTATGGACTTAAATATCTCCTAGTCTTTGTAGATACTTTTTCAGGATGGGTCGAAGCCTTCCCCATGAAGAAAGAAACAGCTCAGATGGTGGTCAAAAAGATCCTAGAAGACAGTTTTCCAAGGTTCGGTCTGCCTAAGGTAATAGGGTCTGATAACGGACCGGCATCCATGGCCAAGGTAAGTCAGGGATTTTCCAGGACCCTGGAAATTAATTGGAAGTTATATTGTGCTTATAGACCCCAGAGCTCAGGACATATAGAAACGATGAATAGAACCATCAAAGAGACTTAACGAAATTAATCTTGGAGACCGGCATAAAAAAATTGGACTATGCTCCTACCTCATGCACTTTTTCGTGCAAGAAATACCCCTCCGCCTCTTTGTGTAACCTCACCCCTTATGAAATTCTCTACGGTGCCCCTCCTCCATTAAGGGACCTAACCCCAACTCTGAGATTAATGATTCCTTCAACACCCCCTTGCTAGACAGACTTAAAGCCCTTGAACAAACCCAGCACCCAGCGATACCTGTGAAAACAGTTGGCCACTGCTTAGCATCCTGGAGACGAGGGAACTCCACATTGATATCAAGTGGGAGACTTCGTCTACATGAGACAGTGTCAGGTGTCATCCCTTGGAACCCTGCTGGAAAGGATCATACCAGGTGCTGATTATAACACCTACAGTGGTGAAAGTGGATGGGATCACTTCCTGGATCCATACCTCCCATCTCAATCCTGCGCCCTCTCCAGACTCTGGCTGGAAACTGGAACAGACTGGTAACCCTCTCAAGTTGCATGTCCGTGGTGTGGGTAGGGCTATGGATTCTTCCCCTGACCACCAGCAGTCCTAATCCCCATCAGCCTGTTCAGCAACAATGGCAAGTTTTATAAATCCTACTGGGCAAGTAGTGTGGTCTATTTCACATACAGGCACCTTATGGACTTGGTGGCCATCTCTCCACCCGGATATTTTTCAGCTTGCCATAGGATTCTCTGACTGGGATCTCCCTGACATAGTGGACCCCACACAGATGCCACTCAAACCCAAACCAGGGCAACATAGACCAACTTACCCCATGAATTATTGATGTCATCTCCCCCAGCTCAGGTGTAAACTAGCCAGTCTTGTGTATTAAGTGTGCCCAGCTGATTTCTGAAGTCACAAAAAGGCCCAAACCTGTGGAGGACCCAGTGACTTTTATTGTATATCTTGGGGTTGTGAACACACGGGACCTACATTGTGAAACGCAAACTCCCCAGACAGTATGATTTGGGTAGGATGAAATGACATCTGGATTGATCCCAATAAATGTGCCGCTATCCAAGTGGTGTCAAAAACTTGCTGTGGAAAAAATAGTCTATGTTACCCCCTCAATATAACTTTCACTTCCAAAGGAAGGGGCTACCTCAGAACAACATGGCCTATGGGAAATACTTGGGGAATGCGATTCTATATTAATGGCCCTGGTTATGACTTTGGTCTCTGGTTCACCATCCGGCTTAAAAAGGAAGAAAATCCCACAGCAATAGGGCCCAATCCCCTCAAGTCAGGAATTAAGCCTCCTCAACCTCCCATGCCTAGATCTACCAAAACCCCTCTACCATATCATACTTCGCAGTTTCCATCTTTGCCTACTTCCCCAGTCCAGAGTACAGCTGACTCCTCCCCCTGGGAAATAATTAAAGGAACCTTTATGGTACTGAACTCCACACAGTCAGAACTCCTTGCATTTCAGCCCAGGTATTTGACAGCTCTGTACATTATTGTATAATGGTGCAGATACTCCCCAGGGTGCTCTATCATGATGCAGAATCCTTTGAAGGTCTACTAGGGGGACAACCAACCCGATTTTGCCGGGAGCCAGTGTCCCTTACTCTAGCCAACCTATTCGGGCTAGGAGCTGCTGCAGGAGTGGGTACAGAAACAGCTGATATGATCCATGGATCACCACAAATGGCCTGATTAGAAACAGCAATAAATCAAGACTTGAAGACGTTAGAGACCTCCATCACACTTTTGCAGGAATCCTTAACCTCTCTCTCTAAAGTTGTTTTACAGAAAAGTCGAGGATTAGACCTCCATTTCATGAGGGAGGGGGGCCTCTGTGCTGTACTGAGAGAAAAATGCTGTTTTTATGCTGACCATACTGGAGTTGTAAAATAATCCATGAGTAAATTGAGAAAATTCCTTGTAGAGCACCAGAGAGAAAGGGAGATTCAACAAGTGTGGTTTGAGTCATGATATACCCAGTCCCCCTGGTTACCTACACTCCTATCAGCCTTAGCTGGACCCCTGATCATGCTTATGGTGTTGATAACTGTGGGACCTCGTTTGCTTAACTACATAGTTTTCTTTCTCCAGGCTCAGATTGGGCAGGTAAAACTCATGGTAATCAGACAGAAATACACTTCACTGGCAGAAATAGAATGGGAGACCCCACAATAATTATGATTCATTACTTTTAAGATTAAAAGTAGGCAGAAAAAGGAGTGAGAAATGAAAGAATTAATGAAATTGAAATTGAAACGTAAAGAAACAGGTTTTGTAAAGTTTACAAGCTGTGCTCAGAACCTGAAATTCCTGTGTCAGTGAAGACAATTCCCAGAACTGCCCGTTAGATGTGTTGAAATCTTCCCTGACCACTTAGTTACTTAACAACCCCTTCCCAGAAACCGTGCATGTCAGCACGTATACATCTCAGGGCTTCAACCAATCAGTTTAAATGTATACCCCTTCTCAGGGCTGACCAATCACCCCCTGCCCGAACTGTTCCCGCACATGAATGTGCTAATCATGTTTTACAGTTGTTATTTGATTTTCCCACAGTATATGATTGTCGCGACCCCTTGCCCGCAAGGAAGACGCAACTCAGAAATCTTCTTTCAGCAGTTTATTCAGGCCTTGATTAAAGTATCTTCTAGTGACCCCCCTCCTCCTGAGCGCCCAAGCTCAGTCTAATAAAGCCTCCCATGTACCAATCTTAAGCCGCCACGTGGATCTTTCTCATAGGGTAGCAAGGGATAGCGTGCCAACTCTCCATAAAAGGAGTTGCTTACTACAGGCCACAGTGGAACCCGGCGCCATCTTCTAATGGCGGCCACAATCTACAACAATGGCTTACCACAGTTCCCCCTTCTATTTTATAAAACAATGCAGGCGAAAGTAGAGGTCCTATCCCACTGTGCAGAAGCGGCTGCAATGTATGGTTCAGTCCTAAGGAGGCGCCTTCCCCAGACCTGACCCCATATCAGCCGACGCCTTTTTTCGTAGGGCGGGGGCGTGGACGTCAAACCCGCATGCAATAGGACATGCTTTCCTTGAGGTCCGTTGAGGGATCACTCAAGTGCAGTGCTTTGCCTCGCATCCTGCATCTTGACGACGGCGAGAAGTAGGGGAACACAGGTAGCCTGGTAACAATAACAAATTTTTAGTTGGCAACACAATCCCTAAGCCCCAGAGGAAAGTAAAGAGTCTGTAGCCGAGAAGAAAGACCAGTCCTAAAACCCATCTGCGTGCAATGGTAACAAGACCTGCAGAGTGCAAGGGCTATTCAGTACTGGGGGAGAATAAGAAAGAGGACATGCCAATCCCAGTGCACTGTGAAATTAACTTGGGGTGCAATGGCCATGCCCAGAAAATCACTGTTTAAGATGTGCAAGCCAGATTTGCAGAGACATGCCATTTTCCAAGGCCGCAAGAGCCTATACAATCATAGCCTTCTCCTGTGTATGGCGAGTTTTAAGGCGACAGAGAAGCCACAAACAAAGTATAATACCGAAGCAACACATTGCCCCCAAAATGCCCACTCCCACCCACTCCTTAAAGAAGGAAAAGGCAGAAGATAGCCAACTGGTGAATTGACCCAAAGTCACTGGTTCGACACGGGTACTATTCAAAACAGCAGTTTGAGTTAGTTGAGATTGGAGTAAGTTTTCTGCTTCCATGGACCAGGTTCCGGATAAATATTTCCTGATGATGTGGGAGGCATTCCTGGAATCATTAAATCTGACAGAGGTTATACATAAATGTGCACGTTGATCAACACAACCTAAATATACTAGATCAGACAATTTCTCAACTTGATCTTGAAGCAGATTTATCCTTTGATTAGCAGCCAGAATCCCAGATAAAATGTGTTGATTAATTCTACTTTGAGATTTACGTATGGTGGATGTTTGTTGAATAACCTCATTAAGAGTGGCAGCAGTTTGTACTTGGCTGGCCATGGCTACTCCAGCTGTAACTGCTGCAGCAGCAGATACCGCCACAGCTGTCACTATAACTGCCATAATACCAAAATCTTTACGGGCTCTAATCAGTTCAACAATAGGAAAAGATTCCGGATCCACAGTAACTGGGATCGGGACAAAGGTTGGAATTTTCATAATCACTGCCACAGTCCAAGAGCCATTCCAACACTCAGTTAAATAACAGGTAACATTAGAACAATTAAGCATCCCCTGTGATGTATCATTAGCCAAAAGAAACAGGAACGGAGATTGGAGACAGACTGCTGCAGAGGATAACGTAGCATTACTTAATTGTGCGTTATGTGAAATATTTCCAAGTCTCCTACCTCGATCCGAGTCTTGGATACTACCAGAAACATTAAACAACCAGCTTTTGACTCCTCGTAATTGAGCCAAAGTGGAGATATCAGCTGTGGCTCCCTTTTCATTGGAAATTAACCATTGAAACCAAGACCAACCTGTTCCTATAGAGGAATTACAGTTGGAAGAATTATATAAGTATCTTTTATGAGAGGGGGAAAGAGAGAAACCCTTAGAGACCTGATGTTTCTCCCAAGAGTGATCTTGACAAGGCGTGAATGTTCAGGGGGGTATCCTGTTTGTTGATTAGCAAACTTGCCTTGTCCCAAAAGCATATCCTTATCCTAGGCAGGGCGTCTCGCTGCATGATTTTGAGCAGCTTGCTCTACTGCACCCTCTAGCATAAATGCTCTCCAATCCAAAATTTCCCTGGGGAGACACAAGCGCAGACTAGATTAGCCCAATCTGAAGGAGTCATACAAAATCTAGCAAGTCCCTCCACCTGAGTAAGGGTGAAAGCGGCATCCACGCCATAAGTGCGGACAGATTCCGCCAAGGTTTTAATTATCTTAAAGTCTAAAGGCTCATGATATCTTCCCCTGTTATTGTCCTGAAATACAGGGTATGCAAGTCCCATATCTGTATTAACTGTCCTCCAAACTTGCGCATGATAAGATCTCCCGGAATTTTGGCTCCCCCCCACATACGGGGGTGGGGCAACCGGCACCATATCTTTTTCAAGATATTCTACCTCCTCCTCCTCAGAGTGTTGTTGACCAATATTGGATCCCGTCCCCTTTTTACAGTAGGCCTGCGTGCCCTGTAACCCTTGTTTCTTTTTCTTCATTTTTATCTTGCGTAGTTGTTGTAGGAATATATCAAGGTCCTCAGAACTCTCTGAGCCGCTTGTGTTCGCAGGCGTTTTTAATTCAGCCAAGTCTGGGTAGAGCCTTCTCCTATTTTTAGTATCAGGCTCTTTTGCTTTCTCACTACTCTTACTCCCAATGCTCTCTGCCACTTCACTATGTGATCCTTCAGACTTTTCCTCATGTAGTTGTTCAAGAACAGCTTGACCCTCACTCACAGCTTCCTGGCATTTACTATCTACTATACATCCTCTAACTAACTTACAAAGTGGTATAACACCACCCTCTAAGGTACCTTGTTCACGAGCGAAATCTAGATCTTTCCCTAATTTGTCCCAGCTAGGTATAGTAAGGCTGCCCGAAAACGCAAACCACGGTGCAGCAATATCTGTCTTCTGTAAAAATCTCTGTAAAGTACTACGTTTCACTTCTAGTCCCTTGGAACGTACCAGGCCATGTAGGACCAGGAGAAGCGGACTTGAAGATGTGGCACCCATGACACAACAAAAGACACACAAAAAACAAAAGTGAAAGTACACAGTGCAGCTGCAATAAAATGTAACGCTCTCTCTTGCTTTACAGAGGAGCTGCCCCGCTTTGATCGCGGATCCCACTTACCTGGGACTAATCCCCGCTTTGATCGTGGATCCCACTTACCTGGGACTAACCGGTGCACCACACCTGACTACTGAAAGTTCTGGTTCCCGGGTCTCGGCACCACTTGTCGCGACCCCTTGCCCGCAAGGAAGACGCAACTCAGAAATCTTCTTTCAGCAGTTTATTCAGGCCTTGATTAAAGTATCTTCTAGTGACCCCCCTCCTCCCGAGCGCCCAAGCACAGTATAATAAAGCCTCCCACATACCAATCTTAAGCCGCCACGTGGATCTTTCTCATAGGGTAGCAAGAGATAGCGTGCCATCTCTCCATAAAAGGAGTTGTTTACTACAGGCCACAGTGGAAGCCGGCGCCATCTTCTAATGGTGGCCACAATCTACAACAATGGCTTACCACATATGTTGATTTGCTAAAGGAGGCTATGATGTATATAAAGTCCCTGCACTCTCTAAAGATTGTATATAATATCTTCTCAAGTTGTTCTCGGGGCTCTTTGTTCTTTGCTCCTCTGAAGTGAGCTTTGAGCCCCAGCATGCTGGACCCCAATAAACCATTTGCTGTGGCATGAGACAATAGGTGCTTGGGTTTTCTCATGTCTCCAAATCATATAAAGAATCTATACCTGACAGTCAGTAAGCCTCAAATTGGAGAAGCAGTGCAGTATTAGCGGCAGGGCTATTTGATCACTCCTGAATCAAAGGAAGGGTGTTCAGGCCACCCAATGCCATTCTGGACTTCAAATATTACCTAGATTTCTGTTTTCATACTTGTATTTCACCAGTATATTCTTGTAAATATCGCAGGTTCCCAATACCTTAATTCATCCCACAGAATGATTCCTAAACCAAATCGAACCTGTTATTACCCTTAAACATGCAATATTTCCTCAATCTAACTTAACAGAAGAACAAGGATATTGTTGGTCTTACAATACAGGAATATAGGGGATCTTTCACCTGCTGAGAACCTCAAAGTTCCATGCAGAAATGATCCCTGAAAAAGATGTAGACACCTATGAAATACCTGAGAGTGCAAAAGTCAACTTCCATGTAAAACAACCTGGTCAAAATGAAGGGATGTGTCTAAAACCCTCTCTCTTCTTAATGTAGATTAAATCGACCAAACCAGGCCTGTGTGGAGAGCTGTTCCCGGGTGCCTATGGTTGATATACCATTCTATCTTGTGAAAGTGTCACAGGAAGTATGGGCAGCCTCCATCTCATGGAACCCTTGGAAGCAACTGTTAGGACAAAGTGGATGCCAATGCAGTGACCTCATTCAGTTCGTGAAGGAAGTGACCTATCAAACTTCCTTGGTGATGGAACTCTCTGAACTCGGGATCCAGGAAGCCAGGCACCCAGAGCCAGTCCCAGTCCCAATTCCAGTGGTCTCACTTGTTTGGATTTACCAAGGACAGAGTCAGTCTTTCTTAGTACCTACTGAAGTGAGAATGGCCAAATGCCAGGAGAGCTCTGAAGAGGGGCCTTTTCTGAGAAAGCAGATAGTGGCTCAACCATGGCTCCTGACAACTTCACAGAGTTGGCAAAGAAGACCAGTTCTGAGATTGGACAGGCCATTTTCGTGGAACATAGTATGGCCCAAAAATCAGAGGAAACTCAGGATACTCACAGACATACTTGGGGGAAGGAGGTTCCATTGTGGGTGTCGGTGTGAGTTTGTGGTTTTGTCTCATGTTCTGAGAATAGGTAGGAAAGGCGGTTTGTTTGTTTGGACTGGAATGTTTCTAGAAAGTTGTTTGACAATGCGAGTGTTTCTATCTCTGTGTATCCCACTGAATCTGTTTTTGTAGACATTTGAAAAGCGAATGCATCAATGGTTGTGTCCTGTCTAGTAGAAAGCTTCCCCGCATTCATCTTGCCAAATTAAAGAATCAAGAGCTGCTTGCCTTATGGATGGGCAACACCTATTATCTTCCTAAGTTCCTCTTTTCTTCCTGAATACTGGCCACTCTCCAGAATAGCCTCATGGTATTATTTCCAAGATATGTACCACCTCCAAGCTCTGTGACATGATCATGTACTGGATAGCTGAAGGGAATGAGAGCATCTCAGAAAACTCAGATATCAGTGCAACCACTAAAGTCTCAGTGGAGAAACACTACTTTGGACTTTTGTTCTGTTGTCCTGAATGTCAGGAAGGTGTTTGCCTCAGGCCACCCCTGTGTGAAACCTGAAGAAATCAATTTTCAAATCGAAAAGGATGGGCGTCACCTGTGGCTCTTTGCTTAATTGCTTTGGACATGGATGTGGCTGAATCAGCCTCTTTGCCCTGTGTGAGGCAGTGGCTTAGATTCTCAGAACCTGATGGATCTAAAGAAAGTTTCCAAGTGTGCATCCAAAACCAAAATGGCCAAAAGAGCAGTCATTGTGGATGAAGTCTCTCGCCTTCCTCTGTAAGCTTCCTGACCTCCATCAAGTGAGAATAGAGATCCGTTGGGTCAAACCAGTTCTTCAAAGCTCGGCAGAGGCTAGCCAATAGGTGCTTGGGTTTTCTCAGGACACCAATTCACATAAAGAATCTATACCAGACAGTCAGTTGGCCTCAAACTGGAGAAGCAGAGCAGTATTAAAGAAGGGCTATTTGATCACTCTTGGTTCACAGGAAGGGTGTCCAGGCCACCCTGACTTTAGGCAAATGAGGTGCAAGGGAGCTTATTTTGTACACGGTCTTGGGCTGCGCCCGTCATGGAAACCTCTAGCCAGAGGTTATTCAGAGTGTCTATGTTGAAGAAGATGAGGGCCATGTGGGAGTGTTTTGGTTTTAATTGTGGTCATTTGTTGGTGGTTGGAAGAGAATCCTGGGTCCACCTGGGCTGGAATTCTGGTGTGATGCCCCTTAAAGACTGAGTTCTGGAACTGACCTCAGAGAAGTATTGCCATTAATTGTGTTGGGATTTTAGGCGGCCATGCATGAGAGTCGCCATTGGAAACTGAGATCTAAGCCTGGGGTGGCTATTCACCAAGCACTGTCAATCTCAGCCAGGACATCACATGATTTTATTATGAAAGACTTGGCAGCCATTGTTGACAGTCAAAACACACATGGACCTCACATTGTAGACCTCAATGGGCCTGGCTTCATGTGGCCTTTTGGCCACACTTTGGGAAGCCTTGCCTCTGAGAATTCTCGAGAGGTTTCCTTGAAATGTGCTTCCTAAAAATTTAATGGTTCCTGAATGAATTGAAACCCACAGTTTCTCCAACTTCATCCTTGAAAAATTTCTAGATAAATACCATGAAATTTTTGAAATTTCCATGACCAGGTGGCACTGGAGAACCTTTGGATGTCCTGTTGCTGATCAAGAGTGTACCAGACAGTGCCTTCCTTGACTGGGTTTCATGAAAATGGTGTAGAACAGAGCTGCCAGTATGGTGGAGCCTGCTGAGTAGTGGGCCCAGAGCTGTGGTGTGCAGTTGTGTGATAAAACATCTGTGGTGGGGTCATGTGGATCTTACTTCGGCTTCCAAATGCTTGTGATTGACATGGTGCAGCCAGCAGACTTTTGTATATTAAGCCATCTTGTTAGATGGAGAGTTTTCAGGGCAATGTTCAGAATCAAGTTGCTACGGTCAAGGGGGCAAGCAATGTGGCATAGAAGCCTGATTGGTGCATTCTCCATCAGACCCTTACCCACCACACGTGACAGAACTCCCTCCAGCACTGTGTTCCAGTTGAACTCCTTGTATTTTGTGAAGCAAATACCAAACTCCCAGTGCAGCAACAAGAAACACAACAAAATTGGAGAATGACCAAATGGCTTCACAGTCTACACGGAAAGATTCTTAGACCCCAGTGGCCACAGCTTACCCACAAAGAGAGAATTCAGCACTGCTGCCTCATGTTCATTGGAAAATAAGAAACCATGTCCTGCATGTAACATAGATGCATACACAGCTTTGATGATCTCACTACAAAGGAAGCTAAAGCTCCTGAAAACAACATATATTTCAAGTGTACAATCTCAAAGACAGTTTCCCAGATGTCTTGAGGGCTGCACACTTCCATGTTTGTGGAGTGTTTACAGTCTCCATTACTTTTGGAAACTCCTCTACCACCTCCAGTGTTGTGAACTCCCGAGCATTTTCCATTCCAGATATGTATTCATAGATTTTCTAACTCTTCTCCTCTAATTGTATCTTAATTGGGGCGAAGGTAATGTCAAGGCATTGTTCTGGATGAGAGTGGGAAGATTTTTTTGTAGCACATATTTGCATACACATTGGATTCATTTTCCAATTATTAATTCAAAATACTTAATCCCTCATAGTAACCCACTCCCTACTAGACTCTGACTACAAATCCTAATATGATGGATAAAAATAGACCAAACCAAATTGAAATACAAGCAGTTCAGAGGATGCCAGGTGTACATTTGGACGTTCCTTTTGCATTATATATGGTAGGAGTTTTAAATCTAGTGAATTTTTTGTTGAAACACTTCTCCATGTGTTTTTAAAGTTAACAAATATGTGAATTCATGTCTCCATTTCTCTGTAGCCTAATCAGCACATATATTTTTATATGTACATATAAAATCCTACCTGGTACCACACGTACATTCTTGTGAGGTGGCTGACTTGGCAGATACAAATTGTAAGAAGAGATCACTCCTGTTAAACACTGTTGGAACTGAAAATTCAACCTATGAGTGAGTATCCTAGCTGAACAACATTATACATAAATTCATGTTCAGTAAAATGAATATTTTTAGATCTGTGGATGATATATATTTCATGGTGAATTTCATTTGGCTTGTATATTAATACTTTTTAATTTCTGTGTGTGTATTTTAATGTCTGTATATATATATATTTTTTTTCCAGAGATTTCAAAATATGAAATAAATGTATCTTATTATTTACTCCCTAAATTCATTAATATTTAAGTGCGTATTTATAATCAACTTTTCATAAGATTATTCTAAGACATATTCATCCTCCTGAAATACGTATTTGTTTCCTAGTACTGAAAACTAAGTTCAGTGAATTGTGCATACATATCCTAATATTTTTACACTAATTGACCCAGGTTAATATAAATGCAAGTAGATTCCTATGGGACATGATGTGTATTTTGACGTTCATTTTTTTTCAACACTTGTACATTACTATTTCCTCAGTTTATGCACATCATAAGATATATATTTCATCCACAAGTTCACAAATTTAAAGGCTTTTGTTTCACTTTCAATCACTTCCTGCTTCAGAACACTTGTATTCCTCCAGGTTACATGACTGGTTTTTCATGAGACTTCTTTCCAAACACATTATTTTCGATTTCCACAATTACCTTTGAAGCAAAACTCACACATTCTTCATGATAAACCATAACCCTAATATTACCATTAGATGTATAACTGGTTTGAATGAATGCATATATATCAATATAAGGTTTCCTGTATATTTTCAGATATCAACTCGAACCATTATTTAAGTTGGAACCAGTTATATTATTTATTTACATTATGGTCTATTCATGCATTATTTCTATATTCATAGACACAGTGTACACCTATTTGTATTCAAAATACTAATTTACACGTCTTCAAAATACTGTTCCTAGAAATGGTGAAAGAAATACGCATGTCACCTGATCTACATATACATTTTATCACAGTAATATTCTGGAAACAAAAAGCAAATGTCACACTTCTGATTGTACTAAAGCCTAAATGCAAATTGAACATGGATTACTAAAATCATCCATGTCCAGGTTGCCTATTGCTCTCAAATGTCGATCCTATTGGTGACTACATATTTGTTTCTTTCTAAGATTATATATTCAACCTCAAACCTGTTGAAAATGTCTAATCCTATTACTCACCTTATACTTTGCCTGATTTCCTAATGTCTCTATTGATATATATTTTCCCCAGTTCATCATTGTGACTGCCTCTTAACATGTGCTGATATTTACATTCACTCTCTACATGAAACCCTATTGCTAAAGACCATTTTGTCCAAATCCTATACTCACTCATCTTTCTAAAACTACCGACTATCTTTCTAATCCTACCAACTATCCCTTTTTGACTGCATGTTCTCTTCGACATTCAATCATCCAAGGTACAATGTCCTATACCATTGTATATTGATTTATCTGAGACATCTGTGCAGAAATTAATTCAAAGCTAAGTATCCCAATCAAGGGCACAATGCCCTTCTGGGCATCAAATCTTACCTAGATTTCTGTTTTCATATTTATATTTCAACTGTATATTTTGTAAATATCGCATGTTCTCATAACCATTATTCATCCTGCAGAATTATTCCTAACCCAATCGAACATGTTGTTAACCCTAACCATACACTGTTCGCTCAATCTAACTTTACAGAAGAGCAGGGAAAGAGTTGATCTTCCAATACTGGATTGTAGGGTATCTTCCATCTGATGAGAACCTCAAAGGTCCATGCAGAAATGATATGTGGAGAAGAAGAAGGCAGCTATGAAGGACCTGAGAGAGCAAAAGTCATTTTCAATGTTAAACAACCGGGTCAGGATGAAGAGATGTATCTGAATCAGCCTTTCTCTTCTTAATGTAGAGAAGATGGACAAAACCAGGCCTGTGAGAAGAGCTGTTCCTGGGTGCCTATTGTTGATATACCATTCTAACTTGTGAAACTGTCACAGGAAGTACGGGCAGTCTCCATCTACTGGGACCCTTAGAAGCAAATATCAGTACACACTTCCTTGGTGATGGAACACTCTGAACTTGGGATCCAGGAAGCCAGGCACCCAGAGTCAGTCCCAGTCCCAGTCCCAGTGGTCTCAAATGTTTGGATTTACCAAGGACAGAGTCAGTCTTTGTTGGTACCTACTGAAGTGAGAATGGCCAAATGCCAGGAGACCTCTGAAGAGGAGCCTTTTCTGAGAAAGCAGGTAGTGGCTCAACCATGGCTCCTGACAACTTCACAGAGTTGGTGAAGAAGACCAGATCTGAGACAGAACAGGCCATTTTTGGGGAACATAGTATGGACCACCAGTCAGAGGACACTCAAGATATTCACCAACATACTTGGGGGAAGGAGGTGCCGTTGTGGGTGTTGGTGTGAGTTTGTGGTTTTGTCTCTTTTCTGAGAATAGGTAGGAAAGACTGTTTGTTTGTTTGGACTGGAATGTTTCTAGAAAGTCGTTTGACAAAGTGAGTGTTTCTATGTCTGTGCATTCCACTGTATCTGTGGTCGTAGACATTTGAAAAGCGAATGCATCAATGGTTGTGTCCTGTCTAGTAGAAAGCTTGCCAGCATTCATCCTGCACAATTAAAGAATGGAGAGAGGCTTGCCTTATGGATTGGCAACACCTACTATCTTCCTAAGTTCTTGTTTTCTTCCTGAATACTGGCCACTCTCCAGAATAGCCTCATGGTTTGGTTTCCAAGATATGTACCACCTTCAAGATCTGTTACATGGCCATGTACTGGATAGCTGAAGAGAATAGAAGCATCTCAGAAAACTCACATATCAGTGTGACCATTAAAGTCTCAGTGGAAAAACACTGCATTGGGCCTTTTGCTTACCTATTGTTCTGTTGTCCTGAATGTCAGGAAGATCTTTGCCCCAGGCCACCCCTTTGTGAAGCCAGAAGAAAAGAGTTTTCAAATGGAAATGAATGGGCATCACCTGTGGCTCTTTGCGTAATTGCTTTGGAAAGAGATGTGGCTGAATAAGCCTCTTTGCCCTATGTGAGGCAGTGGCTTAGATTCTCAGCACCTGATGGATCCAAAGAAAGTTTCCCAGTTTGCATGCAAAATGAAAATGGCCAAAAGAGCAGTCATTGTGGACGAAGTCTCTCGCCTTCCTCTGTAAGCTTCTTGACCTCCATCAAGTGAGAATAGGGATCCTTTGTGTCAAATCAGTTCTTCAAAGCCCTACAGAGGCTAGCACATAAGGGCTTGGGTTTTCTCATGACACCAATTCACATAAAGAATCTATACCAGACAGTCAGTAGGCCTCAAGTTAGAGAAGCAGAGAAGTATTAAGAGCAGGACTATTTGATCACTATTGGTTCACAGGAAGGGAGTCCAGGCCACCCTGACTTTAGGCAAATGAGGGGCAAGGGAGTTTATTTGGAAAACTGTCTTGGGCTGTGCCCCTCATGGAAACCTCCAGCCAGAGGCTATGAAGAGTGTCTATGTGGAAGAAGATGAGGGCCATTTGGGAGTGTTTTGGTTTTAATTGTGGTCATTTGTGTGGTGGTTGGAAGAGATGACTAGGTCCACGTGGCTTGAACTCTGGTGTGATTCCCCTTACAGACTGAGTTCAGGAACTGACCTCAGAGAAGTATTGCCATGAATTGTGTTGGGATTTTAGGAGACCACGCATGAGAGTTGCCTTTGGAAACTGAGATCAATGCCCAGGGTGGCTTTCCGCAGAGCATTGTCAATCTCTGCCAGGGCATCACATTATTTTATTCTGAAAGACTTGGCAGCCATTGTTGACAGTCAAAACACACATGGGCCTCACATTGTAGACCTCAATGGGCCTGGCTTCATGTGTCCTTTTGGCCACTCTTTGGGAAGCCTTGCCTCTGAGAGTTCTCCAGAGTTTCCTTGAAATGTGCTTCCTCAAACATTAATGGTTTCTGAATGAATTGAAACCCACAATTTCTCCAACTTCATTCTTGAAAAATGGCTAGATAAATACAATGAAATTTTTGAAATTTTCATGACCAGGTGGCACTGGAGAACCTTTCAATGTCCTCTTACTGATGAAGTGTGTACCAGACAGTGCCTTGATTGACTGGGTTTCATGAAAATGATGTAGAACAGAGATGCCAGTATGTTGGAGCCTGCTGAGTAGTGGGCCCAGAGCTGTGGTGTGCAGGTGTGTGATAAAACATCTGTGGTCGGGCCATATGTATCTGACATTGACTTCCAAATGGCTTGTGGCTGACATTGTGCAGCCAGGAATCACTTATATGTCTGATAACTCTCCATATAAGGCATCTTGTTATATGGAGATGTTTCAGGACAATGTTCAGAATCAGGTGCTATGGTCAAGGGGACAAGCTATGTGGGATAGAAGCCTGGTTGATGCATTCTCCTGCAGACCCTGATCTATTTCATGTGACAGAACTCTCTCCAGCACTGTGTCCCAGCTGAATTCCTTGTATTTTGTGAAGCAAATAACAAACTCCCAGTGCAGCAGCAAGAAACACCATGAAAAGTGGAGGATGACCAAATGGCTTCACAGTCCACACGGGGAGTCACTTAGCCTTCAGTGGCCACAGTTTACCTACAAAGAGTGAATTCAGCACTGCTGCCTCATGTCCTTTGGAAAATAAGAAACCATGTCCTCCACGTCACATAGATGCAGATCCAGCTTTGATGGTCTCATTAGAAAGAAAGCTAAAGCTCCTGACAACAACATATATGTTAAGTGCCCATCCTCAGAGGCAGTTTCTAAGGAAGTCTTTAGGCCGGCAGAGCTGCATGTTTGATAGCGTTTACCTATTAGACCAGGATGCAAGAAAAGACCACTGACTCCAATTAAAATCAAGTTAAAGCAAGCTTATAATTTCCACTGCCCAGGTGGCCTCTCCCTCCCAAAACAGTGGGAACAAGACAGCCACCCAAATTTCCTACAGCCCAGGTTTATAACCCAGAATTTTACACTACAGGGGGGTTACAAATATCCGAACTCTGACAAGCATCACACTAATCGTAGTTTATATATATATATATATATATATATATATATATATATATATATATATATATATATATATATATATATATAAAAATATATATATATATATTTTTTTTTGCTGGCCCCAACATCAGAATTTATGAAAACCATTAGAACCTCAGAGAGGGTCATTGTCTGGCCAGGGAAGGCCAATATTTATGAGGTGTCAATAAAGTTTCATAGAGGGCTGTTCCTGGTCAAAGTGCCAGGCATGGGTGAGTTCAAGGCCACGGGCAGGCATTCCAAGCAGGTTCAGAATTTGGTGTAATTTATAGTTAAGCCAAAATTTTCTTTTCATGGCTTTGTGGCAAGATGGATCCAAATTTTAATAAAAGATCAGGTTGGGTCTATCATTCCCCCCTTTTCTAATGTGTCCCTTTCAAATCTTTGATAGGGTAGGGGAAGAGCACTGAGGGAATTTTAATTCCTCACGTAACAGTCTCCATATTTTTTGAACTCACACAAAACCAGTCTCCCTGATTTTACCTGACTTAATTAAATACTTAAAATGAAAGTCTATCTATTTTTGGCTCCATTGTTGTAAGAAGAGAGTCGTCACTCATTTTGACTTCTTCTGAGCTGAGAGAGGGTGACATGAGGGGCACAACATGAGGGATATGAGTTGCCTTTTAGAAGTCAATTCGGTTTGAAGTCTGGTTGTGGTAGAACAGTTTGTAAAGTCATCTGGGGATGGGTTCTTCTATGAGAGAAACAAAAACCATGAGTACTGAATAAATGTTGCAGCAGCTGAAACATGTCACTGTATAGATGTCCCCTGATCTGTCTTCAATATCCCCAGTTATCAGGACTTTCAACTTAACTTTTAGTGTCATAGTTGTTTCACCCCATAAGATACAGTTTAATAATTTAATGTCATCTGATCTTGCAAATTCCTTTTACTAGTATGACCTCTGTGTGTAATAGAGAAACCTTTAATTCTGTTATTCAGGGCTGGATAATCGTACTAGCAAACACCAAGCCTACCTGTGTAGGTTAGGAATATCTGTAGGCCTTAAACAAAAAACTTCTGCCTCTGGTACCTCCTCTTGATAGTCTCTTTTTATACTCATCAGGCATTACTGTCTGAGAATCCTTCTTTGTAGCCTCCAGTCTTACTTATTTTGGGAGGCTACCATAAAGTGTATACGTTAAAATATTATTATAACTATTATTTTTTAAAATGCCCAGGAATGGCTGTATTTTGGGTTTATCTGTCTTTGCTAAGAGTTTAAGATGAAGCAGTAAAACTGACTTTTGTTTCTATCTATTGTTAACAGTCAGTTGAGATTTTATGGGAGTCATTCCTGGGGAAACATGAGAGCAGCTTCTCAGTTCTGCTAGTGCCATTTGCGCTAGTTGAGTCCAGGTCTTGCTTGACCATGTGGCTTCTCTCGGAAGCATCAGGAATATCTCCCTTCTCTGATGACTCTCTTCTTCGTAGAAAATGCACTGATTGGCTTTCTGTTCTCCAGCGGTCTCATTAATCTTCCTGATCAGGAGGTTATGTGGCTCAGAGTTGCAAAGTTCTTTAGAGAAGTCTCCTGTTCCCTGGATACAGACTGACTCAGAGGGCAAGAGCCAAATATTTGTTTTATTGTCCCTTTTCATTTAAATTAAATTTTAAATCCTAATCTTAAACATACAGCAAATAAATTTTAACAGCCTTATATTAAGAGTACTGTGCTTTAATGTCTATAATTTAAAATTATTTATCTTTTTATTATTTGGGATCTGTATTTTTCTGTCTGTCTTGTAGGTGATGACTTATTATCTTAAATTAACCAATATTGTGTTCTAAAAGCAACTCTTTTTTAAAACACTAACAGGGAATCTTTAGTTAACTTATAAGGAAATTCAAAATAAAATTAACAAGAGTAAAAATACTTAGTTCGTGTAATAGCTACCCTGAATTTTAGGCTGAGTTATACATTATATCCCCTTTTTGAGATCCTAGTAATCTTGACAGAAAAACATAACTTTAAATTAAATAACATCTGACCTACTGCTTTCGTAGTTATTCTCACATGTTGTAAGATGAGACACAGAGCCTTATCTCAGGTAAGGCAGGGCTCTATATAAATCTTAAGTGTTTTAGTTCTAAAGCTGATCTTTGTTTTTTAAATATCATTTTACACAGTTTACATAAATTGTTTGAGGTCACATGAATATTAGCTAACACCATATGATATCACATTTAAAACATGAATTAAAGAAAGGCTGAAAGTTTTTAACCTTTACATAGATTAGGCGCTCATTAACTTAAAAAATATATTTAAATTTTTTCCCAATGTAAAAAGTAACATAAAACTTTATATATCTTATTGATAACAAGTAAATAAATCCCCAATATATATATATTTTTACCATACAACTTCAGAACACCAGCTTGATGAAATGCTCTTTTAAAGTTTCTACCTTACAGAATTGTATACCTGGAAGATATGAGCACATTAATAGCATCACAATGACATTGATGTTTTTACATTAACCAAGTTTAGCTTTTAAAGAAATGGCAGTAGAGTGCTCTAAAATAACAGTTCTTATTTAATCAGTTGTTTAATTTTTATGGTTGCTTGTTCTAGAAAAATAAAACTTTATAAACACAATGTTATGGGTAAACTTTTGTTTTAAGGAATTTGTGTCGCTTTATCACATGACTGATTTTTACAATCTTATACAGACTTTAGAACAAACTTATACAGACCTTACTAAATCAATCAGATATCTAACAAAAGTACTCATGAATGAGTAATCCCATATCAAATTAACTTCACTTATTTATCAAAATATTAGAGAAATGTATTGAACAGTGTAAACCATTTCTTTGTTAAAGGAAAAGTCCTAGAACCAAGGCATATTAGACAGTTTATAGACATTAATATTTTATTAGATTTTTGAGCAGCTAGAAAAACTTGTAAGCTTAAATTTAAAGACATTTATTGTTATTTGCTTATCCAAATTTAAAGTGAATCATTTAAATCACGTGAATTAAAGATCTTTGAATCCACTTTTTAAAATTTGTTTTTATGAGTGCTTTTTTTAATGATCGCTCCTTATATATGTTAATTTGTATATCACATATATGATATACGAACATATGGATATATAGACATACAACACATAACAAAAGTGTGCACAAATGATAATAGTAAGGCCTTGTAGCTTTTCGCAGGTGAAATCTCCATTGCAATGTTTCAAAACTCCACTGTTGGTCAAATATAGAACTGATCAGAAAAATATTAACCTAGTTCTGTAGGATCAAAATAATGAGCTCAAAAAAAAAAAAAATCTAAGGAAAAAATGAGAGTCCTAGAAAAAATGACTGGCCAGTGATTAGTAAATACCATACGATATACCTTTTTTTTTCCCACTTAGACATCAGATCAGTCTCCTACTGAGTTTGCAGGCTTCTTTCATTTACATTTCAACATAAGTCCTGGCTGAGTTCTGGAAGGAGCTGGACAAAACTGCTATTCTAAGCAGACACCTCAGGCCTAAGGCACTTTAACCATAATTTTCAGGTGAGGATGTTGAAAATTATGATACAATTTTAAGATACAATTCACAAAATTTTATACCTTAACATCTTTTTTTGTCAACAGATACCATACTATGATTTACTATCCTTGTCCAAATTAATGCACTGATACACACTGTGACATTTTCCCAGGCTACCCAATTAAAAATTGGTTAAAAAAAAGACTGAATGATTGGGAAGTTACTTGCCAACTTGGAAGTAGAATTCTTTAGTTTTCCATTTTAAGTATTTAAGTTCTCTGGCATGAATTATCTGAAATCATAAACTAAAAAATTACCTAAACCCGACTTTTAACTTCAAGATTGTGCAATGCTTCAAAAACCCATTCAGATACCATATTGTTACAATAAAACATCATCATTTAGACACACATTCAGCTAAGATCATTCTCAAGAAACAATTTATAATATCAACACATTATTGCACATGTCTTAAATGGCCAGAAACAAAGACAAAAGACAGACAGAAAGGAGCTCCAGACTATGGCTGACAGGACAGAAGCCTTTAAAACAGCAGAAAAGAGAAAAATCTCCTACACAAGTGGCACGATATATGTCCCCACAAGGGCATCAGATGTTTTCACAGAGGGGGAACCTGAAATGCAATATCAAAGGTCTCCATGGTGACTTTACTGCATTTAGTGTCTCCTTTTTCTTTTTCTCTTTTTTAAAAAGACAGAGGTGGCATAATACTTACAGTGCAGGGAAGGAAGGAGGGAATTCACTGAAGCAACAGGACTTCGGCAGCTACTGGGACTCCCTCAGTCCGGTCTTTTACTTACAGGATTAGCTCCTCTGGTTCGGTTCCACCCCAAGCACGCTGAATCTCCTAACATTTCAGTAGTCAGCTCTCAAAAATTCCAGGGTCAGGGGCGGTATCAAAATTTGTAACTTAAATTTCGGTTCCGGACCTTGAAGCCAATTAATACCAATTTAATATAAGGACAGGGTTTGAGAAAAAGTAAAAGGGAGGTTTACTGCTTTGCTAACAAAGGAGAAAAACATGGGACTTTGTCCAAAGTTGTGACTCTCTTGATCTGGAGGGACAAGGGGTTTTAAAGGAGTTTCACTTGTTAACCTGGGAGATACTCAGTTATTAGGTCCCCAGCAGGCATTGCCCTCTGCCGTGGGTGTGCTCCAGACAGCCAGCTAGGGGCTTCTCTCATCCTGCTTAACAAAGGCGGGTATAGTGCATCACATTTCTTTAAAACACAGTCCAAAGGGGTGTCAGGCTTACATGATTTATTACCCATTTTCAAGTCCAATATCCTTAAGTTTTTACCACAGAAATCACACAACAAAACGCACAAAAACAAACAAATAAAAAACATTTAGAACACAGAACAAAACACACACACAAAAAAACAGAAACTCAGCAAATAAACAGAAAACCAGAGGAGCAATGCAGCGTCTTGCTAAAGCTCCGGGGTAGGAGCTCCTGCATGCCAGTCGGCACCTCTCTACACTTTCAGAGGTATTCCCTACAGAAAAGAACAGAGGAAAGAAGGATTCCTATTACTGTCCCAGACAGGAGTATATGTGAGCCTTCCCAGGCCACCTCTCTGTCATCAGAAGAGTACTCCCTTAACCGGATATCAGATGTTATAAAGGCGCCTCTTACCTATGAAGGCTTCCTCCACCAGGTGCTTGATAATAGTTTTAGTGCGATGGTTCACTGCAGTGATCCACGGACTGAAGGCTCATTCCAAGGTTTTGGAACTTGGCTCTCCAGCCCGGAGTCCTGGAGGATAGGCCAGCTTCAGAATTTCCAGCAGTCTGGCTTTGTGATCTGGTCGGGTCATGTTGCTGGGGAACTCCAAAATGTTAGTCCAGGACACAAGAAAAGACCACTGACTCCAATTAAAATCAAATCAAGGCAAGCTTAATATTTCAAGCAGCCGGGCTGCCTCTCCCTCTCAAACTGGCGGGAACAAGACAGCAACCCCACCTTTCCTACAGCCCAGCTTTATAGCCCAGAAAGTTACACAAAAGGAGGGTTACAGAAAACAGAACTTTGACAAGCATCACACTAATTGTAGTTTACATTTTTTTTTCTGGCCCCAGCATCAGAAATTATGAGGACCATTAGAGCCTTTGAGAGGGTCGTTGTCTGGCCAGGGAAGGCGAATATTTATGAGGTGTCATTAAAGTTTCAGAATGGGCTGTTATCTGGTCAGAGAGCCAGGCATGGGTGAGTTCAAAACATGGTCAGGCATTCTAAGCAGGTTCAGAATTTGCAGTAATTTATACTAAAGCAAAAATTATCTTTTCATGGCTTTTTGGCAAGATGGCTCACAATTTTAATGAAAGATCATGTTGGGTGATCAACCCTGTCCCTTACTTTTGGAAAATCCTCAACCACCTCCAAGGTTGTGAACTCCTGAGCATTTTCCATTCCAGATATGTATTCACAGAATTTCTAACTCTTCTTCTCTAATTGTGTCTTACTTGGGGCGAAGGTAATGTCAAGCCATTGTTCTGGATGAGAGTGGGAAGAATATTGTGCAGCACATAATTGCATACACATTGGATTCACTTTCCAATTTTCCAATTGAAATACTGAATTCCTGACAATAACCCATACCCTTCTAGACGCGAACTACAAATACTAATATGATGGAGAAAAATAACCCAAACGGAATTGAAATATAAGCAGTTCAGAGGAGGTATGGTGTATATTGGACTTGCCTTTTGCAAGATAAATGGTAGGTGTTATAAATCTAGTCATTTTTTAATTGAAATTGTTTTATATGTGTATTAAAGTTAACAAATATGTGAATTCCTATCTCCCTTTCGCTGTAACCTATTCAGCACATTAATTTTTATATGCACATATAGAATCCTACCTGATATCACACGTACATTTTTGTGAGGTGCCTGACATTGCAGATACAAATTGTGAGAAGAGATCACTCCACCTAAACGCTGTTGGAACTGAAAATTCAAGCTAATGGTGAGCTTCCTAGTTTAATAACATTATACATAAATCCATGTTCAGTAAAATGAATATTTTTGGATCTGTGGATGATATATATTTCATGGTGAAATTCGATTGGCATATATAATTCTACTTTTGAATGTCTTTGTGTGTGTTTGTGTGTGTGTGTGTATATATATATATACACACACACACACAAACACACAATATATAAATCTCTAGATTTTTCAAAATATGAAATATATGTGTCTTATATACACTCCCTAAATTCATTCATGTTCATGTATGTGGATTAATATTCAACTTTTCACAAGATTATTCTCAGGAATATTCATCCACCTGAAATACATATTTGTTCTCTAGTACTGAAAACTAACTTCAGTGAAAGGTGCAAACAAATCCTAGTATTTCTACATTAACTGACCTAGTTTAACATCAATGCAAGTAGATTCCTATGGGACATGATGTGTATTTTGACATTAATTATTATTCAACACTGGTACATTACTATTTCTTCAGTTTATACACATCATAGGATATATATTTCATCCACTACTTAGCAAATTTATAGGCATTTGTTTCACTTTCAATCACTTCTTGCTCCAGAACACATGTATTTCCCTATGTTTCTTGACTGGTCTTTTCATGAGACTTTTTTTCAAATATATTATTTTCGATTTCCATGATCAATTTTTAAGCAAAACTCACACACCCTTCATGATAAAACATAACCCTAAGATGACCATTAGATATATAACTGGTTGGAATGATTGATTGTGTATCATTATAACATTTCTTATATATTTTCAGATATCCATTCAATCCATTATTTAAAGTGGATCCAGTTATATTATTTATTCCCAGTATGGTCTATTCATGCATTATTGCTATATTCATAGACAGAGGGTATACCTATTTGTACCCCAATACAAATTTATATGTTCTCAAAATATTGCTCCTGGAAATGGTGGAAGAAATACTCATGTCACGTGATATACATATACATTTTATCACAGAAATATTCTGGACACAAAAAGCAAAGGTCACACTTTCAATTGTACCAAAGCCTAAATGGAAAGTGAGCATGGATTACTAAAAACATACATGTCCAGGTTGCCTAATGCTCTCAAATGTCAATCCTATTGGTGACTACATATTTGTTTCTTCCTAAGATTATATGTTCAACCTCAAGCCTGTTGAAAATGTCTAATCCTATCACTCACTTTGTACTTTGCTTGATTTCCTAATGTCTTTATTGATATCTGCTTTCCCTCATATTTTTCCCAGTTCATCATTATGACTGACTCTTCACATGTGCTGACATTTACACTCACTCTCTAACCGAAACCCTATTGCTAAAAAACTTTTTGTCCAAATCCTATACTCACTCTTCATTCTAAACCTAATGAGTACCTTCCTCATCGTACTGAATATCGCTTTTTGACTGGATGTTCTCTTCAACATTCAATCATCCAAGGTACAAGGTCCTATGCCATTGTATATTGATTTATCTGAGACAACTGTGCAGCACATAACTCAAAGCTAAGAATACCACTTAAGGGTCCAATTCCCTTCTGGGCTTCAAATCTTTCCTAATTTTCTGCTTTCATACTTATATTTCACCTATATACTCTTGTAAATATCGAAGGTTGCCAATACCATGATTCATCTCGCAAAATGATTCGTAACCCAAATCAAACATGTTATTAACCCTAAACATACACTGTTCCCTCAATATAACTTACAGAAAAGCAGGGCAGAGTTGGTCTTACAATATAGGAATGTAGGTGATCTTCCACCTTCTGAGAACCTCAAAGATCCATGGAGAAATGATCCTTGGAGAAGATTTATGCAGCTATGTAGGACCTGAGAGAGCAATAGAAATCTTCCATGGCAAACAACCTGGTCAGGATGAATTGATGGGTCTAAATCAGCCTTTCTCTTCTTATTGTAGAGAAGTTGGAAGAAACCAGGCCTGTGTGGAGAGCTGTTCCCGGGTGCCTAAGGTTGATATTCCATTCTAACTTCTGAATGTGTCACAGGATGTTGGGGCAGCCTTCATCTCATGGGAACCTTGGAAGCAACTGTTAGGACAAAGTGGTTTTCAAGGCAGTGACCTCATTCAGTTCCTGAAGGAAGTGACCTCTTCTCACTTCCTTGGTGATGGAATTCTCTGAACTTGGGATCCAGGAAGCCAGGCACCCAGAGCCAGACCCAGTCCTAGTCCCATTGGGCTAACTTGTTTGCTTTTCCCAAGAACAGAGTCAGTCTTTCTTGGTACCTACTGATGTGAGGATGGCCAAATGCCAGCAGATCTCTGAAGAGGTACCTTCCCTGAGAAAGCAGGTAGTGGCTCACCGCTGTCTCCTGACAACTTCACAGAGTTGGCAAAGGAGACCAGATCTGAGACAGGACAGGCCATTTCGGGGGAACATAATATGGCCCACCAGTCAGAAGACACTCTGGATAGTCACAGACCTACTTGGGGGAAGGAGGTGGCTTTGCCGTTGTGGGTGTGAGTTTGTGGTTTTTTTCTCATGTTCTGAGAATAGGTAGGAAAGGCGTTTTTTTTTTTTTTGGTGTGGAGTGGACTGTTTCTAGTAAGTCCTTTGACATTGTGAGGGTTTCTATGTTGTGTATCCCACTGTATCTGTGGTTGTAGACATTAGAAAAGAGAATGCATCAATGGACTTGTTTTCTCTAGTAGAAAGCTTCCCCACATTAATACTGCCCAATTGATTAATGGACTTCACTTTGCCTTATGGATGGGCAACACCTACTGTCTTCTTAAGTTACTCTTTTCTTCGTGAATTCTGGCCACTCTACAGAATATGCTCATGGTTTTGTGTCCCAGATATGTAACACCACAAGGCTCTGTGACATGGCCATGTACTGGATAGCTGAAGAGAATGAGAGCATCTCAGAAAACTCAGATATCAGTGTGACCAGTAAAGTCTCAGTGAAGAAACCCTTCTTGGGCCATTTGCTTACTTCTGATTCAATTACCCTGAGTGTCAGGAAGGTCTTTGCCTCATGCCAACCCTTTGTGAAACATGAAGAAAACTGTTTTCATATGGAAATGAATGGGCTTCACCTGTGGCTCTTTGCTTGATTGCTTTGGAATGGGATGTGTCTGAATCAGTCTCTGGTCCTTGTGTGAGGCTGTGACTTAGATTCTCAGCACCCAATGGATCTGAATAAAAATCCCATGTGCTTCCCAAACCGAAATGGCCAAAAGAGAAGTCATTGTGGATGAATTTTTTTGCCTTCTTGTTTTAGGTTCCTGACCTCCATCAAGTGAGAATAGGGATCCTTTGGATTAAATGAGTTCTTCAAATCCATGCAGAGGCTAGCCCATATTTGCTTGCGTTTTCTCATGACTCCAAATCACTTAAAGAATCCATACCTC
Source organism: Callospermophilus lateralis (assembly GCF_048772815.1). Classification (NCBI taxonomy): domain Eukaryota; kingdom Metazoa; phylum Chordata; class Mammalia; order Rodentia; family Sciuridae; genus Callospermophilus; species Callospermophilus lateralis. Next base: position 924,475 of record NW_027514034.1, read on the forward strand.
ACAGCCAGTAGGCCTCAAATTGGAGAAGCGGAACACTTTAACAGCAGGAATATTTGATCACTCCTGGTTCACAGGAGGAGTGTCCAGGCCACCATGATTTTAGGCAAATGAGGGGCAAGTGAGCTTATTTTGGACATTTTCTTAGGCTGTGCCCCTCATAGAAATCTCCAGCCAGAGGTTATGATGAGTGTCTTTATGGAAGAAGATGAGGGCCCTGTGGGAGTGTTTTGATTTTAATTGTGGTCATTTTTGTGGTGGTTGGAAAGAATGACTGGGTCCACCTGAGCTTGAACTCTGGTGTGATTCCCCTTAGAGACTGAGTTCTAGAACTGAACTCAGAGAAGTATTGCCATGAATCGTGTTTAGATTTTAGAAGGCCATGCATGAGACTCACCCATGAAAACTGAGATCTAGGCCCAGGGTGTCTTTCCACAAAACAATGGGAATCTCAGGCAGGATATCACATGATTTTATTCTGAAAGATTGGCAGGTATAGTTGAGAGTCAAAACACACATGGACCTCACATTGTAGACCTCAATTTGCCTGGCTTCATGTGACCTTTTGGCAACTCTTTGAGAAGCCTTGCCTGTGAGTGTTCTCCAAAGCTTTCATTGAAATGAGCTTTCTCAACACTTAATGGTTCCTGAATGATTTGAAACCCACAGTGCCTCCAACTTAATCTTTGAAAAATGGCTAGATAAATACCATGAAATTCTTGAAATTCCCATGACCAGGTGGCACTGGAGAAACTTTGGAAGTCCTGTGGTTGATCATGTGTATACCAGAGAATGCCTTGTTTTACTGGGTTTTATGTAAATGGTGTAGAACAGAGATGCCAGTAATTAGTATCCTGCTGAGTAGTGGGCCTAGAGCAGTGGTGGGCAGGTGTGTGATAAAACACCATGATGGGGCCATGTGGATCGGCCATTGGCTTCCAAATGGATTATGACTGACATAGTGCAGAAATCAGACACTTATATGTAAAGGCATTTTTTATATGGAGAGGTTTCAGGGCAATGTTCAGAATCAGTTAACTATGGTTATTGGGGCAAGCTATGTTGGATAGAAGCATGGTTGGTGCATTCTCCTGCAGACCCTGACCCACCACACGTGACAGTACTCCCTCCAGCACTGTATTCTAGTAGAACTCCTTGTATTTGGTGAAGCAAATACCAAATTCCCAGTGCAGCAGCAAGAAACACCACGAAAAGTGGAGGATGACCAAATGTCTTCAGAGTCCACACGAGGAGACACTTAGCCTCCAGTGGCCACAGTTTACCTACAAAGAGAGAATTCAGCACTGCTGCCTCATGGTCGTTGGAATATAAGAAACCATGTCTTCCAGGTCACATAGATGCAGACCCATCTTTGATGGTCTCACTACAAAGGAAGTTAAAGCTCATGACAACAACATATATTTCAAGTGCCCAACCTCAGAGGCAGTTTCCCAAGAAGTCTTAGGCCAGCAGAGCTCCATGTTTGTGGAGTGTTTACCCTGTTCTTTACTTTTGGAAACTCCTCTACCACCTCCAAGGTAGTGAACTCCCGAGCATATTCCATTCCAGATATGTATTCACAGATTTTCACACTTTTCTACTCTAATTGTGTCTTACTTGGGGCAAAGCTAATATCAAGGCATTGTTCTGAATGTGAGTGGAAAGATTTTTGTGTAACACATATTTACATACACATTCGATTCATTTTTCAATTTTCTATTTGAAATACTGAAGCCCTGAAACTAACACATACCCTACTATACTCTGACTTATAATTCTAATATGATGGTGAAAAATAACCCAAACAGAATAGAAATACAAGCAGTTCCGAGGAGGCATGGTGTATTGTTACAATTGGTTTTTGCATTATATAGTGTAGGAGTTATAAATCTAGTCAATTTTTTTTTGTTGAAATAGTTCTACATGTGTTTTTAAAATTAAAAAATATGTGAATTCCTGTCTCCCTTTCTCTGTAGCCTATTCAGCACATGTATTTTTATATGCACATATAGAATTCTACCTGGTACCACACGTACATACTTGTGAGGTAACTGAATTGGCAGATGCAAATTGTGCTAAAGGATTACTCCTCCTAAATGCTGTTGGAACTGAAAATTCAACCTATGTGTGAGCTTCCTAGTTGAATATCATTATACATTAATCCATGTTCAGTAAAATGAATATTTTTCGATCTGTGGATTATATATATTTCATGATGAATTTCGATTGGCATATATATTGCTAATTTTTTTTCTTTTATTGGTTGCTCAAAACATTACAAATCTCTTGACATATAATATTTCTTACATTAGATTCAAGTGGCTTATGAACTCCCATTTTTAGCCCAAATAGAGATTACAGAATCACATCGGTTACACATCCACATTTTTACATAATGCCCTATTAGTTACTGTTGTATTCTGCTACCTTTCCTATACTCTACTATCTCCCCTCCCCTCCCTTCCTATCTTCTCTTTTTCCCCCATCTACTGTAATTCATTTCACTCCATGTTTATTTTCCCATTCCACTCACAATGATATGTAATTTTGTGTAACAATGAGGGTCTCCCTCCATTACCATGCAATTTCCCTTTTCTCTTACTTACCCTCCCACCTCATGTCTCTGTTTAAAGTTAATCTTTTCTTCCTGCCATTGCTCCCTGCTCTGTTCTTAGTTGCTCTCATTGTATCAAAGAAGACATTTGGTATTTATTTTTTAGGGATTGGCTATTTTCACTAAGCATAATCTTCTCCAGTGCCATCCATTTTTCTGCAAATTTTATGATTTTGTCATTTGTTAGTGCTGCGTAATACTTCATAGTGTATAAATGCCACATGTTTTTTATCCATTCATCTATTGAAGGGCATCTGGGTTGGATCCACAGTGTTTCAGTTGTGAATTGTACTGCTATGAAAATCGATGTGGTAGTATCCCTGTATTACTCTCTTTTAAGGTCTTCAGGGAATAGTCCGAGAAGGGCAATAGCTGAGTCAAATTGTGGTTCCATTCACAGCTTTCCCAGGAATCTCCATACTGCTTTCCAAATTGGCCACACCAGTTTACAGTCCCACCAGCAATGTACAAGAGTATCTTTTACCCCACATCCTTGCCAGCACTTGTTGTTTGACTTCATAATGGCTGCCAATTTACTGGAGTGAGATGGTATCTTAGGGTGATTTCGATTTGAATTTCTCTGACTGCTAGAAATGGTGAGCATTTTTTATGTACTTGTTGATTGATTGTATGTCCTCCTCTGAGAAGTGTCTGTTCAAGTCCTTGACCCATTTTTTTAATTGGGTTATTTGTTATCTTATTGTCTATTTTTTTGAGTTCTTTGTATATTCTGGATATTAGGGCTCTATCTGAAGTGTGAGGAGTAAAAATTTGTTCCCATAATGTATGCTCCTTATTTACCTCTCTTATTCTTTCTCTTGCTGAGAAAAAACTTTTCAGTTTAAGTAGTCCCATTTGTTGATTCTTGTTATTAACTCTTGTGCTATGGGTGCCCTATAAAGGAATTTGGAGCCCAACCCCATAATATGTAGATCAGAGCCAACTTTTTCTTCTATCAGACACAGAGTCTCTGATTTGATATCTAGCACCTTGATCCACTATGAGTTAACTTTTGTGCATGGCGACAGAAAGGAATTCAGTATCATTTTGTTGCATATGGATTTCCATTTTTCCCAACACCATTTGTTGAAGATACTATATTTCCTCCATTGCATGCTTTTAGCTCCTTTTTCAAATATAAGATAGTTGTAGCTTTTTGGATTAGTCTCTGTTTCCTCCATTCTGTACCATTGGTCCACCCGCCTGTTTTGGTACCAGTACCATGCTGTTTTGTTGTTGTTGTTGTTTTATTTTGTTTTTTTTTTAATTAATTTTATTGTAGGTTGTTCAAAACATTACATAGTTCTTGATATATCATATTTCACACTTTGATTCAAATGGGATATGAGCTCCCATTTTTACCCCATATACAGATTGCAGAATCACATCAATTGCACAACCATTGATTTACATATTGCCATTCTGGTGACTGTTGTATTCTTCTGCCTTTCCTATCCTCTACTATCCCCCCTCCCCCACCCCTCCCCTCTTCTCTCTCTACCCCCTCTACTGTAATTCATTTCTCCCCCTTATATTTTTCCTCCTTTCCCCTCACTTCTTCTTGTATGTAATTTTCTATACCCCTGAGGGTCTCCTTCCATTTACATGCAATTTCCCTTCTCTCTCCCTTTCCCTTCCACCTCTCATCCCTGTTTAATGTTAATCTTCTTCTCATGCTCTTCGTCCCTACTCTGTTCTTAGTTACTCTCCTTATATCAAAGAAGACATTTGGCATTTGTTTTTAAGGGATTGGCTAGCTTCACTTAGCATAACCTGCTCTTATGCCATCCATTTCCCTCCAAATTCTATGATTTTGTCATTTCTTAATGCAGAGTAATACTCCATTGTGTATAAATGCCACATTTTTTTTATCCATTCTTCTATTGAGGGGCATCTAGGTTGGTTCCACAGTCTTGCTATTCTGAATTGTGCTGCTATGAACATGGATGTAGCAGTGTCCCTATAGTGTGCTCTTTTTAGGTCTTTAGGGAATAGACCGAGTAGGGGAATAGCTGGATCAAATGGTGGTTCCATTCCAAGCTTTCCAAAAAATCTCCATACTGCTTTCCAAATTGGGCACACCAATTTGCAGTCCCACCAGTAATGTACAAGAGTACCCTTTTCCCGACATCCTCGCCAGCACTTGTTGTTGTTTGACTTCCTAATGGCTTCCAATCTTACTGGAGTGAGATGGTATCTTAGGGTGGTTTTGATTTGCATTTCTCTGACTGCTAGAGATGGTGAGCATTTTTTCATATACTTGTTGATTGATTGTATGTCCTCCTCTGAGAAATTTCTGTTCAGGTCCTTGGCCCATTTGTTGATTGGGTGATTTGTTATCTCATTGTCTAATTTTTTTAGTTCTTTGTATATTCTGAATATTAGGGCTTTGTCTGAAGTGTGAGGAGTAAAGATTTGTTCCCAGGACGTAGGCTCAATATTTACCTCTCTTATTGTTTCTTTTGCAGAGAAAATTTTTTAGTTTGAGTAAGTCCCATTTGTTGATTCTAGTTATTAACTCTTGTACTATGGGTGTCCTATTGAGGAATTTGGAGCCCGACCCCACAGTATGTAGATCATAGCCAACTTTTTCTTCTATCAGACGCCATGTCTCTGATTTGATATCAAGTTCCTTGATCCACTTTGAGTTAACTTTTGTGCATGGCGAGAGAAAGGGATTCAGTTTCAATTTGTTGCATATGGATTTCCAGTTTTCCCAACACCATTTGTTGAAGATGCTAGCCTTCTTCCATTGCATGCTTTTTGCCCCTTTATCGAATATAAGATAGTTGTAGTTTTGTGGATTGGTTTCTGTGTCCTCTATTCTGTACCATTGGTCCACCCGCCTGTTTGGGTACCAGTACCATGCTGTTTTTGTTACTATTGCTCTGTAGTATAGTTTGAAGTCTGGTATAGCTATACCGCCTGATTCACACTTCCTGCTTAGCAATGTTTTTGCTATTCTGGGCCTTTTATTTTTCCATATGAATTTCATGATTGCTTTCTCTATTTCTACAAGAAATGCCATTGGGATTTTGATTGGCATTGCATTAAACCTATTGAGAACTTTTGGTAATATGGCCGTTTTGATGATGTTAGTTCTACCTATCCATGAACAGGGTATATTTTTCCATCTTCTAAGATCTTCTTCTATTCTCTGTTTAGGGTTCTGTAGTTTTGAATGTATAAGTCTTACACCTCTTTTGTTAGGTTGATTCCCATGTATTTTATTTTTTCTGAGGATATTGTGAATGGGGTGCTTGTCCTCATTTCCATTTCAGAGGATTTGTCGCTGATATACAGGAATGCCTTTGATTTATGCGTGTTGATTTTATATCCTGCCACTTTGCTGAATTCATTTATTAGCTCTAATAGTTTCTTTGTAGACCCTTTTGGCTCTGCTAGGTATAGAATCATGTCATCTGCAAATAGTGATAATTTGAGTTCTTCTTTTCCTATTTTTATGACTTTAATTTCTTTCGTCTAATTGCTCTGGCCAGTGATTCGAGAACTATGTTGAACAGAAGTGGTGAGAGAAGGCATCCCTGTCTTGTTCCAGATTTTAGAGGGAATGCCTTCCGTTTTTCTCCATTCAGAATGATGCTAGCCTGAGGCTTAGCATAGATTGCTTTTACAATATTGAGGTATGTTCCTGTTATCCCTAGTTTTTCTACAGTTTTGAACATAAAGGGATGCTGTACTTTGTCGAATGCTTTTTCCGCATCTATCGAGATGATCATATGGTTCTTATTTTTAAGACTATTGATGTGGTGAATAACATTAATTGATTTCCGTATATTGAACCAACCTTGCATCCCATGGATAAATCCTACCTGATGATGGTGCACAATTTTTTTGATATGTTTTTGTATCCGGTTCGCCAGAAGTTTATTGAGGATTTTTGCATCTAGGTTCATTAGAGATATTGGTCTGTAGTTTTCTTTCTTTGGAGTGTCTTTGTCTGGTTTAGGAATCAGGGCAATGTTGGCCTCTTTGAATGAATTTGGAAGTTCTCCCTCTTTTTCATTTTCCTGAAATAGCTTGAAAAGTATTGGTATTAGTTCCTCTTTAAAGGTTTTGTAAAACTCTGCTGTATACCCATCCGGTCCTGGGCTTTTCTTAGTTGGTAGTCTTTTGATGGTTTCTTCTATTTCCTCAATTGATATTGGTCTGTTTAGCTTGTCAATATCCTCCTGACTCAATCTGGGCAAATCATATGACTTAAGAAATTTATCGATGCCTTCACTATCTTCTATTTTATTGGAGTATAAGGATTCAAAATAATTTCTGATAATCTTCTGTATTTCTGAAGTGTCTGTTGTGATATTGCCTTTTTCATCCCGTATGCTAGTAATTTGAGTTCCCTCTCTTCTTCTCTTCGTTAGCGTGGATGAGGGTCTGTCAATTTTATTTATTTTTTCAAACAACCAACTTTTAGTTTTGTCAATTTTTTCAATTGTTTCTTTTGTTTCGATTTCATTAATTTCAGCTCTGATTTTAATTATTTCTTGTCTTCTACTTTTTTGCCGTTGTTTTGCTCTTCTTTTTCTAGGACTTTGAGTTGAAGTATTAGATCATTTATTTGTTGTTGTTTTTTCTTTTTTTAAGGATTGAACTCCAAGCAATAAATTTTCCTTTTAGAACTGCTTTCAATGTGTCCCATAGATTCCGACATGTTGTGTCTGTGTTTTCATTTATCTCTAAGAATTTTTCAATTTCCTCCTTGATGTCTTCTATAACCCATTGATCATTCAGTAACCTATTTTTCATTCTCCAAGTGATGCATGATTTTTCCTTACTTCTTTTATTGTTGATTTTCAATTTCATTCCATTATGTTCAGATAAGATGCATGGTATTATCTCTACTCCTTTATATTGTCTAAGAGTTGCCCTGTGACATAATATAAAATCTATTTTTGAGAAGGATCCATGTGCTGCTGAGAAAAAAGTGTAACTGCTTGATCTTGGGTGGTATATTCTATATATGTCAATTAAGTCCAGGTTATTAATTATGTTATTGAGTTCTATAGTTTCCTTATTCAACTTTTCTTTGGAAGATCTATCCAGTGGTGAGAGAGGTGTGTTGAAGTCTCCCATAATTATTGTATGGTGGTCTATTAGACTCTTGAACTTGAGAAGAGTTTGTTTGATGAACATAGCTGCACCATTGTTTAGGGAATATATATTTATGATTGTGATGTTTTGTTGGTGTATGGTTCCCTTGAGCTGTATGTAGTGTCCCTCTTCATCCCTTTTGATTAACTTTGGCTTGAAATCTATTTTATATGATATGAGTATGGACACTCCTGCTTGTTTCCAAAGTCCATATGAGTGATATGATTTTTCCCAACCTTTCACCTTCAGTCTATGTATGTCTTTTCCTATCAAATGCGTCTCCTGAAGGCAGCATATTGTTGGGTCTTGTTTTGTGATCCATTCTACTAGCCTGTGTCTCTTAATTGGTGAGTTTAAGCCATTAACATTTAGGGTTATTATTGAGATATGGGTTGTTCTTCCAGCGATATTTGTTTATTTATGTTCCTAAACATGGTTTGTTTTCCTCTTTGATTATCCCCAGCCTTTACTGTACTCCCTCCCGCTGTTGGTTTTCATTGATATTTTTCATTTCCTCTTCCTGTAATATTTTGCCGAGGATGTATTGAAGAGATGGTTTTCTAGCTGCAAATTCTTTTCACTTTTGTTTATCGTGGAAGGTTTTAATTTCATCTTCCATACTGAAGCTTAATTTTGGTGGATACACAATTCTTGGTTGGAACCCATTTTCTTTCAGTGTTTGAAATGTTATTCCAGGATCTTCTAGGTTTCAGAGTCTGTGTTGAAAGATCAGCTGTTATCCTGATTGGTTTACCCCTAAATGTAATCTGCTTCCTTTCTCTTGTAGCTTTTAAAATTCTCTCCTTATTCTGTATGTTGGGCATCTTCATTATAATGTGTCTAGGTGTGGATCTCTTATGATTTTGCACATTCGGCATCCTGTAGGCTTCTAGGATTTGGGATTCTGTCTCATTCTTCAAGTCTGGGAAGTTTTCTCATATTATTTCATTGAATAGATTGCTCATTCCTTTTGTTTGGACCTCTATACCTTCCTGTATCCCAATGACTCTTAAGTTTGGTCTCTTTATGTTATCCCATATTCTTGAATGTTCTGCTCATGGTTTCTTAACAGCTTTGCTGAGCTGTCTATGTTCTTCTCCAGTTGAAATACTTTGTCTTCATTGTCTGATGTTCTATCTTCTAAGTGTTCTACTCTGCTGGTAGTATTCTCAATTGAGTTTTTAAGTAGGTTTATTGTTTCCTGCATTTCCAGGATTTCTGTTTGTTTGTTTTTTATAACCTCGATCTCCCTGTATAATTGATCTTTTGCTTCTTGGATTTGTTTATGTAATTCATTTTCGAAGTGGTTGAAGTGGTCTTTCATTGTCTGATTTTGCTGTCCAATGTCTTCCTTGAGACTCCAGATTATCTGAAGCATGTATATCCTGAATTCTTTATCTGACATTCCATCTGCTGCAGATATTACCTATTCTAAAGTTGAGTTGGCCTGCATTGCTTGTGGTCCTTTCTTTCCTTTTCTTTTCATACTGATCGCGTTTCTTTCTGCTTGGTGAAACTGTTGTGTTATTGATTTATCCCCCTATATATTTATATTGCTCTTGTAAAGTTGCAAAGTTTCCCTCGCAGGCTTTGGCAGTGGTTCTGCCCCTCCTCCAATTTGGGCAATGTGCCTACCACGCCGGCAGGTCGATGTGCCTGTACTTTCGGTCTGCCTGGTCACAGGTCCGCCTATCTTGCAGGCGTGAGCAGTGGCTCTGCCCCTCCGCTGGCCGCTAGGCCTGATCTGTCTGTCGTTTGCAGGTCTGTCTACCTAACAGGCGCTGGTGGCGGCCCTGCCCCTCCTCCAACCGGGGTGATGTGTCAGACGGGCCACTGGGCCTGTTTTGTCAGTGGTCACGGTACCACCTACCTTGCAGGTGCGTGGGGCAACAGTGCCCCTCCGCAGGTTTCTGGGCCTCACCTGCCGGTGGGTCGCAGGTCATTCATTTTTTAGTTCTAGTAGTTTTTGTAGACCCTTTTGTGTCACCCGAAAATAGTGATAATTTACGTTGTTATTTTCCTATTTTTATGCCTTTTATTTCTTTAGTCTGTCTAATTGCTCTGGCCAGTGTTTTGAGAACTATATGGAATAGAAGTGGTGAGAGAGGGTATCCCTGTCTTGTTCCAGATTTTAGAGGAAATGCCTTCAATTTTTCTGCATTCATAATGATGCTAGCTGAGGCTTTGCATAGATAGCTTTTACAATGTCGAGGTAATTTCCTGTTATCCCTAGTTTTTCTAATGTTTTGAACATAAAGGGATGCTGTACTTTGTCAAGTGCTTTTTTTGCTTCTAACGAGATGATCATATGGTTCTTATCTTTAAGTCTATTGATGTGGTGAATAACATTTATTGATTTCCGTATATTGAACCATCGTTGCATCCCAGGGATGAATCCTACTTGATCATGTTGCATAATTTTTTTGATGTGCCTTTGTATTCGATTCGCCAGAATTTTATTGAGGATTTTTGCATGTAGGTTCATCAGATATATTGGTCTGTAGTTTTCTTTCTTTGAGGTGTCTTTTTCTGATATCGGAATCAGCGTGATGTTGGCCTCATAGAATGAATTTGGCAGAGCTCCCTCTTTTTCTCTATCCTGAAATAACTTGAAAAGTATTGGTATTAAATCTTCTTTAAATGTTTTGTAAAACTCCGCTGTATAGCCATCCGTTCCTGGGCTTTTCTTGGTTGGTAGTCTTTTGATTGCTTCTTCTGTTTCATCCATTGACATTGGTCTGTTTAAATTGTGTGTATCCTCCTGACTCAGTCTGGGCAAATCATATGACTTAAGAAATTTGTTGATGTCTTCACTATATTCTATTTTATTGGAATATAGGTTTTCCAAATAATTTCTAATTGTCTTCTGTATTTCGGAAGCATCTGTTGTAATATAGCCTTTTTCATCCCATATGTTAGTAATTTGTGTTCTCTCTCTTCTTCTCTTCATTAGCATGGCTAAGGGTCTGTCGAACATATATATTTTTTCGAAGAACCACCTTTTAGTTTTGTTAATTTTTTCAATAGTTTCTTTTGTTTCAATTTCGTTGATTTCTGCTCTGATTTTAATTATTTCTTGGCTTCTGCTACATTTTCTGTTGTTTTGCTCTTCCTTTTCTAGGGCTTTGAGTTAAAGTGTGAGCTCATTTATTTGTTTGGTTTTACTTTTTTTCAGGAATGACCTCCAGGCAATGAATTTCCCTCTTAAAACTGCTTTCATTGTGTCCCATAGATTCCGATATGTTGTGTCTGTATTTTCATGTATCTCTAAGAATTTTTTGATTTCCCCCTTTATATCTTCTGTAACCCACTGATCATTCAGTAACATATTGTTCATTTTCCATGTGATGTAGGATTTTTCCTTCCTTCTTTTATCATTGATTTCCAGTTTCATTCCATTATGATCAGATAAAATGCATGGTATTATCTCCACACCTTTATATTTACTGAGGGTTGACCTATGGCATAATATATGGTCTATTTTTGAGAAGGATCCACGTGCTACTGAGAAAAAAGTATATCCACTTGATGATGGTTGATATATTCTATATATGTCAGTTACATGTAGGTTATTGATTGTGATATTGAGTTCTATACTTTCTTTATTCAACTTTTGTTTGGAGGATCTGTCCAATGGTGAGAGAGGTGTGTTGAAGTCTCCCATAATTATTGTGTTGTGTTCTATTTCATTCTGGAACTTGAGGAGAATTTGTTTTTTGAATGTTGCAGCACCATTATTTGGTGCATAAATATTGATAATTTTTTATGTTTTGTTGGTGAATGATTCCTTTTAACAGTATATAATGTCCTTTCTTATAACTTTTGATTAAATTAGTCTTGAAGTCGATTTTATTCGATATGAGGATGGCCACCCCTGCTTGCTTACGAGGACCATTGCATGGTATATTTTTTCCAAAACTGCACCTTCAGCCTGTATGTCTTTTCCATTCAGATGTGTCTCCTGGAGGCAACATATTGTTGGATTCGTTTTTAATCCAAGTTACCAGCCTATGTCGCGTTATTGGAGAGTTTAAGCCATTAACATTTAGAGTCACTATTAATATATGGTTTGTACTGTCACCCATAATTGATGATTCATCATTTTTTTTTTAATTTAGTTTGTTTCTCCATGATTAGCTTTTCCCCCACCCTCTGTCATTACTGAGGCACTTCCCACTGATGGTTTTGGTTGTTGATTTTCATTTCTTCTTCGTGTATTGTTTTGCTCAAGATGCTTTGCAATGCTGCTTTTCTGGCTACAAATTATTTTAGCTTTTGTTTATCATGAAATATTTTTATTTCATTGTCATACCTGAAGCTTAATTTTGCTGGATACAGAATTTTTGGTAAGCATTCATTGTCTTTCAGTGTTTGAAATACGTTGTTCAAGGATCTTCTCGCTTTCAGCGACTGTGATGAAAAATCCCTTCTCAACCTTATTGGTTTACCCCTTAATGTAATCTGCCTCCTTTCTCTTAGATCTTTTAATATTTTCTCTTTGTTTTGTATATTGGATATCTTCATAACGATGTGTCTTGGTGTTGATCTACTGTGATTTTGTGTGCTCGGTGTCCTGTAAGCATGTCCAATTTGTATATCCGTTTACTTTGTATTTCTGGAAATATTTCTGTAATTATTTCATTCAATAGATTACTCATTTCATTGGTTTGAATCTGTGTACCTATCCAGATGACTCATAAATTTGTTTTTTTATGTTATCCCATATCTCTTGGATGTTTTACTCATGATTTTTTACCAGCCTTTCTGTGTTGGCTAGATTCATTTCAAGATGATATATTTTGTCTTCATTATCGAACATTCTGTCTTCTACTTGCTCCACAGTGTTAGTGATACTCTCAATTGACTTTTTAATTTGGTTTATCGTTTCCTTCATTTCTAGAATTATTGTTTGATTTTTTTATAATCTCTATCTCCTGATAAAGATTCATAACTTCTTCTTTTATCTGTTTATGTAATTCATTTTCAATGTGTTCTTTAACTGTTTGGATTTGCTGTCTCGTATCCTCTTTAAGTTTCCATTCCATCTGTCTAAGGTATTAGTTGAGTTCTTTATATGACCATTTTTCTGATGACTATAGGTCCTCCTGAATATTTAGGCTGTCCTTCATTGTTTGTACTTATTTTCTTCCTTGATTTTTTGTGCTGCTCATGTTACTTCTTGCTCTGTTTCACTGCTGAGTTACTGTTTACTCTTATAAATTTATTTGATGCTTGGGAGGAAAGATATTAGAAGGAAAGGGAAGAAGTCACTAAAGAGAATGAGAGTAGGCAGGTAGAATTAAAGGAAGGGGAAATAAGAAAATTGAAAAGAAACGATAAGACAAAAGAAAAAAAATAGAAAAGAAAGAAAGAAAGAAAAAAATTTAAAAATAATGATCATTTAAAAAATGAATATTAAAATTTAAAATAATAATAATAATAATAAAATAAAAATATTTTAAAAATGAAAACATTTTAAAACGTTAAAGTACAACAACAACAAAAAAAAATGAATTCACATAAAGAATCTAAATGCCACACTCAGTAGGCCTCAAGTTGGAGAAGCAGAGCAGTATTAAGGGCAGGCCTATTTTTTCACTTCTGTTTCACAGGAAGGGAGTCCAGGTCACCCTGATTTTAGGCAAATGAGGGGCAAGGGAGCTTATTTTGGACACGGACGTGTGCTGTGTACCTCATGGAAACCTCCAGCCAGAGGTAATGATGAGTGTCCACATGGAAGAAGATGAGGGCCATGTTGGGGTGTTTTGGTTTTAGCTGTGAACATTTGTATGGCGGTAGGAAGAGAAGACTGGGTCCACCTGGGCTTGAACTCTTGTGTGATTCAACATATAGACTGAGATCTGGAATTGACCTCAGAGAAGTATTGCCATGAATTGTGTTGGGATTTTAGAAGGCCATGCATGAGAGTCACCCTTGGAAAGTGAGATCTAGGCCCAAGGTGGCTTTCCACAGAGCAAAGGGAATCTCAGCCAGGATATCACATGATTTTATTCTGAAAGACTTGGCAGCCATAGTTGAGAGTCAAAGGCTCATGGACCTCACATTGTAGACCTCAATGGGCCTGGCTTCATGTGACCTTTTGGCCACCCTTTGGGAAGCCTTGCCTCTGAGAGTTCTCCAGAGCTTTCATTGAAATCAGCTTACTCAACATTTAATGGTTAATGAATGAATTGAAACCCACAGTGCCTCCAACTTCATCCTTGAATATTGGCCAGATAAAAACCATGAAATTTTTGAAATTCCCAAGACTAGGTGTCACAGGAGAACCTTTGGATGTCCTCTAGCTGATAATGAGAATACAAGACAATGCCTTTATTGACTGGTTTACATGAAAATGGTGTATAACAGAGATGCCAGTAAGTTGGAGCTTGCTGAGTAGTGTTCCTAGAGCCGTGGTGGGCAGGTGTGTGATAATAAATCTCTGGTTTTGCCATGTTTATCTGCCATTGGTGTCCAAATATCTTGTGACTGACATTTTGCAGCCAGTAGACCCTTATATGTAAAAGCATCTTGTTATATGGAGAGGTTTTAGGGCAATGTTCAGAATCAGGTTTCTATGGTCAATGGAGCAAGCTATGTGGGATAGAAGCCTGGTTGGTGCATTCTCCAACAGAACCCGACCCACCACAACTGACAGAATTCCCTACAGCACTGTGTCCCAGGTGAATGCTTTTTATTTCATGAAGCAAATACCACACTCTTAGTGCAACAGCAAGAAACACCATGAAGAGTGGAGGATGAACAAATGGCGTCACAGTCCACATGAGGAGACACTTGCCCTCAGTGGCCACAGTTTACCTAAACAGAGAAAATTCAGCACTGCTGCCTCATGTTCATTGGAAAATAAGAAACCATGTCATCCATGTCACATAGATGCAGACCCAGCTTTGATGGTCTCACTACAAAGGAAGCTAATGCTCCTGACAACAAAATATATTTCAAGTGCCCAACCTCAGAGGTAGTTACTCCAGATGTTGGGCCGGCAGAGCTTCATGTTTGTGGAGTGTTTACCCTGTCCCTTACTTTTGGAAACTCCTCTACCACCTCCAAATTTGTGAACTCCTGAGCATTTTCTATTCCAGATATGTATTCACAGATTTTCTAACTCTTCTCCTCTAATTGTGTCTTACATGGGGCGAAGGTAATGCCAAGGCATTGTTCTGAATGAGAGTGGGAAGATTTTTATGTAGCACATATTTGCATACACATTGGATACATTTTCCTATTTTCCATTTGAAATACTGAATCCCTGACACTAACAAATTCCCTTCTAGACTTTTACTTATAATCTTAATATGATGCAGAAAAATAACCCAGACAAAATAGAAATACAAGAGGTTCACAGGAGGCATGGTGTATAGTTGGATTTGCCTTTCGTATGATAAATGGTAGGTGTTATAGATCAAGCCAATTTTAATTGAAATAGTTCTCCATGTGTTTTAAAAGTTAACAAATATATGAATAACTGTCTCCCTTTCTCTGTAGCCTATTCAGCACATGTATTTTTTATGCACATATTGAATTATACCTGGTATCACACGTACATTTTGTGAGGTGGCTGACTTGGCAGATACAAATTGTAAGAAAAGATCACTCCTACTAAACGCTGTTGGAACTGAAAATTCAACATATGGGTCAGTTTTCTAGTTGTACAACATAAATTGATGTTCAGGAAAATGAAAGGGAAATGAATATTTTTGGATCTCTGGATGATATATTTTTCATGGTGAATTTCAATTGGCATACATAATGCTACTTTTTAATGTCTGTGTGTGTGTGTGTGTATATATATATATATATGTATTCACTCTCCAGATTTTTCAAAATATGAAATGTATTTGTCTGATTATACACTCCCTAAATTCATTCATATTTATGTATGTGGATGTATAATCAACTTTTCACAAGTTTATTCTCAGAAATATTCATCCACCTGAAATACATATTTGTTTCCTAGTACTGAAAACTAACTTCAGGGGATCATATGATGACAGCGAAAGGAGTGCATCAACCCCATGTACAGCATCACTGTGCAGGAGAATGACGAATTTCCAGCAAAATTTGCGTGGTCCTAAACCTAGTGGAAGTATTTCCATCTCACGAGGATCAGCTACGGGGCTCAAACGTGAGTGATTTGTCTGCATGGAGCATCATGCTGCTTATTCAGCAAATCACCCTGCGGGTAGAGTCTGTGGCGCGTGCTGGGAAGCAATGAGATAGCAACACAAATATTCAGTGGTGCAGATTCTGTGGGCTCCTGCCATCTGTACAATCACTGTGCTCATTGCTGAATTCTGGGATTGAGACCAGGGAAATACACAGTCCAATTCGGTTTTCCACACCAGTCAGACCACAGAGGAAGCCAGGGGCCACCATCTTGGAGAGCTGACGTCACCACTCCTGTTTTCAACTGATAGCAGCTCATTCAGCTATAGAACAGGTAATCTCATGCTGTCATTCGCCTGTGTCTCGGAGTCAAATTACTCAGGCCTGCTCCTATCAGAACATACACCAAGCCCAGAGTGGCCGAATTCTGGCTCCTGGAACTGATCAGGCCCAGGGCTAAAGAACCTGCGGAAACTGCTTCTCGGTCTAGGTCTTGCTGAATACTGTGGAGGTAAATACCTACCGAGCCTTCATAGGCAGTGGCAACAGGATTGAGACGGGGCTTGTGAGGGCCGGTCAGGACTCACCCATTGCTTTGTTCATCTGGCAAAGGGAACGAAATGCTGCCATTCGCATGGGATACCAACATGTTAGAGATCTGAAGTCATCACAAAGTGGCGGAGGAGATAACTTCATCGATAGCAGCGGTGAGAGAAACAGTTGGTCTCCTGGTAAAAAAAGTGAGTCACAAACACCCGAGTCTCTCTCACTTTGTCTTCAAGCTAGAGGGACAGAGCAGAGACACCGCTCACGCCCGGCACTGGCCCAGCGACCCGCAGGCGTGGTAGTCACGTCATCCCAATTGGAGTAGGGACAGAGCAGAGCCGCCGCCCGTGCCCGGAACAGGCCCATCGACCAGCAGGCTTGGTAGTCACGTCACCCCAATTGGTGTAGGGGCAGAGCAGAGCCACAGCCTATGCCCAGAACAGGCCCAAAGACCCACCGGTGTGGTAGACACGGCACCCCTATTGGAGTAGTGGCAGAGCCGAGCCTTCTCCCGTGCCCATTACAAGCCCATCGGCCCACCAGCATGGTTGTTAGGTCACCCCAATAGGAATAGGGGCAGAGCAGAGCCACCACCCATGCCCAGAACAGGCCCAGCAACCCACCGGCGAGGTAGTCACATCACCCCAATTGGAGTAGGGGCAGAGCAGAGTGACCAACCTCGCCCACAACGTAGGCAACCGAACAGCGAAACAGGCCAAGTGGCCTGCGGGCATGGCAGACACATAACCCCATTTGGAGTAGGGGCAGAGCAGATCCACTGCCCGTGCCCACAAAATAGACAGACCTGCGACAGACCAGCAAAGAGGCTCAGCGTCCTGCCAGCATGGTAGACACATCATCCCAATTTGAGTAAGGGCAGAGTAGAGTTGCCGCCCGCACCTGCAAGGTAGGAAGACCTGCAATGGATCAGCAGAACAGGCCGAGGGGTCCGTGGGCGTTGTAGACACGTCACACCAAATGGAGGAGGGGCAGAGCAGAGCCACTGCCCGTGCCCGCATTGTAGACAGACCTGCGACCAACCAGCACAACAGGCCCAGCAGCCCGTCAGCGTGGTAGATAGATCACCCCAATTGGAGGAGCAGAACAGCCGCCCCCCGCTACTTCAAGGGAGACTTTTCAACTATACAAGAGCAATATAAGTATATAGGGGGAAAATTTCAAAAACACAACAGTTTCAACAAGCAGAGAGAAACGCGAGCAGTATGAAAAGACAAGGAAAGAAAGGACCACAAGCAATGCAGGTAAACACAATTTTAGAAGAGGTAATAGCTGCATCAGATGGAATGTCAGATAAAGAATTCAGGATACTCAGGCTTTATTTGATCTGGAGTCTCAAGGAAGACATTAGACAACAAAATCAGACAATTAAAGATCACTTCGACAATGAATTACATAAACAAATCCAAGAAGCAAAAGATCAACTATATAGGGAGATAGAGGTTGTAAAAACAAACAAACAGAAATCCTAGAATTGCAGGAAGCAATAAACCAACTTAAAAACTCAATTGAGAATACTACCAGAAGAGTAGAACACTTAGAACATAGAACATCAGACAATGAAGACAAAGTATTTCAATTTGAAAAGAACATAGATAGCTCAGCAAGACTGTTAAGAAACCACGAGCAGAACATCCAAGAAATATGGGATAACATAAAGAGGCCAAACTTAAGAGACATTGGGATACAGGAAGGTATAGAGGTCCAAACAAAAGGAATGAGCAACCTATTCAATGAAATAATACGAGATAACTTCCCAGACTTGATAAATAAAAAAGAATCCCAAGTCCTAGAAGCCTACAGAATGCCGAATGTGCAAAATCATAAGAGAGCCACAACTAGACACATTATAATGAAGATGCCCAACAAACAGAAAAAGGAGAGAATTTTAAAAGCTACAAGAGAAAGGAAGCAGATTACATTTAGGGGTAAACCAATCAGGATAACAGCTGATCTTTCAAAACAGACTCTGAAAGCTAGAAGATCCAGGAATAACATATTTCAAACACTGAAAGAAAATGGGTTCCAACCAAGAATTGTGTATCCAGCGAAAGTAAGCTTCAGGATGGAAGATGAAATTAAAACCTTCCACGATAAACAAAAGTGAAAAGAATTTGCAGCTAGAAAACCATCTCTTCAAAACATCCTCGGCAAAATATTACAGGAAGTGGAAATGGAAAATATCAATGAAAACCAACAGCGGGAGGGAGTACAGTAAAGGCTGGGGATAATCAAAGAGGAAAACAAACCATGTTTAGGAACATAAATAAACAAATATCGCTGGAAGAACAACCCATATCTCAATAATAACCCTAAATGTTAATGGCTTAAACTCACCAATGAAGACACACTGGCTAGTAGAATTGAACAAAAAACAAGACCCAACAATACACTGCCTACAGGGGACGCATTTGATAGGAAAATGCATACATAGACTGACGGTGAAAGTTTGGGAAAAATCATATCACTCATATGGACTTCGGAAACAAGCAGGAGAGTCCATACTCATATCAAATAAAATAGATTTTAAGCCAAAGTTAATCAAAAGGGATAAAGAGAGACACTACATACTGCTCAAGGGAACCATACACCAACAAGACACAGCAATCGTTAATATATATGCCCCGTACAATGGTGCAGCTATGTTCATCAAAGAAACTCTTCTCAATTTCAATAGTCTAATAGACCACAATACAGTAATCATGGGAGCCATGAACACACCTCTCTCACCACTGGAGAGATCTTCCAAACAAAAGTTGAATAAGGAAACTATAGAACTCAATAACACAATTAATAGCCTAGACTTATTTGAGATATGTAGAATATAACACCCAACATCAAGCAGTTACCTTTTTTCTCAGCAGCACATGTATCCTTGTAAAAAATAGATCATATATTATGTCACAGGGCAACTCTTAGACAATATAAAGGAGTACAGTTAATACCATGCATATTATCTGATCATAATGGAATGAAACTAAAAATCAATGATAAAAGAAGGAAGGAAAAATCATGCATCACTTGGAGAATGAACAATAGGTTACTGAGTGATCAATGGGTTATAGAAGACATCAAGGAGGAAATTTAAAAATTCTTAGAAATAAATGAAAATGCAGACACAACATACCGGAATCTATGGGACACATTGAAAGCAGTTCTAAGAGGAAAATTCATTGCTTGGAGTTCATTCCTTAAAAAAAGAAACAACCAACAAATAAATGATCTCATACTTCATCTCAAAATACTAGAAAAAGAAGACGAAAGCAACAGCAAATGAAGTAGAAGGCAAGAAATAATTAAGATCAAAGCTGAAATTAATGAAATTGAAACAAAAGAAACAATTGAAAAAACTTGACAAAAGTAGAAGTTGGTTCTTTGAAAAAATAAATAAAATTGACAGACCCTTAGAAATGATAACAAAGAGAAGAAGACAGAGAACTCAAATTACTAGAATAAGGGATTAAAAAGGAAATATCACAACATATTTCAGAAATACAGAAGATAATCAGAAATTATTTTGAATCCTTATACTCCAATCAAATAGAAGACAGTGAAGGCATCGATAAATTTCTTAAGTCATATGATCTGCCCATATTGAGTCAGGAGGATATAGCAACATAAACAGACCAATATCAATTGAGGAAATAGAAGAAACCATCAAAACACTACCAACTTAGAAAACCCCAGGATCGTATAGGTATACAGCAGAGTTTAACAAAACCTTTAAAGAGGAATGAATACCAATATTTTTCAAGGTATTTCAAGAAAGTGAAAAAGAGGGATATCTTCCAAATTCATTCTACGAGGCCAACATCACCCTGATTATTACAGCAGACAAAGACACTTCAAAGAAAGAAAACTACAGACCAATATCTCTAATGAACCTACATGAAAAAATCCTCAATAAAATTCTGGCGAATTGGATACAAAAAAAAATCAAAAAAATTGTGAATCCTGATCAAGTAGAATTCATCCATGTGATGCAAGGCTGGTTCAATATACAAAAATCAATAAATGTTATTCACCACATCAATAGACTTAAAAATAAGAACCATATGATCATCTCGATAGATGCAAAAAAAGCATTCAATAAAGTACAGCATTCTGTTATGTTCAACACTCTAGAAAAACTAGTGATAAGAGGAACATACCTCAATATTGTAAAAGCAATCTATGCTAAGCCTCAGGCTAGCATCATTCTGAATGGAGAAAAATTGAAGGCATTCTCTCTAAAATCTGGAACAAGACAGGGATGCCCTCTCTCACCACTTCTGTTCAACATAGTTCCCGAAACACTGGCCAGAGCAATTAGACAGACGAAAGAAATAAAAGGCATAAAAATTGGAAAAGAAGTACTTAAATTATCACTTTTGCAGATCACATGATTCTATATCAAGCAGTCCCAAAAGGGTCTACAAAGAAACTAATGGAGCTAATAAATGAATTCAGAAAAGTGGCAGGATATAAAATCAACATGCATAAATCAAAGGCATTCCTGCATATCAGCGACAAATCTTCTGAAATGGAAATGAGGACAACCACTCCATACACAATATCCTAAAATAATAATAATAATAATTAGGAATCAACCTAACAAAAGATGTGAAAGTCTTATACAATGAAAACCACAGAACCCTAAAGAGAGAAATAGAAGAAGATCTTAGAAGATGTAAAAATATATCCTGTTCATGGATAGGCAGAACTAACATCATCAAAATGGTGATATTACCAAAAGTTCTCAATAGGTTGAATGCAATGCCAATCAAAATCCAAACAGCATTTCTTCTAGAAATAGAGAAAGCAATCATGGAATTCATATGGAAAAATAAAAGACACAGAATAAAAAAAACAATACTAAGCAGGAAGTGTGAATCAGGCGGCCTAGTGATACCAGACTTCAAACTATGCTACAGAGCAATAGTAACAAAAATAGCATGGTACTGGTACCAAAACAGGAGGGTGGACCAATTGTTCAGAATAGAGGACACAGAAACCAAGCCAGGAAACTACAACTATCTTATATTTGATGGAGGGGCTAAAAGCATGCAATGAAGGAATATAGCATCTGCAAAAAATGGTGCTGGGAAAACTTGGAATCCATATGTAACAAAATGAAACTGAATCCCTTTCTTTCGCCATGCACAAAAGATAACTCAAAATGGATCAAGGAGCTTGATATCAAATCAGAGACATGGCGTCTGATAGAAGAAAAAGTTGGCTACGATCTACATACTGTGGGGTCGGGCTCCAAATTCCTCAATAGGACACCCATAGCACAAGAGTTAATAACTACAATCAACAAATGGGACTTACTCAAACTAAAAGGTTTTTCTCAGCAAAAGGAACAATAAGAGAGGTAAATAGGGAGCCTATATCCTGGGAACAAATCTTTACTCCTCACACTTCAGATAGAGCCCTAATATTCAGAGTATACAAAGAACTGAAAAAAATAGACAATAAGATAACAAATAACCCAATAAACAAATGGGCCAAGAACCAGAACAGACACTTCTCAGAGAAGGACATACAATCAAAAAACAAGTACATGAAAAAATGCTCACCATCCCCAGCAGTCAGAGAAATGCAAATCAAAACCACCCTAAGATACCATCTCATTCCAGTAAGATTGGCAGCCATTATGAAGTCAAACAACAACAAGTGCTGCTGAGGATGTGGAGAAACATGTACACTTGTACATTATTGGAGGCACTGCTAATTGGTGCAGCCAATTTGTAAAGCATTATGGAGATTTCTTGGAAAGCTGGGAATGGAACTACCATTTGACCCAGCTATTCCTCTTCTCGGTCTATTCCCTAAAGACCTTAAAAGATCATGCTACAGGGACACTGCTACATTGATGTTCATAGCAGCACAATTCACAATAGCAAGACTGTGGAACCAACCTAGATGCCGTTCAATAGAAGAATGGATAAAAAATGTGGCATTTATACACAATGGAGTATTACTCTGCTTTAAAAAATGACAAAATCATAGAATTTGCAGGAAAATAGATGGCATTAGAGCAGATTATGCTAAGTGAAGCTAGCCAATCCCTAAAAAACAAATGCCAAATGCCTTCTTTGATAAAAGGAGAGTAACTATGAACAGAGAAGGGATGAAGAGCATGAGAAGAAGATTAGTATTAAATAGGGATGAGAGGTGGGAGAGAAAGGGATAGAGAAGAGAAATTGCATGGAAATGGAAGGAGACCCACAGGGTTATATAAAATTACATAAAAGAGGATGTGAGGGGAAAGGGAAAAATAATACAAAAAGGGAGAAATTTATTACAGTAGAGGGGGTAGAAAGAGAAGAGGGGAAGAGAGGGGAGAGGAGGAGGGATAGTAGAGGATAGGAAAGGCAGCAGAATACAATAGACACTAGTATGGCAATGTGTAAATCAATTGATGTGTAACTGATGTGATTCTGCAATCTGTATACGGGGTAAAAATGGGAGTTCATAACCCACTTGAATCAAAGTGTGAAATATGATATATCAAGAAATATGTAATGTTTAGAACAACCATAAAAAAATTAAAAAAAAAAGGAAACTAACTTCGGTGAATGAGGCACGCGAATCCTAATATTTCTACAGTAACTTACCAAGTTTAACATCAATGCAAGTAGATTCCAATGGGACTTGATGTGTATTTTTACGTTAATTTTTATTCAAAACTGGTACATTACAATTTCATCAGTTTATGAACATCATAGGATATATATTTCATAATCAATTTAGCAAATTTATAGGCATTTGTTTCACTTTCAATCTCTTCCTGCTTCAGAACACATGTATTCCTCCATATTTCTTGACTGGTCTTTGCATGAGAATTCTTTCCGAACACATTATTTTCGATTTCCATAATCACTTTTGAAGCAAACTTCACACACTCTTCATGATAAACCAAAACACTAATATTACCATTAGATGTATAACTGGATGGAATGAATGAATGTATATCAATATAAGATTTATTGTATATTTTCAGATATCAATTCAATCCATTATTTAAAGTTGGAACCAGTTATATTATTTATTCACAGTATGGTGTATTCATGCTTAATCTCTATATTCATGGACACAGGGTACACCTCTTTGTATCCCCAATTATAATTTTATGTCTTCAATATATTGCTCCCAGAAATGGTGGTAGAAATACTCATGTCACCTGATCTACATATACATTTTATCACAGTAATATTCTGGACAAAAAATGTAAAGGTCACACTTATGATTGTACCAAAGACTAAATGAAAAGAGATCATGGATTACTAAAAACATCCATGTCCAGGTTGCCTAATGCTCTCAAATGTCAATTCTATTAGTTACTAGATATTTGTTTCTTCCTAAGTTTATATATTCAAACTCAACCCTGGTGAAAATGTCTACTCCTATCACTCACTTAATACTTTGCCTGATTTCATAATGTCTCTATTGATATCTGCTTTTCTACATATTTTCCCAATTTCATCATAGTGACTGACTCTTCATATCTGCTGACATTTACATTCACTCTCTAACCGAAACCCTATAGCTAAAGAATTTTTAGTCCCAATCCTACACTCATTCTTCTTCCTAAACCTACCGACTATCTTCCTAATCCTACCGACTATCCCTTTGGATTGGATGTTCTCTTCTACATTCAAACATCCAAGGTACAAGGTTCTATGCCATTGTATATCAAATTGTCTGAGACATCTTTGCAGAATATAATTAAAAACTAAGTATCCCAATTAAGGGCCCAATGCCCTTCTGGGTTTCAAATCATACCTAGATTTCTGTTTTCATACTTATATTTCACCTCGATATTCTTGTAAATATCGCAGGTTCCCAATACCATTATTTATCGCACAGAATCATTGCTAACCCAAATCGAACCTGTTATTAACCCTAAACATACACTGTTCCCTCAATCTCATTTTACAGAAGAGCAGGGAGAGAGTCGTTCTTACAATACAGGAAAGTAGGGGACATTCCACCTGCTGAGAACCTCAAAGGTCCATTCAAAATGATACCTGGAGAAGATGTAGGCAGCTATGAAGGACCTGAGAGAGCAAAAGTCATCTTCCATGGCAAACAACCTGGTCAGGATGAAGGGATGTGTCTGAATCAGCCTCTCTCTTTTTATTGTAGAGAAGATGGACCAAACCAGGCCTCTGTCGAGAGCTGCTGCTGGGTGCCTATGGTTGACATAAGATTCTACCTTGTGAAAGTGTCACAGGAAGTAGGGGCAGCCTCCATCTCATGGGACACTTGGAAGCAACTGTTAGGACAAAGTGGTCGCCAAGGCAGTGACCTCATTCAGTTCCAAAGAAAGTGACATACCTCATTTCCTTGGTGATGGAACTCTCTGAACTTTTGTATCCAAGAATCCAGGCACCCCGAGGCAGCCCCAGTTCCAGAGGGCTCACTTGTTTGGATTTACCAAGGACAGAGTCAGTCTTTCTTGGTACCTACTGATGTGAGGATGGCCAAATGCCAGGAGAGCTCTGAAGAGGGACCTTTCCAGAAGAAGCAGGTAGTGGCTCACCCCTTTTTCTTGACAACTTCACAGAGCTGGCCAAGGAAACCAGATCTGAGAGAGGTCAGGCCATGTCCTGAGAATAGGTAGGAAAGTTGGTTTGTTTGGTTTGGAGTGGATTGTTTTTAGTAAGTCGTTTGACCAGGCGAGTGTTTCTATGTCTGTGTATCCCACTGTGTCCGTTGTTGTAGACATTAGAAAAGAGAATGCATTAATGAATGCCTCCAGTCTAGTATAAATCTTCCCATAATTCATCCTGCCCAATTTATGAATGGACTACAGCTTGTCTTATCGAGAGGCAATACCTTCTATCTTCCTAAGTTCCTGTTTTCTTCCTGAATTCTGGCCACTCTCCAGAATAGGCTCATGGTTTTGTGTCCAAGATATGTACCACTCCAAGCTCTGTGACATGGCCATGTACTGGATAGCTGAAGAGAATGGCCAGCCTTTCAGAGAACTCAGATATCAGTGTGAACAGGAACGTCTCAGTGGAAAAACCCTGCTTTGGGTCTTTTGCTTACCTATTGTTCTGTTGCACTGAATGTCAGGAAAGACTTT
Source organism: Callospermophilus lateralis (assembly GCF_048772815.1). Classification (NCBI taxonomy): domain Eukaryota; kingdom Metazoa; phylum Chordata; class Mammalia; order Rodentia; family Sciuridae; genus Callospermophilus; species Callospermophilus lateralis. The sequence goes on from NW_027514034.1 coordinate 949,971, forward strand.
GTCTCAGGCCACCCTTTTGTGAAGCCTGAAGAAAACAATTTTCAAATGGAAATGAATGGGCATCACCTGTGGCTCTTTGTTTAATTGCTTTGGAAAGGGATGTGGCTGAATTAGCCTCTTGGCCTTGTGTGTGGCTGTGACTTACATTCTCAGCACCTGATGGATCTAAAGAATAATCCCATGTGTGCATCAAAAACCATAATGGCAAAAAGATCAGTCATTGTGGATGAAGTCTCTTGCCTTCCTCTGTTAGGTTCCTGACCTCCGTCAAGTGAGAAAATGGATTCTTTGGGTCAAATGAGTTCCTCAAAGCCCTGCAGAGGTGCTTGGGGTTTCGCATGACTCCAAATCACAAAGAATCTATACCTGAAAATCAGTAGGCCTCACATTGGAGAAACAGAGCATTATTAATGACAGGCTTATTTGATCACTCCTGGTTCACAGGAAGGGTGTCCAGGCCACCCTGACTTTAGGCAAATGAGGGCCAAGTGAGCTTATTTTGGACACTTTCTTGGGCTTCGCCCCTCATGAAAATCTTCAGCCAGACATTACTATGAATGACAATATGTAAGAAGATGAGGGCCATGTGGGAGTGTTTTCGTTTTAATTTTGGTCATTTGTGTGGCGGTTGGAAGAAATGACTGGGTCCACCTGGGCTTGAACTCTGGTGTGATTCCCCTTAGAGACTGAGTTGTGGAACTGACCTTAGAGAAGTATTGCATTGAATTTTGTTGGGATTTTAGGAGGCCACGCATAAGAGTCACCCTTGGAACTGATATCTAGGCCCAGGGTTGCTTTCCACAGATTTTTCAGTTCCTGAAAGAAGTGACCTCACCTCACTTTCTTGGTGATGGAACTCTCTGATCTTGGGATCCAGGAATTCAGGCACAAAAGCCAGGGCCAGTTCCAGTCCGAGTGGTCTCATTGGTTTGGATTTACCAAGGACAGAGTCAGTCTCTCTTGGTACCTACTAATGTGAGGATGGCCAAACGGCAGGAAATCTCTGAAGAGGGGCCTTTCCTGAGAAAGCAGGTAGTGGCTCACAGCTGGCTCCTGACAATTTCATAGAGTTGGCCATGGAGTCCAAATCTGAGACAGGAGTGGCCTTTCGGGGGAACATAGTATGGCCCAAAAGTCAGAGGACACTCCAGATAGTCAAAGACCTACTTGGCGGAAGGAGGTGCCTTTGTAGGTTTGGTTGTAGGTTTGTGGTTTTGTCTCATGTTCTTAGAATAGGCAAGGAAGGCAGTTTGTTTGGTTTGGAGTGAACTGTTTCTAGTAAGTCGTTTGGCAACGCGAGTGTTTCTATGTCTGTGTATCCCACTGTTATCCATGGTTGTAGACATTAGAAAAGATATTGGATCAATGGATGTGTCCTGTTTAGTAGAAAGCTTCCCAGAATTCATCCTGCACAATTTATGAATGGACTGCGGCTTGCCTTATCAATTGGCTACACCTGCTATCTTCCTAAGTTCCACTTTTCTTCCTGAATTCTGGCCACTCTCCAGAATAGGCTCATGGTTTTTGTGCAAGATATATACCACCTCCAAGCTCTGTGACATGGCCATGTACTGGATAGCTGAAGGGAATGGCGAGAATCGCAGAAAACTCAGAAATCACTGTGACCATTAAAGTCTCAGTGGAGAAACCCTGCTTTGGGCCTTTTGGTTACCTATTGTTCTGTTGCCCTGAATGTCAGGAAGGTCTTTGCCTTTGGCCACCCCTTTGTGAAGCCTGAAGAAAACAGTTTTCAAATGGAAATGAATGGATCACCTGTGGCTCTTTGCTTAATTGCTTTGAAAAAGATGTGTCTCATTCAGACCATTGGCCCTGTGTGAGGCTGTTGCTTAGTTTCTCATCACCTGATGGATCTAAAGAAAGATTCCATGTGTACATCCAAAACCAAAGTGGCAAAAAGAGCAGTCATTGTGGATGAAGTCTCTCGTCTTCCTCTGTAAGGTTTGTGACCTCCATCAAGTGAGAATAGGGATCCTTTGTGTCAAATGAGTTCCTCAACACCCTGCAGATTCTATCCCATAGGTGCTTGGGTTTTATCATGACTCCAGTTCACATAAAGAATCTAAAACCCACAGTCAGTAGTCCTCAAATTGGAGAAGCGGAGCAGTATTAATGGCAGGCCTATTTGATCACATCTGGTTCACAGGAAGGGTGTACAGGCCACCCTGAGTTTAGTCAAATTAAGGGGCAAGGGAGCTTATTTTTGACACTGGCTTGGGCGGAGCCCCTTATGGAAACCTCCAGCCAGAAGTTATGATGAGTGTCTATATGGAAGAAGATGTGGGTCATGTGGGAGTGTTTTGGTTTTAATTGTGGTCATTTGGGTGGCGGTTGGAAGTGACGACTGGGTCCACCTGGGCTGGAACTCTGGTGTGATTCCCCTTAGATACTGAGTTGTGGTACTGACCTCAGAGAAGTATTGCCATGAATTGTGTTGGGATTTTAGGAGGCCACGCATGAGATTTGCCCTTGGAAACTGAGATCTAGGCCCAGGTTGGCTTTGAACAGAGCACTGGGAATCTCAGCCAGGGTATCACATAATTTTATTCTGAAAGGCTTGCAGCCATGGTTGAGAGTCAAAACACACATGGACCTCACATTGTAGACCTCAATGCGCCTAGCTTCATGTGATCATTGGCCACTCTTTGGGAAGCCTTGCTTATGAGAGTTCTCCAGAGCTTTCATTGAAATGAGCATCCTCACCATTTAATGGTTCCTGAATGAAGTGAAACCCACAGTGCCTTCAACTTCATCCTTGAAAAATGGCAAGATAAATACGGTGAAATTTTTTTAAATTTCCATGACCAGGTGGCACTGGAGAAACTTTGGATATCCTGTTGCTGACTATGAGTATACTAGACAGTGCCTGATGGACTGGGTTTCAAGAAAATGGTGTAGAGCAGAGATGCCAGTAATTTGGAGTCTGCTGAGTAGTGGGCATAGAGCTGCAGTCGGCAGGTGTGTGATAAATCATCTGTGGTGGGGCCATGTGGATCTTCCTTTGGCTTCCAAATTGCTTGTGACTGACATGGTGCAGCAAGCAGACCCTTATATGTAAAGGCGTATTTGTATTTGGAGAGGTTTCAGGGCAATGTTCAGAATCACGTTGCTATGGTCAAGAGGCAAGCTATTTGGAATAGAACCTTGGTGGGTGCATTCTCCTGCGGACCCTGACCCACCACACTTGAGAAACTCCCTCCAACACTTTGTCCCAGTTGGACTCCTTGTATTTTGTGAAGAAAATACCAAACTACCAGTGCAGCAGCAATAAACACCACAAAATGTGGAGGATGACCAAATGGCTTCACAGTCCACACGGGGAGACACTTAGCCCCCAGTGACCACAGTTTACCTACAAAGATTGAATTCAGCACTGCTTACTCATGTTCATTGGAACATAAAAATCCATGTCCTCCAGGTCACATAGATGCAGACCCAGCTTTGATGCTCTCATTACAAAGGAAGCTAAACCTCCTGACAACAACATATATTTCAAGTGCCCAAACTCAGAGGCAGTTTCTGAAGAAGTCTTTAGGCCAGCAGAGCTCTATATTTGTGGAGTGTTTACCCTGTCCCTTACTTTAGTAAACTACTCTACCACCTCCAAGGTTGTGAATTTTTGAGCATATTAAATTCCAGCTATGTATTCCCAGATTTTCGAACTCTTCTCCTCTAATGATGAATTACTTGGGGCGAGGGTAATGTCAAGGCATTGTTCTGGATGACAGTGAAATATTTCTCCATGTGTTTTTTTTTTAATTATTTTATTTCAGATTATTATTTTATTTTTTTAATTGGGTGTTCAAAACATTACAAAGCTCTTGACATATTATATTTCATACATTAGATTCAAGTGGGTTATGAACTCCCATTTTTATCCCCAGTATGGATTGCAGAATCATATCTGTTACACATCCGCATTTTTATAATGCCCTATTAGTAACTGTTGTATTCTGCTACATTTTCTATCCTCTACTATCCCTGCTCCCCTCCCATCTTCCCTCTCTACCCCATATACTGTAATACATTTATATCTTTGTTTATTTTCCCATTCCCCTCACAACCTCTTATATGTAATTTTGTGTAACAATGAGGGTCTCCCTCCATTACCATGCAATTTCCTTTATCTCTCTCTTTCCGCCCCCCACCTCATGTCTCTGTTTAATGTTGATCTTTTCTTCCTGCTCTTTCTCCCTGCTCTGTTGTTAGTTGCTCTCATTATATCAAAGAGGACATTTTTATTTGTTTTTTAGGGTTTGGCTAGCTTCACTAAGCATAATCTGCTCTAGTGCCATCCATTTCCCTGCAAATTCAATGATTTTGTCATTTTTTAATGATGCATAATACTCAATGGTGTATAAATACCACATTTTTTTATCCATTCATCTACTGAAGGGCATCTGGGTTGGTTCCACAGTCTAGCAATTTTGAATTGTGCTGCTATGAACATCGATGTGGCAGTATCCCTGTAATATGCTCTTTTAAGGTCTTCAGGGAATAGTCTGAGAAGGGCAATAGCTGGGTCAAATGGTGGTTCCATTCCCAGCTTTCCCAGGAATCTCCATACTGCTTTTCAAATTTGCCACAACAGTTTGCAGTCCCACCAGCAATGTATAAGAGTACCCTATTCTCCACATCCTCGCCAGCACTTGTTGTTGTTTGACCTCATAATGGCTGCCAATCTTACTAGAGTAGGATGGTATCTTAGGGTGGTTTTAATTTGCATTTCTCTGACTGCTAGAGATGGTGAGCATTTTTTCATGTACTTACTGATTGATTGTATGTCCTCCTATGAGAAGTGTTGGTTCAGGTCCATGGCCCATTTTTTGATTGGGTTATTTATCATCTTATTATCTAATTTTTTGAGTTCTTGGTATACTCTGGATATTAGGGCTCTATCTGAAGTGTGAGGAGTAAAAATTTTTTCCCATGATTTAGGCTCCCTATTTACTTTTCAGTTTAAGTAAGTCCCATTTGATGATTGTTGTTATTAACTCTTCTGCTATGGGTGTCCTGTTAAGGAATTTGGAGCCCGACCCCACATTATGTAGATCAGAGCCAACTTTTTCTTCTATCAGATGCAGAGTCTCTTATTTGATATCTAGCTCCTTGATCCACTTTGAGTTAACTTTTGTGCATGGCAAGAGGAGGGGATTCGGTTTCATTTTGTTGCATATGGATTTCCATTTTATACAAAACCATTTGTTGAAGATGCTATATTTCCTCTATTGCATGCTTTTAACTCCTTTATCAAATATAGCATAGTTGTAGCTTTGTGAATTAGTCTTTGTGTCCTCTATTCTGTACCCATTGGTCAACCCGCCTGTTTTGGTACCAGTGCCATGCTGTTTTTGTTACTATTGCTCTGTAGTATAGTTTTAAGTCTGGTATCGCTATATCGCCTGATTCACACTTCCTGCTAGAATTGCTTTTGCTATTCTGGGTCTTATATTTTTTCATATGAATTCCATGATTGCTTTATCTATTTCTACAAGAAATGCCTTTGGGATTTTGATTGGCATTGCATTAAACCTATAGAAAACTTTTGGTAATTTTGCCATTTTGATGATGTTAGTTCTGCCTATACAGGAACAGGGTATATTTTTCCATCTTCTAAGATCTTCTTCTACTTCCCTTTTTAGGGTTCTGTAGTTTTCATTGTATAAGTCTTTCACCTTTTTTGTTAGGTTGATTTTCAAGTATTTAATTTTTTTGACGATATTGTGAATGGAGTGTTTTTCCTCATTTCTGTTTCAGAAGTTTTGTCGCTGATATACAGAAATGCTTTTGATTTATGCGTTTTGATTGTATATCCTGCCACTTTGCTGAATTCATTTATTAGTTCTAGTAGTTTTTTTTGTAGACCCCTTTGGGTTTTCTATGTATAGAATCATGTCACCAGGAAATAGTGATAATTTACGTTCTTATTTTCCTATTTTTATGCCTTTGATTTCTTTCGTCTGTCTAATTGCTCTGGCGAGTGTTTCGAGAACTATATTGAATAGAACTGGTGACAGAGGGCATCCCTGTCTTGTTCCAGATTTTAGAGGGAATGCCTTCAATTTTTCTCCATTCATAATGATGCTGGCCTGAGACTTAGCATAGATAGCTTTTACAATGTCGAGGTTAGTTCCTGTTATCCCTATTTTTCTAATGTTTTGAACATAAAGAGATGCTGTACTTGGTCAAATGCTTTCTGCGTCTATCGAGATGATCATATGGTTCTTATCTTTAAGTCTATTGATGTGATGAATAACATTTATTGATTTTCGTATATTGAACCATCGTTGCATCCCAGGGATGAATCTTACTTGATCCTGGTGAAAAATTTTTTTGATGTGCCTTTGTATTCGATTAGGCAGATATTTATTGAGGATTTTTGCATCTAGGTTAATCAGATATATTGGTCTGTAGTTCTCTTTCTTTGAGTTGTCTTTTTCTGGTTTTGGAATTAGGGTGATGTTGGCCTCATAAAATGAATTTGGCAGAGCTCCCTCTTTTTCTATTTCCTGAAATAACTTGAAAAGTATTGGTATAAATTCTTCTTCAGAGGTTTTGTAAAACTCCGCTGTATAGCCATCCGTTCCTGGGCTTTTCTTGGTTGGTAGTCTTTTGATTGCTTCTTCTATTTCATCCATTGATATTGGTCGGTTTAAATTGTGTGTATCCTCCTGACTCAGTTTGGGCAAATCATATGACTTAAGAAATTTATCGATGTCTTCACTATTTTCTATTTTATTGGAATAATGATTTTCAAAATAATTTCTAATTATTTGATGTGCCTTTGTATTCGATTTGCCAGAATTTTATTGAGGATTTTTGCATGTAGGTTCATCAGATATATTGGTCTGTAGTTTTCTTTCTTTGAGGTGTCTTTTTCTGATTTTGGAATCAGCGTGATGTTGGCCTCATAGAATGAATTTGGCAGAGCTCCCTCTTTTTCTCTATCCTGAAATAACTTGAAAAGTATTGGTATTAAATCTTCTTTAAATGTTTTGTAAAACTCCGCTGTATAGCCATCCGTTCCTGGGCTTCTCTTGGTTGGTAGTCTTTTGATTGCTTCTTCTGTTTCATCCATTGACATTGGTCTTTTTAAATTGTGTGTATCCTCCTGACTCAGTCTGGGCAAATCATATGACTTAAGAAATTTGTTGATGTCTTCACTATATTCTCTTTTATTGGAATATAGGTTTTCCAAATAATTTCTAATTGTCTTCTGTATTTCGGAAGCATCTGTTGTAATATAGCCTTTTTCATCCCATATGTTAGTAATTTGAGTTCTCTCTCTTCTTCTCTTCATTAGCATGGCTAAGGGTCTGTCGAACATATATATTTTTTCGAAGAACCACCTTTTAGTTTTGTTAATTTTTTCAATAGTTTCTTTTGTTTCAATTTCGTTGATTTCTGCTCTGATTTTAATTATTTCTTGCCTTCTGCTACATTTTCTGTTGTTTTGCTCTTCCTTTTCTAGGGCTTTGAGTTAAAGTGTGAGCTCATTTATTTGTTCGGTTTTACTTTTTTTCAGGAATGACCTCCAGGCAATGAATTTCCCTCTTAAAACTGCTTTCATTGTGTCCCATAGATTCCGATATGTTGCGTCTGTATTTTCATGTATCTCTAAGAATTTTTTGATTTCCTCCTTTATATCTTCTGTAACCCACTGATCATTCAGTAACATATTGTTCATTTTCCATGTGATGTAGGATTTTTCCTTCCTTCTTTTATCATTGATTTCCAGTTTCATTCCATTATGATCAGATAAAATGCATGGTATTATCTCCACACCTTTATATTTACTGAGGGTTGCCCTATGGCATCATATATTGTCTATTTTTGAGAAGGATCCATGTGCTGCTGAGAAAAAAAAGTATATCCACTTGATGATGGTTGATATATTCTATATACGTTAGTTACATGTACGTTATTGATTGCGATATTGAGTTCTATACTTTCTTTATTCAACTTTTGTTTGGAGGATCTGTCCAATGATGATAGATGTGTGTTGAAGTCACCCATAATTATTGTGTTGTGGTATATTTCATTCTGGAGCTTGAGGAGAATTTGTTTCATGAACAACGTAGCACCATTATTTAGTGCATAAATATTGATAATTGTTATGTCTTGTTAGTGAATGGTTCCTTTTAACACTATATAATGTCCTTCCTTATCCCTTTTGATTAACTTAGTCTTGAAGTCGATTATATTCAATATGTGGATGTCCACCCCTGCTTGTTTATGAGGATAAGTGTGCATGGTGTATTTTCTCCCAATCTTTCACCTTCAGCCTGTGTGTCTTTGCATTTCAGATGTGTCTCCTGGAGGCAACATATTGTTGGATTTGTTTATTTAATCCAAGTTACCAGCCTATGTCGCTTTATTGGAGACTTTAAGCCATTTACATTCAGAGTTACTATTGATGTATGGTTTGTATGCCAGCCATGTTTGATTATTTATATTTTTTTTAATTTAGTTTGTTTCTCCATGACAAGCTTTCACCCTGCCTCTGTCATTACCAAGGTACTTCCCACTGATGGTTTTGGTTGTTGTTTTTCATTTCTTTCTTGTGTAGTGTTTTGCTCAAGACGCTTTGCAATGCTTGTTTTCTGGCTTCAAATTCTTTTAGCTTTTGTTTATCATGAAAGATTCTTATTTCGTTGTTGGACCTGATGGTTAATTATGCTGGATACATAATTCTTGGTTGGCATCCATTGTCTTTCAGTGTTTGATATACATTTTTCCAGGATCTTCTCGCTTTCAGCGTCTGTGATGAAACGTCCAATGTTAACCTTATTTGTTTACCACTGAATGTATTCTGCCTCCATTCTCTTGTAGATTTATTATTTTCTCTTTGTTCTGTATATTGGATATCTTCATAACAATGTGTCTTGGCATTGGTCTACTGTGATTTTGTGTGCTCTTGTCCTGTATACATCTACAATTTGGATATCCATTTCCATTTTTATTTCTGGAAAGTTTTCTGTAATTATTTCATTCAGCAGTTTTCTCATTCCCTTGGTTTGAGTCTCTGTACCTTCCTCTATCCTGATGACTCGTAAGTGTGTTTTTTTTTTTTATGTTATCCCAAATCTCTTGGATGTTTTTCTTGTGATTTTTTTGCCAGCCTTTCTGAATTGGCTGGACTCATTTCAAGATGATATATTTTGTCTTCATTATCTGACCTTTTGGCTTTTACTTGCTCCACTCTGTTAGTGATACTCTCAATGGAGTTCTTAATTTGGTTTATCATTTCCTTCATTTCTAGAATTATTGTTTGATTTTTTTATAATCTCTATCCTCTGATAAAGATGCTTAACTTTTTCTTTTATCTGTTTATGTAATTCATTTTCAATGTTTTCTTTTACTGTTTGGATTTTCTGTCTCGTATCCTCTTTAAGTTTCCATTCCATCTGTCTAAGGTATTCCTTGAGTTCTTTATATGACCATTTTTCTGATGACTCTAGGTCCTCCTGAATATTTAGGGTGTCCTTCGTGGTTTGTACTCCTTTTCTTCCTTTCTTGTTTATGCTGCTCATGTTACTTCTTGTTCTGTTTGACTGCTTAGTTACTGTTTACTCTTATAAATTTATTTGATGCTTGGGAGGAAAGATTTTAGAAGGGAAGGGAAAAAGTCACTAAAGAGAATGAGAGTAGGCAGGTAGAATGCAAGGAATGGGAAATAAGAAAATTGAAAAGAAATGAAAAGACAATAGAAGAAATAGAAAATAAAGAAAGAAAATGATTTATTTAAAAAAATGATTATGATAATATAAAATTAAAATTAAAATTTTAAAAAATAATAATAACAAAAGAAAAAATTAAAAAAATTAAAAACATTTTAAAAAAGTTAAAGAACAGCAACAAAAAAATGAAAATAAAAGAAAACAAAAAAAACAAAAACAAAAAAAACAAACTAATATAATAATAATAATAATAATAATAATAATAATAATAATAATAATAAATGCAGTCATAGATTGCAATAAACTTTTTTTCCATTAGGCAGAGCTGTGCCCACTGGGCCAAGCTTCTCCTTTCAATAGGTGGGAACCAATCACTATGCAGCAGCTATTCCTCCCACACTGGATGGGTGTCCAATCCTGAGTGCCTAGGGCCTTCTTTTGTGTTTCCTCAAGCCAGGCCCCACTCACCTGTGACACTCACCACAATACTGGCTACATGCCAGGTCTGCTGCTCCTAGGAGCCCTGTTTTCATGAACGCCTGGGCACAATCTCCCTGTTTGTCTCCCTCAGACCCTAAGTTTGTAGAGCTTAGGCCTGAGAACCCCCAGCGAATTTGCTTGCACTCCGGAAGCCATGCCCCCAGAAGCTGGAGCAAGAGACTTCAGTTTTCAGCACTGGTGGGAGCGGTGGCCTGGAGGTCTGCACCACGAGTCCCGTGCCACTCCTAATTCCCTCGGTCTGGATATCGCGCTCAAGGGAGAGCTGGCAGGGGCTCTTAAGATTTCCCCACAAGTTCGCAAATTTATAGGAATTTGCTTCACTTTCAATCACTTCCTGCTTCAGGACACATGTATTCTTCCATGTTTCTTGACAGGTCTTTTCATGAGACTTCTTTCAAGACACATGACTTTCAATTTCCATAATCACTTTTGAAGCAAAACTCACATAAACTTTATGATAAATTATAACTCTGATATTACCATTAGATGTATAACTGGTTGGAATTAATGATTGCATACCAATATAGGATTTCTTATATATTTTCAGATAAAAATTCAATCCATTATTTAAAGTGAAAAGAGTTATATTATTTATTCACAGTATGGTCTATTCATGCATTATCTCTATATTCATAGACGCAGTGTACACTTCTTTATACCCCCAATACTAATTTATACGTCTTCAAAATATTGCTCCCTGAAATGGTGGAAGAAATACTCATGTCACCTGATCTACTTATACATTTAATCACAAATATTCGGAACACAAAATGCAAAGGTCACACTTATGTTTGTACCAAAGCCTAAAAGGAAAGTAAACATGGATTACTAAAAACATCCATGTCCATGTTGCCTAATGCTGTCAAATGTCAATCCTATTGGTGACTACATATTTGTTTCTTCTTAAGATTATATATTCAAACTCAACCCTACTGAAAATGTCTAATCCTATCCCTCACTTTATACATTTCCTGATTTCATTATGGCTCTATTTCTATCTGTTTCCTACATATTTTCCCCAGTTCATCATTGTGACTGACTCTTCACATATGCTGACATTTACATTCACAGTCTAATCGATAACCTATTGCTAATAAACTTTTGTTCCTAATCCTATACTCATTTTTTTTGTAAACCTACCGACTATCTTCCTAATCCGACCGACTATCCTTTTTTGACTGGTTGTTCTCTTCTACATTCAATCAAGCAAGGTACAAGGTCTTATGCCATTGTATATTGATCTATCTGAGACCTCTGTGCAGAATGCAATTCAATGCTAAGTATCACAATCAAGGGTCCAATGCCCTTCTGGGCTTCAAATGTTACCTAGATTTCTGGTTTCACACTTATATTTCACATATATATTCTGGTAAATATCGCAGTTTCAAATACCATTATTCATTCTGCAGGATGATTCCTAAACTAAATCCAACATGTTATTGACCCTAAACATACACTGTTCCCTCAATCTAACTTTACAGAAGAGCAGGGACAGAGTTGGTCTTACAATACAGGAATGTAGGGGATCTTCCACCTGCTGAGAACCTCAAAGGTCCATGCAGACATGATCCCTGGAAAAGAGGTAGGCAGCTATGAAGAACCTGAGAGAGCAAAAGTCATCTTCCATGGCAAACAACCTTGTCAGGATGAAGGGGTGTGTCTGAATCAGCCACTTTCTTCTTAATGTAGAGAAGACGGACCAAACAAGGTCTGTGTGGAGAGCTGTTCCCGTGTGCCTATGGTTGATATGCCATTCTAACTTGTGACAGTGTCACAGGAAGTAGGGGCAGCCTCCATCTCATGGGACCCTTGGAAGCAACTATTAGGACAAAGTGTTTGCCAAGGCATTGACCTATTCAGTTCCTGAAGGAAGTGACCTACCTTACTTCTTTGGTGATGGAACTCTCTGAACTTGGGATCAAGGAAGCCAGGCATCCAGAGCCAGTCCCAGTCCCAGTCCCAGTGGGCTCACTTGTTTAGTTTTACTAATGACAGATTCTGTCTTTTTTGGTACCTACTGATGTGAGGATGGCCAAATGCCAGGAGAGCTCTGAAGACGGGCCTTTCCTTAGTAACTAGGTAGTGGCTCACCGCTGGCTCCTAACAGCTTCACAGAGTTGGCCAAGGAGACCAGATCTGACACAGTACAGGCCATTTCGGGGGAACATAGTAGGGCCCGCCAGTCAGAGGACACTCTGGATATTCACAGACTTACTTGGGGAAGGAGGTGCCTTTGTGTTTGTGGGTGTGAGTTTGTGGTTTTGTCTCATTTTCTTAGAATAGGTAGAAAAGCTGGTATGTCTGGTTTGCAGTGGACTGTTTCTAGATAGTCGTTTGACAAGGAAACTGTTTCTATGTCTGTGTATAACACTGTGTCCGTGGTTGTGGACATTAGAAAAGAGAATGCATCAATGAATGTGTCCTGTCTAGTAGAAAGCTTCCCAGCATTCATCCGGCCCAATTTATGACTGCACTGCAGGTTGCCTTATCGATGGGCAACGCCTAATATCTTCCTAAGTTTCAGATTTCTTCCTGAATTCTGACCAATCTGCAGAATAGTCTCATGGTTTTGTGTCCAAGATAGGTACCACCCCAAGCTCTGTCACATGGCCATGTACTGAATAGCTGAAGGTAATGGCGAGCATCTTAGAAAACTCAGATATCAGTGTGACCAGGTAAGTCTCAGTGGAGAAACCATGTTTTGTGCCTTTTGCTTACCTATTTTTCTGTTTCACTGAATGACAGGAAGGTCTTTGCCTCAGGCCATCCATTTGTGAAGCATGAAAAAAACAGTTTTCATATGGAAATGATTGGGCATCACCTGTGGCTCTTTGCTTAATTGCTTTGAAAGGGATGTGTCTGAATCAGCCTCTTGGCCCTGTGTGAGGCTGTGGCTTAGATTCTCAGCACCTGATGGATATAAAGAAAGATCCCATGTGTGCATCCAAAACCAAAATGTCAAAATTCAGTCATTGTGGATGATGTCTCTCTCCTTCCTCTATTAGGTTGCAGACAATCATCAAGTGAGTATAGGGATCCTTTGGGTCAAATGAGTTTTTCAAAGCCATGCAGAGGTGCGTGGGTTTTCTCATGATTCCACTTCACATAAAGAATCTAAACCCCACAGTCAGTAGGCCTCAAATTGGAGAAGCAGAGCAGTTGTAATGGCAGGCCTATTTGATCACTCCTGGTTCACAGGTATGGTGTCCAGGCCACCCTGACTTTAGGCAAATGAGGGCCAAGGGAGCTTATTTTGGACACTCTCTTGCGCTGTACCCCTCATGGAAATCTCCAGCCAGAGGTTATAATGAGGGTCTATGTGGAAGAAGATGAGGGCCATGTGGGAATGTTTTGGTTTTAATTTTGGTCATTTGTGTGGCAGTTGGAAGGGATGACTGGGTCCACCTCGGCTTGTACTCTGGTATAATACTCCTTAGAGACTGAGTTGTAGAACTGACCTCAGAGAAGTATTGCCATGGATTGTGTGGGGATGTTAGGAGGCCACGCATGAGAGTCGCCCTTTGAAACTGAGATCTAGGCCAAGGGTGGCTTTCCACAGAACACTGAGAATCTCAGCCAGGATATCACATGATTTTATTCTGAAAAACTTGGCAGCCATAGTTGAGAGTCAAAACACACATGGACCTCACATTGTAGACCTCAATGGTCCTGGCTTCATGTGACCTTTTGGCCACTATTTGGGATGCCTTGCCTGTGATTGTTCTCCAGAGCTTTTATTGAAATGAGCTTCCTTAACATTTAATGGTTCCTGAATGAATTGAAACCCACAGTGACTACAACTTCTTCCTTGAATAATGGCTAGATAAATACCATGAAATTTTTGAAATTTCCATGACGAGGTGGCACTGGAAAATCTTTGGATGTCCTGATGCTGATCATAGTATTCCAGACAGTGCCTTGATTGGCAGGGTTTCATGAAAATGGTGAAGAACAGAGATGCCAGTTAGTTGTCGCCTGCTGATTAGTGGGCCTAGAGCAGTGGTGGACAGATGTGTGACAAAACATCTGTGGTGGGGCCACGTGGATCTGCCATTGGCTTCCAAATGGCTTGTGACTGATATGGTTACAGCCAACAGACCCAATAGGTAAAGGCATCTTGTTATATGGAGAGGTTTCAGGGAAATGTTCAGAATCAGGTTGCTATGATCAAGGGGGCAAGCTATGTGGGATAGAAGCCTGGTTATTGCATTCTCCTGCAAACCCTCACCCACCACACGTGACTAAACTCCCTCCAGCAATGTGTCCCAATTGAACTCCTTTATTTCGTGAAGCAAATACCAAACTCCCAATGCAGCAGCAAGAAACACCACTAAAAGTGGAGGATGAACAAATGTCTTCCCAGTTAACACAGGGAGAAACTTAGCCCCAGTGTCCACAGTTTAGCTACAAAAAAAGAATTCAGCACTGCTGCCACATGTTCAATGAAAAATAAGAAACCATGTCTTACAGGTCACATATATGCAGAACCAGCTTTGATGGTCTCTCTACAAAAGAACTAAATCTCCTGAAAACAACATATATTTCAAGTGACCAACCTCAGAGGCAGTTTCTCAAGAATTCTTTCGGCCAGCAGAGATCCATGTTTGAGGAGTGTTTACCTTTTGCCTTACTTTTTTGAACTCTGCTACCACCTCCAAGGTTGTGAACTCCTGAGCATATTCCATTCCAGATATGTATTCACAGATTTTCTAACTCTTCTCCTCTAACTGTGTCCTACTTTGGTAAAAGATAATGTCAAGGCATTGTTCTGGATGAGAGTGGGAAGATTTTGGGTAGCACATATTTGCATAGGCATTGGATACATTTTTCAATTTCCCTTCAAAATACTGAATCTCTGACCCTAACCAATTCCCAACTAGACTCTGACTACTAATCCTAATATGATGGAGAAAAATAACAAAAAACAGAAAAGAAGTACAAGCAGTTCAGAGGAGGCAAGGTGTATACTAGGACTTGCCTTTTGCATAATATAGGGTAGGAGTTATAAATCTTGCAAATTTTTTTTTGAAATAGTTCTCCATGGG
The DNA here is from genome assembly GCF_048772815.1 of Callospermophilus lateralis. Taxonomy (NCBI): domain Eukaryota; kingdom Metazoa; phylum Chordata; class Mammalia; order Rodentia; family Sciuridae; genus Callospermophilus; species Callospermophilus lateralis. The sequence goes on from NW_027514034.1 coordinate 965,215, forward strand.
TTTTTAAAGTTAACAAATATGTGAATTCCTTTCTCCCTTTCTCTGTAGCCTATTAAGCACATGTATTTTTATATGCACATATAGATTTCTACCTGGTACCACACGTACATTCTTGTGAGGTGTTTGACATGGCAGATACAAATTGTGAGAAGAGATCACTCCTCGTAAATGCTGTTGGAACTGAAATTTCAAACTATGGGTGAACTTTCTAGTTGAACAACATTATACATAAATCCATGTTCAGTATAATGAATATTTTTGGATCTGTGTATGATATATATTTCATGATGAATTTTGATTGGCATATATATTGCTAGTTTTTAATGTCTCTCTCTCTCTCTCTCTGTGTATATATATATATATATATATATATATACTCTCCAGATTTTTCAAAATATGTAATATATGTGACTTATTATACACTCCCTAAATTCATTCATATTCATTTATGTGGATTTATAATCAACTTTTCACAAGATTATTTTCTAAAATATTCATCCACCTGAAATTCATATTTGTTTCCTATTACTGACAACTAACTTCAGTGAATGGTGTATACAAATCCTAATATTTCTACAGTAACTGACCCAGTTTAACATCAACGCAAGCAGATTCCTATGGGACATGATATATATTTTGACATTCATATTTATTCAACAATGGGACATTATTATTTCTTCAGTTTATGCACATCATAGTATATATATTTCATCCAAAATTTCAAAAATATATAGGAATTTGTTTCACTTTCAATCACTTCCTGCTTCTGAACACATGTATTCCTCCATGTTGCTTTACTGGTATTTTCATGAGACTTCTTTCCAAACACATTATTTTCGATTTCCAAAATCAATTTTGAAGCGAAACTCACACACTCTTCATGAAAATCCTAATACTAATATTATCATTGATGTGTAACTGGTTGTAATGAATGTCTGTATATCAATATTTGATTTCCTGTGTATTTTCAGATATCAATTCAATTCATTATATATAGTGGAATGAGTATATGTTTTATTCAGAGTATGTTCTATTCATGCATTATCTGTATATTCATAGAAACAGGGTACACCTCTTTGTACCCCCAATACTAATTTATACGTCTTCAAAATATTGCTCCCAGAAATGGTGGAAGATATACTCATGTCACCTGATCTACATATATATTTTATCACAGTAATATTATGGTCACAAAATGCAAAGGTCACACTTATGATTGTACCAAAGCCTAAATGGAAAGTGAGCATGGATTAGTAATAACATCCATGTCCAGGTTGCCTAATGCTCTCAAATGTCAATCCAATTTGTGACTACATATTTGTTTCTTCCTAAGATTATATATTCAACCTCAACCCTGTTGAAAATGTCTAATCCTATAACTCACATTATACTTTGCCTGATTTCCTTTTGTCTCAATTGATATTTACTTTCATACATATTTTCGCCAGTTCATCATTGTGAATGACTCTTCACATGTGCTGACATTTACATTCACTCTCTACCCGAAACCCTATTGCTAAAAAACTTTTGGTCCAAATCCTATACTCACTCTTCTTTCTAAACCTTCTGACTATCTTCCTAATCCTACCGATTATCCCTTTTTGACTGCATGTTCTCTTCAACATTCAATCATCCAAGGTAAAGGTCCTATGCCATTGTATAGCGATTAATCAGAGACATCTGTGCAGAACATAATTCAAAGCTAAGTATCGTACCCAAAGGCCCAATACACTTCTGGGCTTCAAAACTTACATAGATTTGGGTTTTCAAACTTATATTTCACCTTTATATTCTTTTAAATATCGCAGGTTCCCAATAACATTATTCATCCCGCAGAATGATTCCTAACCGAAATCGAACCTGTTATTAACCCTAACCATACGCTGTTCCCTCAATCTAACTTTACAGAGGAGCAGGGACAGAGTTGGTCTTACAATACAGGAATGTAGGGGATCTTCCACCTGCTGAGAACCTCAAAGGTCAATGCAGAAATGATCCTTGGAGAAGTTGTAGGCAGCTATGTAGTACCAAAGAGAGCAAAAGTCTTCTGACATGGTAAAGAACCTGGACAGGATGAAAGGATGTGTCTGAATCAGCCTCTCTCTTCTTAATGTAGAGAAGATGGACCAAAGCATGCCTGTATGGAGAGAAGTTCCCCGGTGCATATGGTTGATATACCATTCTAACTTGTGACAGTGTCACAGAAAGTAGGAACAGCCTCCATCTCATGGGACCCTTGGCAGCAACTGCTAGGACAAAGTGGTTGCCAAGGCAGTGACCTCATTCATTTCATGAAGAAAGTGACTTCACCTAACTTACTTGGTGATGGAACTCTCTGAACTTGGGATCAAGGAAGCCAGGCATCCAGAGCCAGTCCCAGTCACAGTCCCAGTGGGATCACATGTTTGGTTTTACCAAGGGCAGAGAGTCTTTTTTTGGTACCTACTGATGTGAGAATGGCCAAATGCCAGGACAGCTCTGAAGAGGGTCCTTTCCTAAGAAAGCATGTAGTTGGTCATCGCTGGTTCCTGACAACTTCACAGATTTGGCCACGGAGACCAGATCTGAGACAGGGCAGGCCAGTTCGGGGTAACAATATGGTCGACAGACAGAGGACACTCCGGATAATCACAGACATATTGGGGGAAGGAAGTGCCTTTGTGGGTGTGGGTGTGAGTTTGTGGTTTTGTCTCATGTTCTGAGAATAGGTAGGAAAGGCGGTTTGTTTGGTTTGGAGTGGACTGTTTCTAAAAAGTCGTTTGAAAAGGTGAGTGTTTCTATATCTGTGTATCTCACTGTGTCCGTGGTTGTAGACATTAGAAAAGAGAATGCATCAATGGATATGTCCTGTCTAGAAGAAAGTTTTCCAGCATTCATCCTACCCAATTTATGACTGGACTGCAGGTTGCCTTATGGATGGGCCACCCCTACTATAGTCCTAAGTTCCTGTTTTCTTCCTAAATTTTGGCCACTACCCAGAATAGGCTCATGGTTTTGTGTCCAAGATATGTAACACCTCCAAGCTCTGTGACATGGCCATGTACTGGATAGCTGAATGGAATGGCGAGCATCTCAGGAAACTCAGATATCAGTGTGACCAGGAAAGTCTCAGTGGAGAAACACTGTTTTGGGCCTTCTGCTTACCTATTTTTCTGTTGCCCTGAATGTCAGGAAGGTCCTTACCTCAGGCCACTCCTTTTTGAAGCCTGAAGTAAACAGTTTTTAAATGCAAATGAATGGGCATCACCTGTGGTGCTTTGCTTAATTGCTTTCCAAAGGGATGTGTCTGAATCAGCCGCTTGGCCCTGGGTCAGGCTATGGATTAGATTCTCAGCACCTGATGGATATAAAGAAAGTTCCCATGTGTGTATTGAAAACAAAAATGGTAAAAATATCAGTCATTGTGCATGAAGTTTCCTGCCTTCCTCTGTTAGGTTCCTGACCTCCATCAAGTGAGAATAGGATCCTCTGGGTCAAATGAGTTCTTTGAACTCCTGCACAAGTGCTTGGGTTCTCCCATGATGCCAAATCACATAAAGAATCTATACCTGACAGTCAGTAGGCCTCAAATTGGAGAAGCAGAGCAGTATTAAAGGCAGGCCTATTTGATCACTCCTGGTTTACAGGAAGGGTGTCAAGGCCACACTCACTTTAGGCAAATGACGGGCAAGGGTGCATATTTTGGACATTGTCTTGGGCTGCGCTCCTAATGGAAACCTCCAGCAAGAGTTTATGATGAGTGTCTATATGGAAGAAGATGAGGGTCATGTGGGAAAGTTTTGGTTTCAATTGTGGTCATTTGTGTGGTGGTTGGAAGAGATGACTGGGTCCACATGTGCTTGAACTCTGGTGTGATTCTCCTTCGAGACTGAGTTCTGGAACTGACCTCAGAGAAGTATTGCCATTAATTGTGTTGGGATTGTAGGAGGACACGCATGAGAGTCACCCTTGAAACCTGAGATTGGGCCCTGGGTGACTTTCCACAGAGCACTGAGAATCTCAGCCAGGATATCACATGATTTTATTCTGAAAGACTTGGCAGCTATAGTTAAGAGTAAAAACACACATGGACCTCACATTTTAGACCTCAATGGGCCTGTCTGCATGTGACATTTTGACCACTCTTTGGGAAGCCTTGCCTGTGAGAGATCTCCAGAGCTTTCATTGAAATGAGCTTCCTCACCATTTCATGGTTCTTGGATGAATGGAAACCCCAAAGTGCCTCCAACTTCATTCTTGAACAATGGATAGATAAATACCATGAAATTTTTGAAATTCCCAATGACCAGGTGGCACTGGAGAACCATTGGATGTCCTATTGCTGCTCATGAGTGTTCAAGACAGTGCCTTGATTGACTGGATTTCTTGACAATGGTGTAGAACAAAGATGCCAGTAAGTTGGAGCCTGCTGAGTAGTGAGCCTAGAGCAGTGGTGTGCAGTTGTCTGATAATATATTTGTGGTGTGGCCATGTGGGTGTGTCATTGGCTTCCAAATGGCTTGAGACTGATTTGGTGCAGCCAGCAGAAAATTATATGAAAAGGCATCTGGTTATATGGACAGGTTTCATGGCAATGTTCAGAATCAGGTTGCTATGGTCAAGGGAGCAAGCAATGTGGGATAGAAGCCTGGTTGGTGCATTCTCCTGAAGACCCTGACCCACCACACCTTACAGGACTCCCACCAGCACTGTGACCCATTTGAAATCCTTGTATGTTGTGAAGCAAATACAAAACACCCAGTGCAGCTGCAAGAAACACCACGAAAATTGGAGGATGACCAAATGGCTTCAAAGTCCACACAGGGAGACACTTAGCCCCCAGTGGCCACAGTTTATCTACAAAGAGAGAATTCATCACTGCTTCCTCATGTTCATTAGAAAATAAGAAACCATATCCTCCACGTCACATAGATGCAGACCCAGCTTTGATGGTCTCCGTACACAGGGAGCTAAAGCTCCTGACAACAACATATACTTCAAGTGCCCAACCTCAGAGGCAGTTTCTCAAGAAGTCTTAATGCCAGCATAGCTCCATGTTTGTGGAGTGTTTACACTGTCCCTTACATTTGGAAACTCCTCTACCACCTCCTGAACATTTTCCATTCCAGGTATGTATTCACAGATTTTCTAACTCTTCCTCTCTAATTGTGTCTTACTAGGGGCGAAGATATTGTCAAGGCATTGTTCTGGATGAAAGTGGAAATTTTTTTGTAGCACATATTTGCATACACATTGGATTCATTTTCCTATTTTCCATTTGAAATACTTAATAACTGACACTAACCCATACCCTAATAGACTCTTACTACTAATCCTAATATGATGGAGTAAAATAACCCAAACAGAATAGAAATACAAACATTTCAGAGGAGGCATGGTGTATAGTTAGACTTGGCTTTTGCATGATAAAGTGTAGGTGTTATAAATCTAGTTAATTTTTAATTGAAATAGTTCCATGTGTACTTAAAGTTAACAAATATGTGAATTCCTGTCACCCTTTCTCTGTAGCCTATTCAGCACATGTATTTTTATATGCACATATAGAATTCTACCTGGTACCACAGGTACATTCTTGTGAGGTGGCTGACTTGGCAGATAGAAATTGTGAGAATAGATCACTCCGCCTAAACGCTGTTGAAACTGAAATTTCAAACTATGGGTGAGCTTCCTAGTTGAACAACATTATACATAAATCCATGTTCAGTAAAATGAATATTTTTGGATCTGTGGATGATATATATTTCATGGTGAATTTCGATTGGCATATGTATTGCTAATTTTTAATGTCTGTGTGTGTGTGTGTGTGTGTGTGTGTGTGTGTGTATATATATATATATATATATATATATATATATATATATATATACACTCTAAATTTTTTTAAAATATAAAATATATGTGTCTTATTATAAACTCCCTAAATTCATTCATATTCATGTATGTGGATTTAGAGTTAACATTTCACAAGATTATTCACGGAAATATTAATCCACCTGAAATACATATTTTTTTCCTAGAAATGAAAACTAACTTCAGTGAATGGTGGATACAAATCCTAATATTTCTACAATAATTGATCCAGTTTCTCATCAATGCAAGTAGATTCCTATGGGACATGATGTGTATTTTGATGTTCATTCTTATTCACCACTGTTATGTTACAATTTCTTCAGTTTATGCACATTATAGGATATATATTTCATCAATACGTTAGCAAAATTATAGGCATTTGTTTCACTTTCAATCATTTTCTGCTTTAGAACACATGTAATCCTCCATGTTTCTTGACTGGTTTGTTTATGAGACTTCATTCCAAACATATTATTTTCGATTTCCATAATCATATTTGAAGCAAAACTCACACACCCTTCATGATAAACTATAACCCTAATATTACTATTAGATGTATCACTGGTTGGAATGAATGATTGTATATCAATGTAAGATTTCTTATATATTTTCAGATATCAAATAAATCCATTATTTAAAGTGGAACCAGTTATATTATTTATTCACACTATTGTCTATTCATGCATTGTCTCTATATTCATAGACACAGGGTACACCTCTTTGTAAACCCAATACTAATTTATACGTCTTCAAAATTTTGCTCCCAGTAATGGTGGAAGAAATACTCATGATATCTGATCTACATATACATTTTATCACAGTAATATTCTGGACAGAAAAAGAAAAGGTCACACTTATGTTTCACCAAAGCCTAAATGTAAAGTGAACATGGATTACTAAAACCATCCATGTCAAGTTTGGCTAATGCTCTCAAAAGTCAATCCTATTTGTGACAACATATTTGTTTCTTGCTAAGTTTATATATTCAAACTCAACCCTGTTGAAAATATCTAATCCTATCTCTCACTTTATACTTCTCCTGGTTTCATAATGTCTCTATTTATATCAGCTTTCCTACATACTTTCCACAGTTCATCATTGTGACTGACTCTTCAATTGTGCTGACATTTACATTCACACTCTAATCCAAACCCTATTGCTAAGGAATTTTTTTCCAAATCCTATACTCACTCTTCTTCTTAAACCTACTGACTATCTTCCTAATCCTACCCATTATCCCTTTTTGACTGGATGTTCTCTTATACATTCAATAATACAAGGTACAGTGTCTAATGCCATTGTATATCGATCTCAGACATCTGTGCAGAACATAATTCAACGCTAAGTATCACAATCAAGGGCCCATCCCCATTCTGCGCTTCAAATCTTATTTAGATTTCTGTTTTCATACATATATTTCACCTATATATACTTATAAATGTCGCAGGTTCCCAGTACCATTATTCATCCAGCAGAATGATTCCTAATTCAAATTGAACATATTATTAACCCTAACCATACACTGTTCCCTCAATCTAACTTTACAGAAGAGCAGGGACAGAGTTGGTCTTACAATACAGGAATATAGGGGATCTTCCACCTCCTGAGAACCTCAAGGTCCATGCAGAAATGATCCCTGGAGAAGATGTAAACAACTATGAAGGACCTGAGAGAGCAAAAGTCAGCATCCATGGCAAACAACCTGGTCAGGATGAAAGGTTGTTTATGAATCAGCCTCTCTCTTCTTATTGTAGAGAAGATGGACCAAACCAGGTTGGTGTGGAGAGCTGTTCCTAGGTGCCTATGGTTGATATACCATTCTACCTTGTGAAAGTGTCACAGAAAGTAGGGGCAGCCTCCATCTCATGGTCGTCTTGGAAGCAACTGTTAGGACAAAGTGGTTACCAAGGCAGTGATCTGATTCAGTTCCTTAAGGAAGTGACCTCACCTCACTTCTTTGTTGATGGAACTCTCTGAACTTGGTATCCAAGAAGCCAGGCACCAAGAGGAAGTCCCAATCCCAGTGGTCTCACTTGTATGGATTTACCAAGGACAGAGTCAGTCATTCTTGGTACCTACTGATGTGAGGACAGCCAAAACCAGGAAAGCTCTGAAGAGGGGCTTTTCCTGATAAAGTAGGTAGTGGCTCACTGCTGGCTCCTGACAACTTCACAGAGTTGGCCAAGGAGACCAGATCTGAGACAGGACAGGCCATTTCATTGGAACATAGTATGGCCCACCAGTCAGAGGACACTCCAGATAGTCACAGACCTACTTGGGGGAAGGATGTGTCTTTGTGGGAGTGGGTGTGGGTTTGTGGTTTTGTCTCATATTCTGAGAATAGGTAGGAATTGCGGTTTGTTTGGTTTGGAGGGAACTGTTTCTAGTAAGTCATTTGACAAGGCGAGTGTTTCTATGTCTGTTTATACCACTGTGTCCCTGGTTGTAGACATTAGAAAAGAAAATGCATCAATGGGTGAGTCCTGTCTAGTAGAAAGCTTCTCAGCTTTCATCCTGCCCAATTCATGAATGGACTGCGGCTTGACTTATCAATGGGGAACACCTGCTAACTTCTTAAGTTCCTGTTTTCTTCCTGAATTGTGTGCACTCTCCAGAATAGGCTCATGGTTTTGTGTCCATGATATGTACCTCCTCAAATCTCTGTGACATGGCCATGTACTGGATAGCTGAAGGGAATGGCGAGCATCTCAGAAAGCTCAGATATCAGTGTGACCAGGAATGCCTCAGTGGAAAAACCCTGCTTTGGACATTTTGCTTACCTATTCTTCTGTTGCCCTGAAAGTCAGGAAGGTCTTTGCATCAGGTGTGTCATGTGGGAGTGTTTTGGTTTTAATTGTGGTCATTTTTGTGGCCGTTGGAAGAGATGACTATGTCCACCTGGGCTTGAACACTTATGTGATTCCCCTTAGAGACTGAGTTCTGGAACTGACCTCAAAGAAGGATTGCCATGTATTGTGTTGGGATTTTAGGAGGCCACGCATGAGAGTCGCACTTGGAAACTGAGATCTATGCCCAGGGAGGCTTTCGGAAGAGCACTGGAAATTTCAGGAAGGACATCACATGATTTTATTCTTAAAGACTTGGCAGCCATCGTTGCAAGTCAAAACACACATGGACCTCACATTGTAGACCTCAAATGCCTGGCTTAATGTGACCTTTTAGCCTGTCTTTGGGAAGCCTTGCCTGTTAGAATTCTCCAGAGCTTTCATTGAAATGAGCTTCTTCTCCATTTTATGGTTCCTGAATGAATTGAAACCCACAGTGCCTTCAACTTCATCCATGAAAAATGCCTAGATAAATATCATTAAAGTTTGGAAATTCCCATCACCTGGTGGCACTGGAGAACCTTTGGGTTTCCTATTGCTGATCATGAGTGTACCAGACAGTGCCAAGATTGACTGGGTTTCATGAAAATGGTATAGAACAGAGATGCCAGTAACTTGGAGCCTGATGAGTAGTTGGCCTAGAGCAGTGGTGTGCAGGTGTGTGTTAAAACATCTGTGGTGGGGTGATGTGGATATGCCATTGGCTTCCAAATGCCTTGTGACTGATATGGTGCAGCCCCCATACCCTTGTATGTAAAGGCATCTTGTTATATGGAGAGGTTGCAGGGCAATGTTTAGAATCAGATTGCTATGGTCAAGGGGGCAAGCTATGTGGGATATAAGCCAGGTTGGTGCATTCTCCTGCAGACCCTTACCCACCACACGTGACAGAACTCCCTCCATCACTGTGTCCCAGTTGAACTTCTCGTATTTTGTGAAGCAAATACCAAACTCCCATTGCAGCTGCAAGAAACACCACGAAAATTGGAGGATGACCAAATGGCTTCACAGTCCACACTAGAAGACACTTAGCCCCCAGTGGCAACAGTTTACCTATAAAGAGAGAATTCAGCCCTGCTGCATCATGTTCATAGGAAAAAAAGAAACCATGTCCTCCAGGTCATATAGATGCAGACCCAGCTTTGATGGTCTCACTACAAAGGAAGCTAAAGCTCCTGTCATCAACATATATTTCAGGTGCCCAACCTCAGAGGCAGTTTTTCAAAAAGTCTTTAGGCCAGCAGAGCTCCATGTTTTTGGAGTTTTTACCCTGTCCCTTACTTTTTGAAACTTCTCTACAACCTCGAAGGTTGTGAACTCCTGAGCATTTTCCATTACCGATATGTATTCACAGATTTTCTAACTCTTCTCCTCTAATTGTGTCTTACTTGGGGTGAAGGAAATGTCAAGGCATTGTTCTGAATGAGAGTTGGAAGATTTTTGGGTAGCACATATTTGCCTACACATTGGATTCATTTTCCAATTTTCCATTCGAAATACTGAATCCCTGACTGTCAAGTGTAGAAGGAATTCTTTTTCAAAGAACAGCCTGACACTTACAAGAAACAGCCACCAGGAGACATCCTGTCTGGAAGACATCCTGTAGCCATATGTGTCCCTGAGACATCCTGTGGCCATCTTTCTTCCAGAAACATCCTGAAGTTATCTCACCTTGTGAAGACATCCAGGAACTGCCGATAAGAGAGTTTTCCCAAATCCAGCATTTTAATACCCATGTGTGAACAATAAAATTTTGCAGCTTGATCAGAACTCCTGTGTTGCTCTCATCTCTCGTGTCTCTTGTCCCTTCATTCCTCCCCATCTAGGTTCGCTGCCCATGTTGATGTGTCCTGCCGGCCGGGACATCTGGCGCCCACCGACTGGGGCTCAAGCCATTGACTGAGGGGGAACCCCTTCCTCCTGGAAGACTTGGTCAAGAGGAGCCCGCGATCGTCTCAGCAGACACCACCCAAAGACATATCCAGGAGGAGGGTGGGAATGATGCACGGTGAGTGACCCACCATGTGACAAGCAGTATCGTCACATGATTTGTTTATTTCAGGCTTCAAGGAGTTCTTCAAGACATGGGGGGCACATGTTAAGAAAAAGGACTTAAAATTTTTCTTTTCACACATAGGAGCATTGTGTCCATGGTTTCCTCTTGAAGGGACCATTGATGGCAAAAATGGCTTAGAGTAGGAGACTGTTTAAAAGATTATTATGAATCCTTTGGCCCAGAAAAAATGCCAGTTCCCACCTTTTCTTACTGGAACTTAATTAATGAAATTCTTAAAAGTTTTCGCTTTGACAATGGTACCTTACAAATTGTCAGGATTGGGGAAGAGATTATGCAAAAGACCTCTCGTCCCTCCTCTGCATGCCCATCATTAGTATAGACATAGACCCTTCTCAGTCTTCCCAGGACCCTGAGAACCTTCCTGGTCCCCCTAAAAATACGACCCTAATTAATAAGGCTCCAATGATTAAAAACCACCTTTATCCAGTTTTAAAACCCAGACACACATTGACCCCTGGGAAGGACGCTATCTTGGAGAAGGAAGCAGCTCTCTACCATTCAGAAGACCCGCAACCTCTCAGGACCCTGCCACAGCCTAGAGGATTTACACATCCACCTCCCTCCTATATCCCTCCTGCCTTTTGTACTCTGGCCCTTCAGGGGCCAAGTGCCCCCCCAGATATTTTTTCCCTACTTCCCCTGCCTAACCTCGCTTCCTTGCCAGCATCCTTCCAACATAGACGGGAAGAGATGCAACTTTTAAAATAATTAAATTCCCTTGACTCTGAGCTCTCTTCATTAGCCTTAGCTATGGAGTCAATGCAAGCTGGCCCACAGCGGTCTAATACAAAGTCGAAGCCACTCCATCGGCCTGTTCTCACCTTCCCAGTCACCACCAGTCAGATAGATAAGCCTGCCCAGGCTGCGGTCAAAGACTTCGATGAGGAACAAGAGGAGGAAGTGGGGGAAATGGATCAAGGAGATCAGGACTCAGAGGATGAGGAGTTCACCCCTGGGCAGGAAGGAACCCAGAGTCTACAAAAAATTAAGCCTATGTTTTCTTGAAAAACTTAATAAGGCTTGTGCTCACTATGGCCCCACTGTGCCCTACACGTTGGCTTTATTAGAAATCCACAGCGCACAATGGCTTACTCCCAATGATTGGAAATTTTTAGACCAAGCTACCTTCAGTGCCGGAGACTTCCTGTTATGGAATGCAGATTTCGAAGACAATGTCGGGAAACTGCTCAAATAATTTTAACTAAGGCCTCCTCTGAATCTGGGACTTAAGTTTAGCTAGTGGGCAATGCGCCTTTTGACACTAAAAATAACAGGCACGTTTCCCTCCTGGACTCTTGGCGCAGACTCAGATGGCTGGTTTTCCTGCTTGGTGACACCTCCCTCAAAAGGCCTCGGCTACAAATTCCCTGGCAAAAATTTGACAAGTGCCCCATGAGCCTTATAGGTAGTTTGTTCCCCGGCTTAACCTAGCTGCGGAATGCTTGCATGAACCAAGCGAAGGTGAAAGCACCTATGTAAAACATCTTGCCTTTGAAAATGCCAACCCAGCATGTCAGGATGTTCTTCAACCACATAAGGATAAAGGGAAACTTTCTGAATTTATTAGACTCTGTGCAGGGGTGGGTGCAGCCCATGAAATGGGTCTCGCTTTAGGGGCCGCCTTTACCAAGGCGTTTCACAATCCTGGCTCACGTACTTGCTGTACTTGTAAACAACCTGGCCATTTTGCATGTGGGTGTCCGACAGGCAAACAAAGCCTAGGAATAGCGTCTCCTCAAACTGGGGCTTAACCGCCCCCAGCTACCCTTTTCCATAGAAGTGGTAAAGGTCATCACTGGGACAGTGAGTGTAGATCTAAGACAAATGCTCTCAGACAGCCTATTTCTTCCTGCTTCTCGGGAAACTCCCTGCGGGGCCAGCCCCTGGCCACAACATCCCCCAGGACAAACACAGGAGCAATAAGGTTTGTTCCCTCCCAAACTCCCAACCTACAACAAAATCCTTCTCCACAATTGCCTCCCTCCAACTAGCCACCCGAGGCAGCGCAAAATTGGACCTCTGTGCTACCACAGTTACAATATTAGACTCAATGCAAGGGCCCCAGATAATACCCACTGGAATTATGGGTCCCCCTCCATCTCATACATGTGCCCTTATTCTTGAAAGAGCCTCCACTACCATACAAGGTGTTCAGGTCTTCGCTGGCATTAATGATAATGATTTCACTGAAGAAATAAAAATACTGGCCACTGCTATTAATGGAGTTGCCGCCATCCCAGCAGGAACAAGACTTGCACAATTAATTCTCCTTCCCTTGGATTCAGGAGGCATTTCCACCACCCAAACCTACCTCGGGGGGCTGCCTTCTTAGGCTTCTCTGATGTGTATTGGGTTCAACCCATTTCTCACAATAGACCCACCCTTACCTTACTTACTGAAGGAAAGGAATTCCAAGGAGTTCTAGATATTGGAGCTGATGCCACAATTATTTCTCAAAAATACTAGCCATCAGGTTGGCCCCTCACTCCATCCTTGACTGACTTTAAAGGGATAGGAAAATAAAAAAATCCTCTGGTCAGCTCAAGGTCTATTAGCTGCACTGATAAAGATGGTAATAAGTCAACTGTCACTCCTTTTGTTGATTCTGACCTCCCTGTTAACGTATAGGGTGGAGATATTTTGAGTCATTGGAAGTTATTCTCGCCAGTCCCAATTCCATGGTGACTCATCAAATGCTTCCTATGAATTTTGTTCCTGGTACAGGCCTGGGGATACTGAAACAAGGACTGGTGGAGCCTATACAACCCATAAAAAAAATACATGTGGACTTGTGTATTCAGATTTTTAGTGTCGGTCCCTGACCCTCCTGTACCCCATGCAGATAAAATTATTTGGGAGACTCAGACTCCTGTGTTGGTGGATCAGTGGCCCCTTACCCAAGAAAAATTGGAGGCTGCCTCCACGTTAGTGCTGGAACAGCTGGCAGCCGGCCATGTAAAGCCCTCAACCTCACCATGGATTACTCCTATTTTTATTATCAAGAAAAAATCAGGCAAGTGGCGCCTTTTACAATATTTGTGTGTCATTAATAAAGTTATGTGCCCGATGGGAGCACTACAGCCAGGCATTCCCACAACAGTGGCGATTCCAAAAACCTATTGTAAAATGGTTATTGACTTAAAAGATTGCTTTTTTACCATTCCTTTACATCCTGAGGATAGACCCTATTTTGCCTTTAGTCTCCCTCACATTAATTTTCTGGGCCCTATGCAGAGATTTCAATGGAAGGTTCTTCCCCAAGGTATGGCCAACAGCCCTAGTCTTTGCCAAAAATACGTTGCTCAAGCAGTAGACCCTGTGAGAGAGCGATGAACACAAAATTATATTTTACATTATATGGATGATTTGTTAATTGCTGCACCTAATACCCATGACCTTAATAATTGTTACTTGGACTTTTACAAAACCTCACTACCTTGGGACTACAGATAGCTCCAGATAAGTTTCAAACACAGGACCCTTATACCTATTTGGGCATTAAACTTCAAGATAATCAGATCCAAATTCCTAAAATACAACTATGTGTGGACCATATTCACACACTTAATGATTTTCAAATATTACTGGGGGATATTCAATTGCTAGGAAAATATTTAAAATTACCCACTTGTGTACTTTTGCCCCTTAATGATATTTTGATAGGTGATTCCCACCCCTCCTCCCCTCAAAAGCTTACTCCCGAGGCATGACATGCATTAAACCAAGCCACAGAAGCCATTGCCCAAAAGTTTGTTACACAAATTTCTTATAACCTTCCTCTGGTTCTGGTTATTTTCCACACTCCTCATACACCCACAGGAATATTTTGGCAGCGAGATCCACATTTTAAAAATAAAGGCTGCCCCTTGCTTTTGGTCCTTGTACCCACCACATCCTCCAAGGTTATTACTGTTTATCTTGCTCAGGTAGCTTCTCTTATTTTTAAAGATCGTTTGCTTTCTCGACAACATTTTGGCAAAGACCCTGATAATATTTTAATTCCATATACTAAGGACCAAACCCTTACTACAATTTTTACTACAGACATGGATGAATGGGATATTGCCCTATCAGGCTTTTTGGGAACAATTCATAACCACATCCCCGATGACCCCCTTTTAAATTTTGTCCAGTTACATCCATTTATTTTTCCCAAAATTACTCAAAAGGCTCCCATTCCTCAAGCCCTTACCTTTTTTACAGACGGTTCCAGTAATGGCCGTGCAGTCTTTGTTGTCAATAACAAGCCTACCACCTTTGATACTGTCTATCAGTCAGCTCAGTTTGTGGAATTGTTCGCCATAACACAAGTTTTTATAAAGTTTTTTGATAATCTTGTTAAAATTTATACAGACAGTGCCTACATTGCTCATTCTGTGCCCCTTCTGGAGATTTCACCCACCATTAAGGCTTCTTCCAATTCCCCCTTTCTGTTTCACCAGCTTCAGCAGCTAATTCAGGCCAGAAAACATCCATTTTCCTTAGGACACATCATGACACACTCTGACTTTCTGAGCCCTCTAACACAAGGTAATGCCCAAGCTGATGCAGCAACACGTTCCATCTTTCCAATTTTTGTTGGCTCCATTCAAAAGGCCATGGAGTTACACAATCTTCACCATCTAAATTCCCAGAGCCATCGATTACTTTGGAAAATTACCAGGCAAAATGCATGAGAAATAGTAAAAGCATGCCCTGCTTGCACTGTCTCCCTCCCCATTCAACACTTGGGAGTTAACCCCCGAGGATTACTGCCCAATCAGATTTAGCAAATGGATGTTATTCATTTTCCTGAATTTTGAAAAACCAAATATATATACATTTCTAAAGATACCTTCAGCGGCTTTATTTTTGAATCACCACATTCTTGAGAGGCTACCAAAGATGTCCTTTCTCATCTTGTTTCAGCCTTTTTCATAATGTGTAAACCAATACATATTAAAACAGATAAATGTCCTGCATATACCAGTGCCAAGTTTAAACAGTTTTGTGCTACCTTGCAGTTTTGTCATACTACTGAAATTCCATACAACACTCAGGGCCAAGGCATGTGGAACTTTCCCAGCTTACCTTAAAGACTTGGCTATCCTGTCTTAAGGCTTCCGCCCTTGTATTTACCACTCCCAGGGATCGCCTTAACCATGCATTATTTGCCCTTATTTTTCTTACCCTAGACAGTGAAGGCCATTTTGCCACAGACAGACACTGGCATCCTTCATCCAATTCTGTTCGCACACCTGTTATGTGGTGCAATCCCATTACAAATAAATGAAAACGCACACATCCTATCCTCATCAGGGGATGAGGCTCAGCTTGTGTTTTGGACCAAGAGCAAGCATCCCCAAGATGGTTACCAGAATGCCTGGTTAAACAGGTAAATTACTTACCTCAACCCAGGGATGGAGGCCCTCCCCCTGAGGACAAATTTTCCTCCATTTCAGATACAGCCAACAATCTGTGCAAGGATCCTGCTTAAGGCACTTCTGCTGAACAGGTTTGAACACAGAGGCCTTGGACCTCTAATTTCCAACATCATGGGGTACCTTTTTGCCCCCCCGCCGTGAATGCAAAGGAGGATTTTGGACTGAGGCTCCCACTAGTTGGACCCAGACTGCTGACTGCATGACTAAGGTGACTTACCTCCGTGCCAAGGTTGACCATAATCTCGGAGGAGTTCATCAGCCTAAATGGGTATGTGTTAACAAGCCAAAGATTATTCCCCCTAGTACAAGTAAAGCTCTCCAAAATTGTTCTGCAACTTGTACGCATACCCAGGCGATGCATGTCTCTTGTAATGCGTCGGCTTAACGTTGTGTTAATAAACAGGGAGAAAAATTTTTTGAAGCCTCCCTAACTAAAACTCATGCAGCAGGGGGACCACTATTCATTATACCCCCATTCTCTTTGACCATGGAGGAGATGGCAAATACACCAAGCTACAGTCAGCTGGGTGCCAAGGCACTGTCGGAAAACCTTCCTACTGGCCCATTAAGGCCCCTACAGGGGTCTCTGATGGTGGAGGACCCACTTATTCTGTCAAGCATCCTCAGATAATCAAACTTTTGAAACCCCAAATCCCTGAGCTCACATATCATCCCTTAATGTAGCCTAAATCCCAGTTCCCAGGTTTAGATACCAATACATTAGATATTTTGCAAACTACATTCTCCTAGCTTAATAATTCGAACCCCACCCTTGCTGGTGATTACTGGCTCTGCATGACAACAGGGGCAATCATGCCTATGGCAGTTCCTATTAATTCTATCATGGACAATGATAATACATGCCAACCCGGATTTCCCTTTAAAGTACAGCCTATAGGCACTTTTACATTATTTCTTTTAGGCGCGATGCAGAATAATACCTATGATATTGATGTTCGACTTACTTCCTTTGGAAATTGCTCAACAGTATAAAATTATTCCTCACCCACCCCATCTCTTTGTCCCTCCAATGGCACAGTTTTTATGTGTGGAGGAAACTCGGCCTTCCCACGCTTCCAGCGAATTGGACCATTGGTTGTGTTCTTGCTTTATTACTCCCTGATATAACTATTGTCCCAGAAGATGAACCTCTACCAATTTCTAGCCTAGACACTTTAGTCAAAAGACATAGGTGGGCAATACAGGCTTTACCACTCATTGCCAGCCTTGGAATAACAGCTGCTGTGGGCACAGGTACAGTGGCTTAGGCACGGCTATTCACTCTTACCATCGCCTGTCTCAACAACTTATAAATTATGTACAAACTTTATCAGGAACCATTAAAGATTTGCAGGACCAAATAAATTCCCTGGCAGAAGTGTTCCTTCAAAACAGACGAGGCTTAGATTTGCTGACAGCTAACCAGGGAGGTATTTGCTTAGCCTTAGGGGAAAGATGCTGCTTTTATGCAAATAAATCAGGCATAGTATGCATTAAAATTAAGCAGCTTCAAGAAGATCCAGAAAAGAGACAAAGGGAACTATTTGAAAATCCCCTCTGGATTGGGCATAATGGATTTCTACCCTACCTTCTTCCCCTATTAGTCCCTTTGTTGGGTTTACTTTTAATGGTGTCCATAGGCCGCTGCATTATAAAGAGGCTGGTACAATTTATTAAAGAACAGATTAATATTTTGGTTTCTAAGCCCATACAGGTCCACTATCATGGTCTGGAGATGGAAGACAGCACTGCCAACATTTAAAAGAATGTTCAACCCTTCTCACAGGCTTATTAAGTTTACATCCCCACAGATCTCTCTTTCTTCCAGAAAACTCTAAGTAACAGCTCTGAGCAACCATCTTCTACCCTTGCAATAAGGGTTCGTTCTCCATGGGCCCCTCCGCTTGGGGGAGGACACACCCTTGGAATGAGCACGTTAGGCCATAATAACGGAGGGTCCAGGAAGGACTGCAGGAGGATGGATCCACGGATCCCCAAACACAAGACCTCTGAATGACACGCTCTGGTGCATGGCGGTTGGCATGCTATCCCCTCAAAGACGTCTCCTCCAAAAACATGCCAAAGCCAACACGAAATCGACTAGGAAAGATGCTCGCTCAAATCAGGAGATATTCTAAGGCATCCTAGAGAAACAGAGCCACTATCACCCCCTAAATCCATGGCCTGTAAGGTATGGTCGAATATTTTATATAACAAAAGGGGAGATGTCAGGGGCTAGAAGGAAGTTCTCCTTCAAAAAATAGACTGACACAAGAAACAGCCCCCTGGGACACAACCTGCCTGGGAGACATCCCACAGCCATCTATCTCCTTTTGACATCCGGCTACAATCTGTCTACCTGAAACATCCTGAGGTTATCTCACCCTGTGAAGACATCCAGCAACTGCCGATAAGAGAGCTTTCCCATCCGCAGCATATAAATACCCTCTGAGAATAATAAAAGTTTGCAGCATGATCAGAACTCCTGTCTTGCTGTCATCTCTCGTGTCTCTTGTCCCTTCATTCCTCCCCAACTAGGATCGACACCCAAGTTGATGTGTCCTGCCAGCCGGGCCATCTGACACTAACCCATACCCTCCTAGACTCTGATGACAAATCCTAACATGATGGGGAAAAATAACCCAAACAGAATAGAAATACAAGCAGTTCAGAGGAGGCATGGGGTATAGTTGCACTTGCCTCTTGCATGATATAGGGTAGGTGTTATAAATCTAGTTAATTTTTAATTGAAATAGTTCTCCATGTGTTTTTAAAGTTAACAAATATGTGAATTCCTGTCTCCCTTTCTCTGTAGCCGATTCAGCACATGTATTTTTATATGCACATATAGAATCCTACCTGGTATCAGATGTACATTCTTGTGAGGTGGCTGACTTGGAAGATACAAATTGTGAGAAGAGATCACTCCTCCTAAACGCTGTTGGAACAGAAAATTCAACCTATGGGTGAGCCTCCTAGTAGGACAACATTATACATAAATCCATGTTCAGTAAATTAAATTTTTTTCCATCTGTGGATGATATATACTTCATGATGAATTTCGATTGGCATATATATTGCTACATTTTATTGTCTGTGTGTGTGTGTTGTGTGTGTGTGTGTGTGGGGGGGTATATATATATATATATATATATATATATATATATATATATATACACTCTACAAATATTTCAAAATATGAAATATATGTGTCTTACAAAAATACCTAAATTCATTCATGTTCATGTATGTGGATTTATAATCAACTTTTCACAATATTATTCTCAGAAATATTCATCCACCTGAATTACATATTTGTTTTCTAGTACTGAAAACTAACTTCAGTGAGTGGTGCATACAATCCTAATATTTCTACAGTAACTGACCCAGTTTAACATCAATGCAACTAGATTCCTCTTGGATATGATGTCTATGTTGAAGTTCATTTTATTCAACACTGGTACATTACTATTTGTTCAGTTTATACACATCATAGGATATATATTTCATCAACAACTTCAATAATTTATAGGATTTTGATTCACTTTCAATCATTTCCTGATTCAGAACACATGTATTCCTCCAGGTTACTTGATTGTTTTTTCATGAGACTTCTTTCCAAACGCTTTTTTTTTTTCGATTTCCATAATCATTTTGAAGAAAAACTGACACACTCTTCATGATAAACCATAACCCTAATATTACCATTAGATGTATTTCTGGTTGGAATGAATGATTGCATATAAATATACGATTTTCTGTTTATTTTCAAATATCAATTCAATCGAATATTTAAAGTTGGAACAAGTTATAATATTTAATCACAGTATCGTCTATTCATAAATTATCTCTATGTTCATAGACACAGAGTAAATCTATTTGTAACCCCAATACTAATTTTTTCATCTTCAAAATGTTGCTCCCAGAAATGGTGGAAGAAATACTCATGTCACCTAATCTACATATACATTTTATCACAGTAATATTCTGGACACAAAAAGAAGAGGTCACACTTATGATTGTATCAAAGCCTAAATGAAAAGTGAGCATAGATTACTGAAAACATTCATGTCCAGTGTGCCTAATGCTCTCAAATGTCAATCCTATTGGTGACTACATATTTGTTTCTTCTTAAGACTATATTTTGAACCTCAACCCTGTTGCAAATGTCTAATCCTATCACTCAATTTATACTTTGCCTGATTTCCTAATGTCTCTATTGATGTCTGCTTACCTAAATATTTTCCCCAGTTCACCATTGTGACTGACCCTTCACGTGTGCTGACATTTACTTCACTCTCTACCCGATACACTATTGCTAAAGAACTTTTGGTCCAAATTCTGTACTCAGTCTTCTTCTGAAACTTATCGAATATCTTCCTAATCCTACCGACTATCCCTGTTCTAGTGGATGTTCACTTCTACATTCAATCATCCAAGGTACAAGGTCCTATGCCATTGATTATCGTTTTATCTGAAACACCTGTGCAGAACGTATATCAAAGCTAAGTATCCCAATCAATAGCGCAATGCCCTTCTGGGCTTCAAATCTTACCTAGATTTTTGTTTTCATACTTATATTTCACGTATATATTCTTATAAATATCACAGGTTCCCAATACCATTATTCATCAATTAGAATAATTCCTAACCCAAATCAAACCTGTTATTAACCCTAACCATACACTGTTCCCTCAATCTAACTTTACAGAAGAGGAGGGACCAAGTTGGTCTTACAATACAGGAATGTAGAAAATCTTCCACCTGTTGTAAAACTCAAAGGTCCATGAAGAAGTGATCCCTGGAGAACATGTAGGCAGCCATGAAGGACCTGAGAGAGCAAACGTCATCTTCCATTGCAAACAACCTGGTCAGGATGAAGGGTTGTGTCTGCATCAGCCTCTCTGTTCATAATGTAGAGAAGATGGACACAAACAGTCCTGTTTGGAGAGCTGTTCCTGGGTGCCTATGGTTCATATACCATTCTAACTTGTGAAAGTGTCACAGGAAGTAGGAGAAGCCTCGATCTCATGGGACCCTTGGAAGCAACTGTTAGGACAAAGTGGTTGCCAAAGCAGTGACCTCATTCAGTTCCTGAAGGAAGTGACCTCACCTCACTTCCTTGGTCATGGAACTCTCGGTACTTGGGATCCAGGAAGCAAGGTACCAAGAGCCTGTTTCAGTCCCAGTCCCAGTGTGCTCACTTGTTTGGATTTACCAAGGACAGAGTCAGTCTTTCATGGTACCTACAGATATGAGGATGGCCAACTGCCAGGAAAACTCAGAAGAGGGGCCATTTCTGAGAAAGCAGATAGTGGCTCACCGCTGGCTCCTGACAAGTTCACAGAGTTGGTGATTTCCGGGGATCATAAGTTGGCCCACCAGTCAGAAGACACTCTGGATAGTCACAGACATACTTTGTAGAAGGTGGTGCCTCTGTGGTTGTTGGTGTGGGTTTGTGGTTTTGTCTCATGTTCTGAGAATAGGTAGAAAAGGCGGTTTGTTTGATTTGGAGTGAACTGTTTATAGTAAGTCGTTTGGCAAGCAAGAGTTCCTATGTCTGTGTATCCCACTGTGTCCATGGTTTTAGACATTAGAAAACAGAATGCATCAATTGTTGTGTCCTGTCTAGTAGAAAGCTTCCCAGCATTCATCCTGCCGAATTTATGAATGGATTTCAGCTTGCCTTATCGATGAGCAACATGTGGTATCTTCCAAAATTTCTGCATTCTTCATGAATTCTGGCTACTCTCCAGAATAGGCTCATGGTTTTGTGTCCAAGATATGTAGCAGTTCCAAGCCCTGTGACATGGCCATGTACTGGATAGCTGAAGGGAATGTTGAGCATCTCAAAAAACTCAGATATAAGTGTGACCATAATAGTCTAAGTGGAGAAACCCTGCTTTGGGCCTTTTGCTTACCTATTGTTCTGTTGCCCTGAATGTCAGGAAGGTCTTTGCCTCAAGACATTCGTTTGTGAAGCCTGAAGAAAACAGGTTCAAATGGAAATGAATGGACATCACCTGTGGATCTTTGCTTAATTCCTTTGGAAATGGAAGTGTCTGAATCAGCCTCTTGGCCCTGTGTGAGGCCGTGGCTTAGATTCTCAACCCCTGAAGAATCTAAAGAAACATCACATGTGTGCATCCAAAACAAAAATGGCCAAAAGTGCAGTTATTGTGGATGAAGTCTCTCCCATTCTCTGTGAGGTTCCTGACCTCCATCAAGTTAGAATAGGGATCCTTTGGGCCAAATCATTTCTTCAAAGCCCTAAAGAGGCTTGCCCATAATTGCTTGAATTTTCCCGTGACTACAATTCACATAAAGAATCCAAACTGCACAGTCAATACGCCTCAAATTGGAGAAACAGAGAAGTATTAACAGCAGGCCTATATGAACACTCCTGGTTCACAGGAGTGGTGTCCAGGCCACCCTGAATTTAGGCAAATTAGGGGCAAGAGAGATTATTTAGGAGACTGTCTTGAGCTTCGCCCCTCGTGGAAAATTCCAGCGATAGGTTATGATGAGTGTCTATATAAAAGAACATGAGGGCCATGTGGGAGTGTTTTGGATTTAATTGTGGTTGTTATTGTGGTGGTTGGAAGAGATGACTGAGTCCACCTTGACATGAACTCTGGTGTTTTTCCCCTTAGAGACTGAGTTCTGGAACTGACCTCAGAAAAGTATTGCCATTAATTGTGTTGGGATTTTAGGAGGCCATGCATGAGAGTCGCCCTTGGAAACTGAGATCAAGGCCCAGGGTGGCTTTCAACAGAGCACTGGGAATCACAGCCAAGATATCACATAATTTTCTTCTGAAAGACTTGGCAGCCATAGTTGAGAGTCAAAAGACACATGGACCTCACATTGTAGAACTCAATGGGCCTGGCTTCATTTGACCTTTTGGCCATTCTTTGGGAAGCATTACCTGTGAGATTTCTCCAGAGCTTTCATTGAAATGAGCTTCGTCAAGATTAATGGTTCTGGAATGAACTGAAACTCACAGTGCCTCCAACGTCATTGTTGAAATATGGCTAGAAAAATACCATGAAATTTTTGAAATTTCCATGACCAGCTGGCAAGGAGAACCTTTGGATGTCCTGTTGCTGATCATGAGTATAACAGACAGTGCCTTGATTGACTGGTTTTAATAAAAATTGTGTAAAACAGAGATGCCAATAAGTTGGAGCCTGATGATTAGTGGGCCTATAGCATTGGTAGGCAGGTGTGTGATAAAACATCTGTAGTGGGGCCATGTGGATCTGCCATTGGCTTCCAAATGGCGTGTGACTGACATGATGCAGCCAGCAGTCCCTTCTAAGTAAAGGCATGTTGTTATATGGAGAGGTTTCAGGGCAATGTTCAGAATCGATTTGCTATGGTCAATGGGGCAAGCTATGTGATATAGAAGCATGGTTGGTGCATTCTCCTGCAGAAATTGAAATACCACATGTGACAGAACTCCCTCCTGCACTGTGTCCCAGTTGAACTCCGTGTATTTCATGAAGCAAATACCAAACTCCCATTGTAGCAGCAAGAAACACCATGAAAATTGGAGGATGAACAAATGGCTTCACAGTCCACACAGGGAGACACTTAGAACCCAGTGGCCACAGTTTACCTACAAAGATCAAATTCAGGACTGGTGTCTCATGTTAATTGGAAAATAAGAAACTATGTTTTACAGGTCACATAGGTGCAGACCCAGCTTTGATGATCTCAGTACAAAGGAAGCTAAAGCTCCTGATAACAACATATGTTTCAAGTGCCCAACCTCAGAGGCAATTTCTCAAGAAGTCTTTAGGCCAGCAGAGCTCCATGTTTATGGAGTGTTCACCCTGTCCCTTACTTTTGGAAACTCCTGTACCACCTTCAAGGTAGTGAACTCCTTAGCATATTCCATTCCAGATAAGTATTCACTGATTTTCTAATTCTTCTCCTCTAATTATGTCTTACTTGGGGCGAAGATAATGTCAAGCCATTGTTCTGGAGGAGTGGGAAGATTTTGTGTGGCACATATTTGCATACACATTGGATACATTTTCCAATTTTCCATTCGAAATACTGAATCCCTGACTCTAACCCCTACCATACTAGACTCTGACTACTAATCATAATATGATAGAGAATAATAACCAAAACAGAATAGAAATACAAGCAGTTCAGAGGAGGCATGGTGTATAGTTGGAATTGCTTTTTGCATTATATAGGGTAGGAGTTATAAATCTAGTCATTTTTTTGTTGAAATAGTTCTCCGTGTGTTTTGAAAGTTAACAAATATGTGAATTCCTGTCTCCTTTTCTCTGTAGCCTATTCAGCACATGTAATTTTATATGCACATATAGAATTGTACCTGGTATCACACGTACATTTTTGTGAGGTGACTGACTTGGCAAATACAAATTGTGAGAAGAGATCACTCCTCCTAAATGCTGTTGGAACGGAAAATTCAACCTATGGGTAAGCCTCCTAGTTGAACAACATTATACATAAATCCATGTTCAGTATATGAATATTTTTGGGTCTGTGGATGATATGTATTTCATGATGAATTTCGATTGGCATATATATTGCTAGTTTTTAATGTCTGTGTGTGTGTGTGTGTGTATATGTATATATATATATATATATATATATATATATATATATATATATATACTCTCCAGATTTTTCAAAATATGAAATATTTGTGTCTTATTTTGCACTCCCTAAATTCATTCATATTCATGTATGTGGATTTATAATCCACTTTTTAAAAAATTATTCTCAGAAATATTCATCCACCTGAAATACATATTTTTTCCTAGTACTGAAACAGTTTTCAGTAAATGGTGCATCCAAATCCTAATATTTCGGCATTGCAAGATGGCTGTGAAGACAGTGTATCACACCCAGTGTACCCTGCCACTGCGCAAGTGAATAACGAGTTAGAGGGATGAAAAACTATCTTGTTAGGATCTTACAGGAAAATGGGTGTTTACCAAAACCTAGAAGAATGATTTCCACCACCGAGGTCAGGTAATTGAGTCTCAAACACAAGCCACTTGTGCAACTGGAGATCCATTCTGATTGATCCGCGTGACCTGCCCTGTGTCTACAAATGGTGAGGCACCACCGAGAAGCGACCAGCAAGCAGGGAGAAACGTTGCTGCAGATTCTGTGGAATCATGCTGGCTGAGCATCCACTGAGCCCCCAGCTGAATTTGGGATTTCAGACGGGGAAGTTAGCAGTACATTTCTATGCCCCAAAGCGGAAACTCCACAAAGGAAACCAACAGCCACCATCTTGGAGAGCTGAAGTAACCACCACCACTCCCTGACAGATTGCAAGAATAAAACAGGTGTGTGTTTCTCAGCTCATCTCACATACAGAGGGGAATTCGCATAAAATATCTCCTAGGCTTTTGGGGGAGGGATAATCAGAGCAAGTCTGCATAAAGACTGGGGGAAAACTAGAGGCACCTGACCTTCATCTTCCCTTCCCATCAGCGGCAAAAATGAAACTTGTCTAGCCAGTGTGGGGCGATGGGCAAGCGAAAAATATTAAAACAATAGAGTTCCAGGGTTCCCAATAGACACCCTCCCCACCCAACAAACGGCAGACCCAGAGAACAGTTTGAGCTGCCGAGAAGCATCACTCAGGAGAAATCTGGCCTAGCAGGAGAAATCAGGACTAGCAGGATAAACCAGGGGACTAGAGGCCAGGCCCTCCTGACTGGTTGGCTGCAGAACGCCGGCCCACTGCCAGTGTGACTGGGCAACTGGAGACCACCTTCCTGCTGGCGCCAGCCCACCTGCTGAAGCTATGTCTTGACGGCTGGAGAACGCGCGCCTGCCGGCGACCGAACGCGCAACTGTGTGGCTAGAGATCACCCACCAGCCGAAGACAGACCACAAGCTGCCCGCGCTACTGGGTGGCTGGAGAATGCCTGCCTGCCAGCGACCGGGAGCTGAAACCAACCAGAGACAATCCAGTCCACCCACCCAATTCGGACACTCCGGCAAGGAGACTGGGGCCCACCACAGCAGAGAGGTGACATCACTGGAGCTCGGCCGTCAGAATTCCTTAACAGCGGAATCCACTTAAGCAGGCATAGTCTACCAACACAAAGGAGAGAAAACAGAGATATATAAACCCATAATAAATCTATAGAAGAGATCAGAAACACAGCAATCAAATAGAGCTGGAAAATGACGTGAACATCATGAAAAAACAAGGGAAAACAAGGTGTACAAACAATGAAGGACAACTTAATACTACAGGAGAACCTAGAAGCATCAGAAACAGGGATCGGGAAAAAACTTAAGTCATATCTAACTCAGATGGAAAGGAATAAGAGAGAAGACATGAGGCAGCAAGTCTAAGCAATAAAAGTATATTTTGAAAATGAATTAAACAAACAAATTCAAATGGCAAAGAACAAGCTTTACAAGGAGATAGAGATCTTTTAAAAAATCATACAGTAATTCTAGAAATGCAGGAAACTATAAACCAAATTAAAAACTCAAACAAGAATATTACAAATAGACTAGATCAAGTAGAAGTCAGAACATCAGATAATGAAGACAAAGTTTGTCAACTTGAAAAGAATATAGTCAACCCAGAAAACATGCTTAAATCCCATGAGCAACTATTCAAGAGATATGGGATGTCATAAAAAAAACAAAATTGGGAGTCATCGGGATAGAAGAAGGCATAGAAATTCAAACCGAATGAATGAACAACATATTAAATGAAATAATTCTAGAAAACTTCCCAGAGATGAAAGATGGAATGGATTGCCATATCCTGGAAGCCTACAGGACCTCAAACATTCAAAACCATAATAGACAAACTCCAAGACATATAATTATGAAGATAGCCAACATACAGAACAAGGAGAGAATATTAAAAGCTACGAAAGAAAGTAGGCAGATAACATTCAGGGGTAAACCAATAAGGTTAACAATTGATTTTTCATCACAGACTTTGAAAGCGAGAAGATCTATGAACAATGTATTTCAAACACTGAAAAATAATGGATTCCAACCAAGAATACTGTATCCAACAAAATTAAGCTTCAGATTTGACAATGAAATTAAGTCCTTCCTGATAAATAAAAGCTAAAAGAATTCGCAGACAGAACACCAGCACTGCAAAGCATTTTGAGCAAAATACTACAAGAAGAGGAATTGAAAAATAGTGCCCAAAACTAACAGCGGGAGGTATCTCAGTAAAGGGGTAAGAAAATAACCAAAAAGTAAAAACTACCCAAATTAAAATAAATAAATAAATAAACATGACTGGAAGTACAAATCATATTTCAATTGTAACCTTAAATGTTAAAAATCTAAACTCACCAATCAAGAGACATAGGCTAGTAACCTGGATCAAAAAAATAAATCCAACAATATGCTGCCTTCGGGAGACTCATATGAAAGGTAAAGACATACACAGGCTGAAAGTGAAAGGTTGGGAAAAATCATACCACTCATATGGCCCTCGGAAGCAAGCAGGAGTGGCCATACTCATATCATATAAAATCAACTTCAAACCTACTTTAATCAAAAGGGATAAAGTAGGACACTATATATTGTTAAAAGGAACCATCCACCAACAAGACATAACAATTATCAATTGGTATGCACCAAACAATTGAGCTGCAACGCTCATAAAACAAACTCGCCTCAAGTTCAAGAGTCAAATAGACTACAACACAATAATTATGGGTGACTTCAACACACCGCTCTCGCCATTAGACAGATCCTCTATAAAAAACTGAATAAAGAAACTATAGAATTCAACAGCACAATCAATAACCTTGACGTAACCGACATATATAGAATACATCAACCATCATCAAGTGGATACACTTTATTCTCAGCAGCACATGGATCCTACTCCAAGTTAGACCATATATTATGCCATTGGGCAACTCTTAGTAAATATAAAGGCGTGGAGAAAATACCATGCACCATATCTGATCATAATGGAATGAAACTGGAAATCAATGATAAAAGAAGGAAGGAAAAATCCTACATCACATGGAAAATGAACAACATTCTACTGAATGATCAATGGGTTACAGAAGACATAAAGGAGGAGATAGAAATATTTTTAGAATCAAATGACAATACAGACACATCATACTGGAATCTATGGGAGACAAAGAAGGCAGTTTTAAGAGGGAAATTCATTTCTTGGAGTTCTTTCCTCAAAAAAAGAATAAAACAACAAATAAATAAACTCACAGTACACATCAAAAACCTAGAAAAGGAAGAGCAAAACAACAGCAAATGTAGTAGAAGACAAGAAATAATTAAAATTAGAGCAGAAATCAACGAAATTCAAACAAAAAAAACATTGAAAAAATTGATAAAACTAAAAGTTGGTTCTTTGAAAAAATAAATAAGATTTACAGGCCCTTAGCCATGCTAAGGATGAGAAGAAGAGAGACAACTGAAATTACTAACATACGGAATGAAAAAGACAATATCACAACAGACCGTAAACAAATACAGAAGATAATTAGAAAGTATTTTGAAACCCTATATTCCAATAAAATAGAAGATAGTTAAAATATCGATAAATTTCTTAAGTCATACGATCTGCCCAGATTCAGTCAGGAAGACACACACAATTTAAACAGACCAAAAACAAAGGAAGAAATAGAAGAAGCCATCAAAATACTACCAACCAAAAAAAGCCCTGGACCTGATGGGTATAGAGCAGAGTTCAAAAAAACCTTCAAAGAAGAATTAATACCAATACTTTTCAAGCTATATCAAGAAATAGAAAAATAAGGAGCTCTTCCAAATTCATTCTCGGAGTCCAAAATCACCCTGATCCCAAAACCAGACAAAGACACTTCAAAAAAGAAAACTACAACCAATATCTCTAATGAACTTGGATGAAAAAATTCTCAATGAAATCCGTGTGAATTGAATCCAAAAGCATATCAAAATAGTTGTGCACCATGATCAAGTAGGATTCTTCCCTGGAATGCAAGGCTGGTTCAATATACGGAAATCAATAAATGCTATTCACCACATCAATAGACTTAAGGACAAGAACCATATGATCATCTCGATAGATGTAGTAAAAACATTCGACACAGTTCAGCATCCCTTTATGTTCAAAACACTAGAAAAACTAGAAATAACAGGAACTTACCTCAACATTGTAAAAGCTATATATGCTAAACCTCAGGCTAGGATCATCCTAAATGGAGAAAACTGAAGGCATTCCCTCTGAAATCTGGAACAAGACAGGGATGCCCTCTATCACCACTTCTATTCAATTTAGTTCTTGAAATACTAGCCAGAGAAATTAGACAGACAAAAGAAATTAAAGGCATAAAAATAGGAAAAGAAGAACTTGAATTATCGCTATTTGTGGATGACATGGTAATATATTTAACAGACCCAAAAGGGTCTACAAAGAAACTGCTAGAGTTAATAAATGAAGGATATAAAACCAACACGCATAAATCAAAGGCATTCCTGTATATCAGAAACAAAACTTCTGAAATGGAAATGAGGAAAACCACTCCATTCACAATATCCTCAAAGAAAATAAGATACTTGGAAATCAACCTAACAAAAGAGGTGAAAACCACAGAACCCTAAAGAGAGAGATAGAAAAAGATCTTAGAAGATGGAAAAATGTACACTGTTCATGGATAGGCAGAACTAAATTCATCAAAATGGTGAAATTACCCAAAGTTCTATACAGGTTTAACGCAATGCCAATCAAAATCCCAATGGCATTTCTTGTAGAAATGATAAAGCAATCATGAAATTCATATAGAAAAACAAAAGACACAGAATAGCAAAAGAAATTCTAAGCAGGAAGTGTGAATCGGGAGGTATAGCGATACCAGAGTTCAAACTTTACTACAAAGCAATAATAACAAAAACAGTGTGGTACTGGTACGAAAACAGGCAGGTGGACCAATGGTATAGAATGGAGGACAGAGAAACCAATCCACAAAATTACAACTTTCTTATATTTGATAAAGTGGCTATAAACATGCAATGGATGAAGGATAGCATCTTCAACAAATGGTGCAGGGAAAATTGGAAATCCATATGCAACAAAATGAAACTGAATCCCGTTCTCTCACCATGCACAAAAGTTAAATCAAAATAGATCAAGGAGCTAGATATCAAATCAGAGACACTGCGTCTCATAGAAGAAAAAGTTGGCTACGATCTATATACTGTGGGGTGAGGCTCCAAATTCTTTAATAAGACATCAATAGCCCAAGAGTTAATAACAAGAAAAAAACAAATGGGACTTACTTAAGCTAAAAAGTTTTTTTCTCAAGAAGAGAAACAATAAGAGAGGTAAATAGAGAGCCTACATCCTGGGAACAAATTTTAACCCCTCACACTTCAGATAGAGCCCTAATATGCAGAATATACAAAGAACTCAAAATATTAAACAATAAGATAACAAATAACCCAATCAACAAATGGGCCGAGGACCTAATCAGACACTTCACAGAGGAGGACATACAATCAATCAACAAGTACATGAAAAAATGCTCACCATCTCTAGCAGTCTGAGAAATGCAAATCAAAACCACCTTAAGATACCATCTTACTCCAGTAAGATGAGCAGCCATTATGAAGTCAAACAACAATAAGTGTTGGCGAGGATGTGGGGAAAAGTGTACACTTGTACACTGCTGGTGGGACTGCAAATTGGTGAGGCCAATTTTGAAAGAAGTATGGATATTCCTGGGAAAGCTGGAAATGGATCCACCATTTGACCCAGCTATCACCCTTCTTGGACTGTTCCCTGAGGATCTTAATAGAGCGTACTATAGGGATACTGCCACATCAATGATCATAGCGGCACAATTCACAATAGCTAGACTGTGGAACCAACTTAGATGCCCTTCAATAGATAAATGGATAAAAAAAATGTGGCATCTATACACAATGGAGTATTACACAGCACAAAAATGACAAAATCATAGAATTTGCAGGGAAATGGATGGCATTAGAGCATATTATGTTAAGCGAAGCTAACCAGTCCTTAAAAAACAAATGCCAAATGTCTTCTCTGATATAAAGAGAGCAAATAAGAGCAGAACAGGGAGGAAGAGCATGAGGAAAATATTAACATTAAACAAAGACGAATGGGGGGAGAGAAAGGGAGAGAGAAGGGAAAGCTTATGAAAATTGTAGGAGACCCTCAATGTTACACAAAATCGCATATAAAATGTTGTGAGGGGAAGTGGGGGGGAAACAATGGAGAGAATTGAACAATAGCAGATGAGGTAGAGAGGGAAGATGGGAGGGGAGGAGAGGGTGGATAGTAGGGGATAGGAAAGGTAGCAGAGGACAACAGTCACTAATATGCCATTATGTAAAAGTGTGAATGTGTAACCGATGTGATTCTACAATTCGTATTTGGGGAAAAAATGGGAGTTCATAACCCAATTGAGTCAAATGTATGAAAGATGATATATCTTGAGCTTTGTAATGTTTTGAACAACCAATAAAAATAAATAAATAAATAAAGGTTTAAAATTTAGTGGGAAGAAATCAGCTAAAAATGGGTTCAGATGTATTCATTTTGCTATGCAGAAACTTTGTTTTGTGTAGTTGTAAATATCACAAATTTATTTTACCAGAAAATGCACATAAATTGAGATGAAAGGATAATTCACCTATCTTCATGAAAAATTCATAGCATTTTCTACACTTTTCATACTTCATTTTTTTCGTGAATATTTTGACATGGACAAGGTCTAGTCTTAGGCTATTCTTCCAGAATACTACCTCATCTGACAAGTTCGTACAATGTGTTGGATTGTTCTTTTCATCTTTTATTTAATAGTTTCTAGCTGATAATGTGTATTTTTCTTATCTTTATTTGGACATTATCTTTGCATTTTATGTTTTACTGGGGAAGAGACTCATCAAAAGCTCTTTATTATATGTATCAACAATCAAACATTTAGAGCATGCAATTATTCTTAATTTTGCATGAAAATAAATTTGTACCATTTTTCTTATAAAGATGTAGTATTATTAATAATGTCCCTACTGTAATAAGTAACTACTTACAAGAAGAATTAAACAATTGACTTTATATCAATTATGAACATGAAAAGTACTAAAATAAGTATTTGGCAATTAATACACAATTGATAGAAATAGAAATCACAAGAACGCCATTTAAAATGTCAGTGCATATGGTCCTTAAATAATAGGTTGTTCAAATAAAATTTCTCTAATTCATAAGAGTTAATATGCCATATTACAGCTTAATGTGATATAAAACCTTAAATTATCAGTATTGATAAATAAGAATGATACCTTTTTACTTAAATATGTTTATTTGATTTTCACTGTAAGATGTTAATTATGGAAGAATTGAGAATTAAGAAAGACTTGGTCTATATTATTTCTAACAGGAAAATCAAAGTACTTTTAAATATATATGTATATATATATAATATATGTAATGCATATGCATGAATATAGATACATATGTGTAATAAATGTATTGTAATATATCTATCAGGTGATAATAATTTTTAGATTTTCTCAAGAAAAAGAATGACTATAAAAAACAGTCTTAAACTTAAATTTCATAGCATACTACTGTTTGTAATGACATGAGAGAAAAATAGATATGGAGGGGAAACGAAAAAGGAAGGGAGAGAAGGGGGAAAATGGGGAAGAAAGTGAGTAAAGAAAAGGGACATGAGTGTATGATGTTAAGATAAAAGTGGAGGGGCTGGGTTTGTGGCTCAGTGGTAACATGCTTTTCTAGCATGTGTAAGGCACATGGTTCTATTCTCAGCACCACATACAAATAAACAAAATGAAGGTCAATCAACAACTGAAAAAATAAAAAAGAAAAAAGAAGAAATATTACGAAAATTCCAAGCTTTGATGAATGTTAAATAAAAAAAATTATGTTACATAGCCTTATGTAATTTTAGACTATCCAAAATAGTCACTAAATGTTAGATTATTAGTGCTATAAATAAAAATCCATTGATCTTTCCTCTACATTCTGTGGCATGCTAGTGCTAAAATAAATTGTATTATTAATCCCCCCCAAAATCCTAATATTTCTACAGTAACTGACCCAGTTGAACATCAATGCAAGTAGACATGATGTGCATTTTGACGTTCATTTTTATTCAACACTGGTACATTACTATTTCTTCAGTTTATGCACATCATAGCATATATGTCTCATCAAAATTTCCCAAATTTATAGGCATTTGTTTCACTTTCAATCACTTTCTGCTTGAGAACACATGTATTCCTCCATGTTTCTTGACTGCTCTTTTCATGAGACTTCTTTCCAAACACATTATTTTCGATTTCCATTATCACATTTGAAGCAAAACTCACAAACCTGTCACAATAAACCATAACACTAATATTACCATTAGATGTGTAACTGGTTGGAATGAATGGTTCTATATCAATATAAGATTTCTTACTTAGTTTCAGATATCAATTCAATCCATTATTTACAGTGGAACCAGTTATATTATTTATTCACAGTACAGTCTATTCACGAATTATCTCTATATTCATAGACACAGGTACACCTCTTTGTACCCCCAATAGTAATTTATACGTCCTCAAAATATAGCTCCCAGAAATGGTGGAAGAAATACTCATGTCACCTGATCTACATATACATTTTATCACAGTAATATTCTGGACACAAAAAGCAAAGGTCACACTTATGATTGTACAAAACCTAAATGGAAAGTGAACATGGATTACTAAAAACATCCATGTCCAGGTTGCCTAATGCTCTCAAATGAAAATCCTATTGGTGACTACATATTTGTTTCTTCCAAAGATTATATATTCAAACTCAACCATGTTGAAAATGTCTAATCCTGTCACTCACTTTATACTTTGCCTGATTTTGTAATGTCTCTATTGATATCTGCTTTCCTACATATTTTCCCCAGTTAATCATTGTGACTTCCTCGTCACATGTGCTGATATTTACATTCACTCTCTTAGTGATACCCTACTTCTAAAGAACTTTTGTTCCAAATCCTACACTCATTCTTCTTCCTAAATTTACCGAATATCTTCCTAATTCTACCGACTATCACTTTTTGACTGGATGTTCTCTTCTACATTCAATCATCCAAGGTGAAAGGTCCTATGCCATTGTATATCGATTTATCTGAAACATCTGTTCAGAATGTAATTCAACGCTAAGTATCCCAATCAAGGAACAAATGACCTTCTGGGCTTCAAATCTTACTTAGATTTCTGTTTTCGTACATATATTTCACCTCTATATTCTTGTAAATATCACAGGTTCCCAATACCATTATTCATGCAGCAGAATGGTTCCTAACCCATATCGAACATGTTAATAACACTAATCATACACTGTTCCCTCAATCTAACTTTGCTGAAGAGCAGCGACAGTGTTGGTCTTACAATACAAGAATGTATGGGATCTTCCACCAGCTGAGAACATCAAAGGTACATGCAGAAATGATCTCTGGAGAAGATGTAGGCAGCTATGAAGGACCTGAGAGAGCAAAAGACATCTCCATGGCAAACAACCTGGAAGGATGAAGGAATGTGTCTGAATCAGCCTCACTCTTCTTAATGTAGAGTAGACCAAACCAGGCCTGTGTGGAAAGCTGTTCCCAGGTGCGTATGGTTGATATACCATTCTAACATATGAAATTGTCACAGGAAGTAGGGGCAGCCTCCATCTCATGGAACCCTTGGAAGCAACTGTTAGGACAAAGTGGTAGCCAAGGCAGTGACCTCATTCAGTTCCTGAAAGAAGTGACCACACCTCACTTCCTTGGTGATGAAAGTCTCTGAACTTGGGATCCAGGAAGCCAGGCACCCAGAGCCATTACCAATCCCAGTCCCAGTGGTCTCACTTGTTTGAATTTACCAAAGACAGAGTCAGTCTTTCTTCTTACCTCTTAAGGTCTGTAAACAAGTCAGATTGCACCTGTTATTTTGCTGGAGAAATGTTAGAGTCTGTAAACAAGTCTGGATGGCGCCTGGCAAAATGCCAGAGGGAGTGGTTTGTGAAGTAACAAAAGCGAGCCATTAAGTGTGAAGATTCCTTATTGGTTGACTGCTGTATCTATTTTATGCTAATGAGATAGGCTGTGTAAAATGTATAAATATCGCTCAGATCTTACAATAAACGGCTCTCATTCCTGCTGCATCAACATACACAAGTTATTCGTCACCCCCCAGGTTATTCTGCTGCAGCGAGACTGCGGCAGATGGTGGCCCGTTACGGGGAGCCCTGGGACACTCACGGGTAAGGGTCGAAAAAAGCTTTCTGTCCATAGATAGGACGGGAGCAATCTGCTCGTCCCTAGGCAGATAGGGCGATAGGAAAAATGACCATTTCGAGAAAATGGAGAAGATTGATGCAGTATGTTTGTGTCTTGTTTTGTCTTGAAATGTTGTATTGTCTTTGTGATGAAAATATGGAAGGGGTGAGAAGTAAATTGATAAGAGAAAAAGGCACCCCAGTGGAACCAAGAATAGTTAGGGCATGTGTTGATAAAAGCCCAGAATCTCTAGTCAGAAAGAAAAAGAAAGTTCAGAAGAAGAAGGATTATCAGGAAAAAAGTTGCAGCAAAAGGCTATTACTGAATACTTTTCGATACTGGAGGGTGCGTGAAATGACAAGGCGGCTGCCACCTGCCCAAGCCGATCATGGCGCAGTAAGAATTTTCCAAGAGGCAGTTGAGGGCTCTTCCCCGCCCCCCTGCCCGGGGGAGCGGATCACGACTGTGAGCCCAAATCTAGACCTGACCTGGAGGCACAGTCTCGCAGGCTTTTGCTCCCTGTGCCTGGAAGAAGTTTGAGCCCAGGACTCTCCTTGGGGCCATCTGGGGCTGCCCAGGATGCTACAGCTGGCAGAAGATGCCACTGGCATCCCTGAAGTTTGATCATTTCCAAGGCCAGTAACTACAATGGGTCTCCCACACCTTCAGGCTGATGAGTAATGAGTACTATTAAGGCTTATTTGAAATGTAAAAAACCTTGAGATAATGTACTAAAATTGTTCAGAAGGTTGTTTTCTTAGTGAAATGCTACAGGATTTTCTTTAGCCATCCGGAGTTCCTGCCTTCGTCCAAGTGCCGGTGAAAACAAAGGTGGAAGAATTTACAATGTTGCTGAGAACTGGAGGAAACTTTGGCTGAGAACCCGAGGAGACTTCGCAGCTATCGCTGTTTCTGCTACTACAACTTAAGCTAGCTGCCTGGAGAACTTACCTGGACTGTGATTTACCTGAACTCTGAGTTAATCTATTGAGACACTGCTTTATCTGGACTGAGACAACAGACTGTAATCTACAACAACTTGTAACTCGGTATCTTTGCTAACGGTGTCATTGCTGGTATAAGTTTTCCAAGGGCTTCTTGCATGGAGCCATCAATTGGATTGGTATTGTAACATTTTGTATCCTCCCTTTCTGTTTCTAGCAGGTTATTTATGGTGTTTCTGTAAGAAACACTATGGTCCTTATTTAAATTAAACAAAAGGGGGAAATGTTAACGTCTGTAAACAAGTCAGATTGGCACCTGTTATTTTGCCAGAGAAATGTTAGAGCCTGTAAAGAAGTCTGGATGGCGCCTGGCAAAATGCCAGAGGGAGTGGTTTGTGAAGTAACAAAAGCGAGCCATTAAGTGTGGAGATTCCTTATTGTTTGACTGCTGTATCTATTTCATGCTAATTAGATAGGCTGTGTAAAATGTATAAATACCGCTCTTATTCAACAATAAACGGCTTCCAGTCCTGCTGCATCAGTCTACACAAGTTGTTCGTCACCCACCCGGTTATTTTGCCCAGCCAGCCAGGCTACGGCACTTACCTACTGATGTGAGGATGGCCAAATGCCAGGGAAGCTCTGAAGATGGTTCTTTCCTGATAAAGCAGGTATTGGCTCACCGCTGACTCCTGTCTACTTCAAGAGTTGGCAAAGGAAAGCAGATTTGAGACAGAACAAGCAATTTTGGGGAACATAGTATGGCCCACCAGTCAGAGGACACTCTGGATAGTCACAGACCAACTTGGAGGAAAGAGTTGCCTTTGTGGGTGTGGTTGTGGGTTTGTGCATCCCACTGTGTCTGTGGTTATAGACATTAGAAAAGAGAATGCATCAATGGATGTGTTCTGTCTAGTAGAAAGCTTCTCAGCATTCATCCTGCCAAATTTATGAATGGACTACGACTTTCCTTATGAATGGGCAATACCTGCTATCTTCCTAAGTTCCTGTTTTCTTCCTGAACTCTGGCCACTCTCAAGAATAGGCTCATGGTTCTGTGTAAAAGATATGTACCACCTCCAAACTCTGTAACATGGCCTTGTACTCGATAGATGAAGGGAATGGAGAGGAACTCAGTAAACTCAGATATCAGTGTGACCAGTAAAGTGTCAGTGGAGAAACACTGATTTGGGCCTTTTGTTTACCTATTGTTCCGTTGCCCTGAATGTCTGGAAGGTCTTTGCCTCAGTCCACCCCTTTGTGAAGCCTGAAGAAAACAGTTTTCTAATGGAAAATAATGAGCATCACCTGTGGCTCTTTGCTTAATTGCCATGGAAAGGGATGTGTCTGAATCAGCCTCTTGGCCCTGTGTGAGGCTGTGACTTAGATTCTCACCACCTGATGAATCTAATGAAAGATCTCATGTGTGCATCCAAAACCAAAATGGAAAAAGAGCAGTCTTGTGGATGAAGTCTCTCGCCTTCCTCTGTAAGGTTTCTGATTTCAATCAAGTGAGAATAGGTATCCTTTGGTTCAAAAAGTTTTTCAAAGCCCTGCAGAGGCAAGCCCATAGGTGCTTGGATTTTCTCATGACTCCAATTCACATAAAGAATCTAAACCCCACAGACATTAGGCTCAAATTGGAGAAGCAGCGCAGTATTAATGGCAGGCCTATTTGATCACCTCTTGTTCACAGATAGGTTGTCAAGCCACCCTGACTTTAGACAAATGAGGGTAGGGAGCATATTTTGGATACTGTCTTCAGCTGCGCCACTCATGGAAACTTCCAGCCAGAGGTAATGATGAGTGTCTATGTGGAAGTAGTTGAGAGCCATGTGGGAGTATTTTGGTTTTAATTGTGGTCATTTGTTTGGCTGATGGAAGAGATGACTGGGTCCACCTTGGCTTGAACTCTGGTGTGAGTCTTCTTAGAGACTGAGTTTGGAGTTTGGAAATTACTGCAGAGATGTATTGCCATGAATTGTGTTGGGATTTTTGGAGGCCACACATGGTAGTGGCCTTTGGAAACTGAGATCTAGGTCCAGGGGGCTTCCCACAGAGCACTGGGAATCTGAGCCAGAATATCACATGATTTTATTCTTTAAGACTTGACAGCCATAGTTGAGAGTAAAAACACACATGGACCTCACATTGTAGACCTCAATGGGCCTGGCTTCATTTGATCTTTTGGCCACTCTTTGGGAAGTCTTGCCTGTGAGAGTTCTCCAGATGTTTCATTGAAATGGGCTTTCTCACCATTTGATGTTTCCAGAATGAATTAAATCCCACAGTGCCTCCAACCTCATCCTTGAAAAATGGCTAGATAAACATCATAAATATTTGAAATTCCCATCACCAGGTGACACTGGATACACTTTGGATTTCCTGTTGCTGATCATGAGTGTACCAGACAGTGCCGTGATTGACTGGGTTTCATGAAAATGGTGTAGAACAGTGATGCAAATTAGTTAAAGTCTGTTGAGTAGTGGGCCTAGAGGAGTGTTTTGCAGGTCTGTGATAAAACTTCTCTGTTGGGATTATGTGGATCTGCCAAAAGGCTTGTAACTGACATGGTGCAGCCAGCAGACCCTTGTATGTAAAGGCATCTTGTTGAATGGAGAGGTTTCAGGTCAATGTTCAGAATCAGGTTGCTATGGTCAAGGGGGCAAGCTATGTGGGATAGAAGCCTGGTTGGTGCATTCTCCTGCAGACCCTGACGCACAACACGTTGACAGATCTCCCTCCAGCACTGTGACCCAGTTGAATTTCTTGTATTTCCTGAAGCCAATCCCAAACTCCCAGTGCAGCAGCAAGAACACCATGAAAAGTGGAGGATGACCAAATGGCTTCACAGTCCACACGGGGCCACACTTAGCCTTCAGTGGCAAGAGTTTACTTACAAAGAGAGAATTCAGCCTTGCTGCCTCACTTTCTTTGGAAAATAAGAAACCATATTCTGCAGGTCACATAGATGGAGACCCAGCTTTGGTGGTCTCACTACAAAGGAAGGCATAGGTCCTGACAACAACATATACTTCAAGTGGCCAACCTCAGAGGCAGGTTCTCCAGAAGTCTTTAGGCTGGCACATCTCCATATTTGTGCAATATTTACCCTGTCCCTTACTTTTGGAAACTCCTCTACCACCTCCAAGATTGTGAACTCGTAATCATGTTCCATTCCTGATATGTATTCACAGATTTTCTAACTCTTCTTCTTTTATTTTGTCTTACTTGGGGCAAAGATAGTGTCAAGGTATTGTTGTGAATGAGAGTAGGAAGATTTTGTGTAGCACATATTTGCATACACATTTGATTCATTTTCCTATTTTACATTCAAAATACTGAATCCCTGACACTAACCCATACGCTACTAGACTCTGACCACTAATCCTAATATTGTGGAGAGAAATAATGCAAACAGAATTGAAATACAAACAGTTCAGAGGAGGCATGGTGTATAGTTGGATTTGCCTTTTGCATGATAAAGTGTAGGTGTTATAAATCTAGTCAATTTTTAATTAAAATAGTTCACCATGGGTTTTTGTAGTTAACAAATACGTGAATTCCTGTCTCCCTTTCTCTGTAGCCTATTCAGCGCATGTATTTTTATATGCACATATAGAATCCTACCTGGTATCACACGTACATTTTTGTGACCTGGCTGACTTGGAGATACAAATTGTGAGAAAAGATCACTCCTCCTAAACGCTGTTGGAACTGAAAATTCAACC
Source organism: Callospermophilus lateralis (assembly GCF_048772815.1). NCBI lineage: Eukaryota > Metazoa > Chordata > Mammalia > Rodentia > Sciuridae > Callospermophilus > Callospermophilus lateralis. Next base: position 1,005,390 of record NW_027514034.1, read on the forward strand.
TATATGTGAGCTTCCTAGGAGAACAACATTGTACATAAATCCATGCTCAGTACAATAAATAATTTTGCATCTGTGGATGTTATATATTTCATGATGAATATTGATTGGCTTATATATTGGTACTTTTTAATATCTCTGTGTGTGTTTTGGGTATATATATATATATATATATATATATATATATATATATATATACACTCTCAAGATTTTTCAAAATATGAAATATATGTGTCTTATATACACTACCGAAATTCATTCATGTTCATGTATGTGGATTTATAATAAAAATTTCACAAGATTATTCTCAGAAATATTCATTCACCTGAACTACATATTTGTTTCCTAGTACTTAAAACTAACTTCAGTGAATGGTGCATACAAATCCTAATATTTCTACAGTAATTGACCCAGTTTAACATCAATGCAATTAGATTCCTATGGGACATAGTGTGTATTTTGATGTTCATTTTTATTCAACACTGGTTCGTTAATATTTCTTCAGTTTATGCACATCATAGGATATATATTTCATCCACAAATTCACAAATTTATAGGCATTTGTTTCACTTTAAATCACTTCCTGCTTCAGAACACATGTATTCCTCCAGGTTTCTTGACTGGTCTTTTAATGAAACTTCTTTCCAAACACATTATTTTCGATTTCCATAATCACGTTTGAAGCAAATCTCACACAGTCTTTATAATAAAACATAACGTAATTATACAATTAGATGTGTAACTGGTTGGAATGAATGATTGTATATCAATATAAGTTTTTGTGTATATTTTCACATATCAATTCAATCCATTATTTAAAGTAGAAACAGTTATATTATTTATTCACAGTATTGTCAATTCATGCATTAATTCTATATTCATAGACACAGGGTACAAATCTTTGTACCGCCAATAATAATTTATACATCTTCAAAATATTGCTCCCAGAAATGGTATAAGAAATACTTATGTCACCCGATCTACATATACATTTTATCATAGTAATATTCGAGACACAAAATGCAAAGGTCAAACTTATGATTGTACCAAAGCCTAAATTGAAAGTGAGCATGGATTACTAAAAACATCCATGTTTCCTAATGTTCTCAAATGTCAATCCTATTTGTGACAACATATTTTTTTCTTCCTAAGATTATATATTCAAACTCAACCCTTTGAAAATATCTAATCCTATCACTCACTTTATACTTTTCCTGATTTCTTAATGTCTCTATTGATATCGGCCTTCCGACATATTTTCCCCAGTTCATCATTGTGACTGACTCTTCACATGTGCTCACATTTAAATTCACTCTCTATCCGAAACCCTATTGCTAGAGAACTTTTTGTCCAAAACCTATACTCACTCTTCTTTCTGAAACTGAATATCTTTCTAATAATTCCAACTATCCTTTTTTGACTAGAAGTTCTCTTAAACATTCCATCATCCAACGTACAAGGTCCTATGCCATTGTACATCGATTTATCTGAGACATCTCTGCAGAAAATAATTCAAATCTACGTATCTCAATCAAGGGCCCAATGCCCTTCTGGGCTTCAAATCTTACCTACATTTCTGTTTTCATACTAATATTTCACGTATATTTTCTTGTAAATATTGCAGGTTCCCAAACATTCCTGCAGAATGATTCCTAACTCATATTGAACATGTTATTAATCCTAACCATACACTGTTCCCTCAATCTATCTTTACAGAAGATTAGGGACAGAGTTGGTCTTTCAATACAGGAATGTAGCAGATCTTCCACCTGCTAAGATCCTCAAAGGTCCATACAGAAATGATCCTTGGAGAAGATGTAGGCAGCTATGAAGGACGTGAGAGAGAAAAAGTCATCTCCATGTAGTGGCTCACCACTGGCTCCTAATAACCTCACAGAGATGGCCACGGAGTCCAGATCTGAGACAGGACAGGCCATTTCTGGGAACATAGTATGGCCCACCAGTCAGAGGACACTCCGGATAGTCACAGACCTACTTGGGGGAAGGAGGTGCCTTTGTGGGTTGGGTGTGAGTTTGTGATCTTTTCTCATTTTCTGAGAATAGGTAGAAAAGGCAGTTTGTTCATTTTGGAGTGGATGGTTTCTAGTAAGTCGTTTGACAAAGAGTGTGTTTCTATGTCTGGGTATTTCAATGTGTTCGTGGATGAAGACATTAGAAAGAGCATGCATCAATGGATGTTTTCTGTCTAGTAGAAAGCTTCCCAGCATTCATCCTTCCCAATTTATAGATGGACTTGGCTTGCCTTCTGGATGGGCAACACCTACTGTCTTCCTAAGTTCCTGTTTTCTGCCTGAATTCTGGCCACTAACCATAATAGGCTCATGGTTATGTGTCCAAGATATGTACCACCTCCAAGCTCTGGGACATGGCCATGTACAGGATAGCTGAAGGGAATTGGAGCATCTCAGAAAACTCAGATATCAATGTGACCAGTAAAGTCTCTGTGGAGAAACCCTGCTTTGGGCCTTTTGCATACCTATTCTTCTGTTTCACTGAATAACAGGAAGGTCTTTGATTAGGCCACGCCTTTGTGAAGCCTGAAGAAAACAGTTTTCAAATGGAAATGAATGGGCATCACCTGGGGCTCTTTGCTTAATTGTTTGGAAAGGGATGTGTCTGAATTGGCCACTTGGCCCTGTGTGAGGCTGTGGCTTAGATACTTAGCACCTAATGGACCTAAAGAAACATCCCATGTGTGCACCCAAATCCAAAATGTCCAAAAAGCATTCATTGTGGACTACGCCTCTCGCCTTCCTCTGTAAGGTTCCTGATCTCCATCAAGTGAGAATAGGGATCCTTTGCATCAAATGAGTACTTCAAAGCCCTGCAGAGTCTAGTCCATTGGTGCTTGTGATTACGCATGACTCCAGTTCACATAAAGAATCTAAATCCCACAGTCAGTAAGCCTCAAATTGGAATTGTGGAGCAGTATTAAAGGCAGGGCTCTATGATCATTCCGTGTTCAAAGGAAGGGTGTCCAGGAAACCCTTACTTGTGACAAATGAGGTGCGAGGGTGCTTATTTTGAACACTGTGTTGGTCTGTGCCCCTCATGGAAACCTCCAGCCAGAGGTTATTATTAGTGTCTATATGGAAGAAGATGAGTGCCATGTGGGAGTCTTTTGTTTTTAATTGTGGTCATTTGTGTGGCGGTTGGAAGAGATATCTGGTTCCTCCTGGGCTTGAACTCTGGTGTGATTTCCCTTAGAGACTGAGTTGTGGAACTGTTTTCAGAGAAGTATTGCCATGAACTGTGTTGGGATTTTAGGAGGCCACACATGAGATTCGCCCTTGGAAACTGAGATCTAGGCCCAGGGTGGCTTTCCACAGAGCACAAGTAATCTCAGCCAGGATATCACAAGATTTTATTATTAAAGACTTGGCAGCCATAGTTGAGAGTCAAAACACACATGGAGCTCACATTGTAGACCTCAATGAGCCTGGCTTCATCTGACCTTTTGGCCACACTTTGGGAAGCTTTGCCTGTGATAGTTCTCCATTTCTTTTGTTCAAATGAGTTTCCTCGCCATTTAATGGTTCCTGAATGATTGGAAACCCACAGTGCCTCCAACTTCATCCTTAAAAAATAGCTAGATAAATACCACCAAATTTTTGAAATTCCCTTGACCAGGTGGCACTGGAGAACCTTTGGATTCCTGTTGCTGATCATGAGTATACCAGACAGTGCCTTGATTGACTTGGTTTCATGAAAATGGTGTAGAACAGAGATGCCAGTAAGTTGGAGCCTGCTGAGTAGTTAGCCTAGAGCAGTGCTGGGGAGGTGTCTGATATAACATCTGTGGTGAGGCCATGTTTATCTGCCATTGGCTTCCAAATGGCTTGTGACTGACATTGTGCATCCAGCAGACCCTTGTATGTAAAAGCATCTTGTTATATTGAGAGGTTTCAGGGCAATGTTCAGAATCAGGTTGCTATGGTCAATGGGGCAAGCTCTGTGGGAAAGAAGCTTGCTTGGTGCATTCTCCTGCAGACCCTGACCCACCACATGTGACAGAATTCCCTCCAGCACTTTGTCCCAGTGGAACTCCTTGTATTCCAAGAAACAAATACCAAACTTCCAGTGAAGCAGCAAGAAACACCACAAAAAGTGGAGGATGAAAAAACGGCTTTACAGTAAACACGAGGAGACACTTAGCGCGCAGTGGCTACAGTTTACCTACAAAGAGAAAATTCAGCACTGCTGCCTCATGTTCATTGGGAAATAAGAAACAATGTCCTCCAGGTCACATAGATGCAGACCCAGTTATGATGGTCTAACTAGACGGAAGCTAAATCTCCTGACAACAACATATATTTCAAGTGCCCAAACTCAGAGGCAGTTTCTCAAAAGTCTCTAGGCCAGCAGAGCTCCATGTTTGTGCAGTGTTTACCCTGTCCCTTACTTTTGGAAACTCCTATACCACCTCCAAGGATATGAACTCCTGAGCATATTCCATTCCAGATATGTATTCACAGATTTTTGTAACTCATCTCCTCTAATTGTGTCTTACTTTAAGCGAAGGTGATGTCAAGGCATTGTTCTGGATGAGAGTGGGAAGATTTTTTTGCAGCACATATTTGCATAAATATTGAATTTATTTTTCTATTTTCAATTCGAAATACTGAATCCCTGAAACTAACCCATAACCTACTAGACTCTGACTACTAATCCTAATATGATGGAGTAAAATAACCCACACAGAATAGAAATACAACCAGTTCAGAAGAGGCATGGTGTATAGTTGTACTTTCCTTTTGCATGATAAAGGGTTGGTGTTATAAATCTTGTCAATTTGTAGTTAAAATAGTCCTCTATGTGTTTTTAAAGTTAACAAATATGTGAATTCCTGTCTCCCTTTCTCTGTAGCCTATTCAGCACATGCATTTTCATATGCACATATAGAATACTACATGGTATCACACGTACATATTTGTGAGGTAACTGACTTTGCAAATACAAATTGTTAGAAGAAAACACTTCTTCTAAATGCTGTTGGAACTGAAAATTCAACCTATAGGTGAGCTTCCTAGTTGAACAACATAAATCCATATTTAGTAAAATCAATATTTTGGGATCTGTGGATGATATATATTTCATGGAGAATTTCGATTGGCATACATAATGCTACTTTCTAATGTCTGTATTTAGGTGTGTATGTGTGTGTGTGTGTGTGTGTGTGTGTGTATTATATATATATTATATATATATTAATATATATATATATATATATATATATTCACTCTGCTGATTATTCAAAATATAAAATATATGTGTCTTATTATACACTAACTAAATTCATTCATATTCATGTATTTGGATTTATAATCAACGTTTGAGAAGATTATTCTCAGAAATATTCATCCACCTGAAATACATGTTTGTTTCCTAGTACTGAAAACTAACTTCAGGGGATCATATTATGGCGGTGATAGGAGTTAATTACCCCCGTGTACCGCCTCACATTGCAGGAGAAGGACAAGTTAGAACGGCTAAAATCTATCTTGTTAGAAATTTCCAGGAAAATTCGTGTGCTCCAAAACCTACAGGAAGGATTTCCATTGCACAAGGACCAGCTACGGGGGCTCAAACGCCAGCGATTTGTCCTCACGGAGGGTCACGCTGCTTATTCAGCAAATCACCCCACAGCTAGTGTCTGCAATTCGCGCTGGGAAACGACGAGAGAGCAACGCAAAGATATAGCCCTGTGGATTATGCGGGCTCCTGCCAGCTGTGCAATCACTGTGCTCAGTGTTGAGTTGTGGGTTTGAAACGGGGGAAGGAAGCGGTCCAATTCGGTTTTCCACACCGGTGAGACCACAGAGGAAGATAGCGGTCACCATCTTGGAGAGCTGACGTCACCATCCCTGTTTTCGACTCATCACAGCTCATTCAGATACAGAATATGTAATTTCAGGCTGCCATTCGCCTTCATCTTGCAGACAAATTACTCAGGGTCAGTGCTGAAGAACCCACGAAAATTGCTTCTTGGATCCTGCTCCTATCAGAACATACACCGAGCCCGGAGCGGCTGAATTCCGGGTCCCGGAACTGCTCTGGCCCAGGGCTAAAGAACCTGCAGAAACTGTTTCTTGGTCTGGGTCCTGCTGAATACTGTAAAGGTAAATGCCAACTGAGCCTTCATAGACAGTGGCAACAGGATTGAGACGGGGCTTGTGAGGGCCGGTCAGGACTCACTCGTTGCTTTGGTCACCCGGCAAAGGGAAAGAAATGCTGCCATTCACATGGGATACCAACATGGCAGAGATCTGATGTGATCACAAAGCAGTGGAGGAGATAACTTTCTTTACCAGGAGAAATAGTTGGTCTCCTGGTAAAGAAAGTGAGTCACAAACATCCGAGTCTCTCTCACTTAGTCATCAAGCCAGAGGTGCAGAGAAGAGCTGCCGCCTGTGCCTGGAACAGGCCCAGCGACCCACCGGCATGGTAGTCACGTCACCCCAATTGGAGTAGGGGCAGACCACACCCATGCCTGCAAGGTAGGCAGACGTACGACCGACCGGCAGAACAGGCCCAGGGGCCGGTCAGAATGGTAGACAGATCACCCCAATTGGAGGAGCATCACAGCCGCCAACCACACCTTCAATGGAGACTTTTCCACTATACAAGAGCAATATAAATATATAGGGGGAAAATTTCAAAAACACAACAGTTTCACCAAGCAGAAAGAAATGCAAGCTGTATGAAAAGACAAGAAAAGAAAAGACCACAAGCAATGCAGGTCAACTCAACTTTAGAAGAGGTAATAGATGCAGCATATGGAATGTCAGATAAAGAATTCAGGATATACATGCTTCATGTGATCTGGAATCTAAAGGAAGACATTAGACAGCAAAAATCAGACAATGAAAGATCACTTCGACAATGAATTACATAAAAAAATCCAAGTAGCAAAGATCAACTATACAGTGAGATAGAGGTTATAAAAAACAAACAAACTGAAATCTTAGAAATGCAGGAAGTAATGAACCATCTTAAAAACTCAATTGAGAATACTATCATTAGAGCAGAATACTTAGAAGATAGAACATCAGACAATGAAGACAAAGTATTTCAACTCAAAAAGAACATATACAGCTCAGCAAGACTGTTAAGAAACCATGAGCAAAAGTGCAAGAAATATGGGATAACATAAAGAGACCAAACATAAGAGTCATTGGGATACAGGAAAGTATAGAGGTCCAAACCAAAGGAGTGAGCAATCTATTCAATGAAATAATAGGAGAAAAATTCCTAGACTTGAAGAATGAGACAAAATCCCAAATCCTAAAAGTCTACAGGACGCCGAACATGCAATATCATAAGAGATCCACACCTAGACACATGATAATGAAGATACCCAACATACAGAATAAGGAGAAAATTTTAAAAGCTACAAGAGAAAGGAAGCAGATTATAGTTAGTGGTAAACCAACCAGGATAACAGCTGATCTTTCAACACAGACTCTGAAAGCTAGAAGATCCTTTAATAACATATTTCAAACACTGAAAGAAAATGGGTTCCAACCAATAATCATGTATCCAGTGAAATTAAGCTTCAGATGGAAGATGAAATTAAAACCTTCCACAATAAACAAAAGTGAAAAGAATTTGCAGCTAGAAAACCATCTCTTCAAAACATCCTCGGCAAAACATTACAGGAAGTGGAAATGGAAAATATCAATGAAAACCAACAGTGGAAGGTAGGACATTAAAGGGGGGGGGAAATAATCAAAGAGGAAAACAAACTATGTTTAGTAACATAAATAAACAAATATGGCTGGAAGAACAACCCATATCTAAATAATTACCAAAAATCTTAATGGCTTAAACTCACCAATTAACAGACACAGGCTAGTAGAATGGATCACAAAACAAGAACCAACAAAATGCTTCCTACAGGAGACGCATTTTACAGGAAAAGACATACATAGACTCAAGGTGATACTTGGAAAAATCATATCACTCTTATGAACGTTGGAAACAACCAGGAGTGTCCATACTCATATCAAATAAAATAGATTTCAAGCCAAAGTTAATCAAAAGGAATAAAGAAGGACACTACATACTACTCAAGAAAACCATACGCCAACAAGACGTAACAATCATAAATATATATGCCCCAAACAATGGTGCAGCTTTGTTCATCAAACTCTTCTCAATTTCAAGAGTCTAATAGACCATAATACAGTAATCATGAGAGACATGAACACACCTCTCTCACCACTGGACAGATCTTCCAAACAAAAGTTGAATAAGAAAACTATAGAACTCAATAACACAATTAATAACCTAGACTTAATTGACATATATAGAATGTACAACCCATCATCAAGAAGTTACACTTTTTTCTCAGCAGAACATGGATCCTTCTCAAAAATACATCATATATTATGTCACAGGGCAACTCTTAGACAATAAAAAGGAGTAGAGATAATACCATGCATTTTATCTGATCATAATGGAATGAAACTAAAAATCAATGATATAAGAAGAAAGGAAAAATCATTCATCACTTGGAGAATGAACAATAGGTTTCTGAATGATCAATGGGTTATTGAAGACATCAAAGAGGAAATTAAAAAATTCTTAGAGGTAAATGAAAACACAGACACAATATATCGGAATCTATGAGACACATTGAAAGCAGTTCTAAGAGGAAAATTCATTGCTTGGAGTTCATTCCTTAGAAAAAGAAAAAACCAACAAATAAATGATCTCATACGTCATCTCAAAATCTTAGAAAAACAAGAGCAAACAACAGCAAAAGAAGTAGAAGGCAAGAAATAATTAAAGTCAGAGCAGAAATTAATGAAATCGAAACAAAAGAAACAATTGAAAAAATTGACAAAACAATACATTGGTTTTTTGAAAAAATAAATAAAATCGACAGACCCTTAGCCATGCTAACAAAGAGAAGAAGAGAGTGAACTCAAATTACTACCATATGAAATGAAAAAGGAAATATAACAAGAGACACTTCAGAAATACAGAAGAAAATCAGAAATTATTTTGAATTAATATACTCCAATAAAATAGAATATAGTGAAGGCATTGATAAATTTCTTAAGTCATATGATGTGCCCAGATTGAGTCAGGAGGATATAGACAACCTAAACAGTCTAATATCAATTGAGGAAATAGAAGAAACCATCAAAATACTACCAACTAAGAAAAGCCCAGGACCGGATGGGTATAGAGCATAGTTTTAAAAAACCTTTAAAGAAAAACAAAAACCAATACTTTTCAAGCTATTTCAGGAAAAATGCAAAAATCCTCAAAAAAATTCTGGCGAATCAGACACAAAATCATATATATATAAAAAAAGTGTGCACCATGATCAAGTAGGATTCATTCCTGGGATGCAAGGCTGGTACAATATACAGAAATCAATAAATGTTATTCATCACATCAATAGACTTAAAAATAAGAACCATATGATCATCTCGAGAGATGCGGAAAAAGCATTCGACAAGGTACAGCATCACTTTACATTCAAAACTCTAGAAAAACTAGGGATAACAGGATCATACCTCAATATTGTAAAAGCAATCTATGCTAAGCCTCAGGCTAGCATCATTCTGAATGGAGAACAATTGAAGGCATTCCCCCTAAAATCTGGAGGAAAACAATGATGCCCTCTCTCACCCCTTCTGTTCAACATAGTTCTCGAAACACTGGCCAGAGCAATTAGAAAGGCTAAAGAAATTAAAGGCATAAAAATAGGAAGAGAAGAACTCAAATTATCGCTATTTGCAAAAGACATGATTCTATACCTAGCAGACCCAAAAGGGTCTACAAAGAAACTATTAGAGGTAATAAATGAATTCAGCAAAGTGGCAGGATATTAAATCACCATGCATAAATCAAAGGCATTTTTGTATATCAGAGACAAATCCTCTGAAATGGAAATGAGGACAATCACTCCATTCACAATATCCTCAAAAAAATAAATAAAATACTTGGGAGTCAACCTAACAAAAGAGGTGAAAGACTTATACAATGAAAACTACAGAACCCTAAAGAGAGAAATAGAAGAAAATCTTAGAAGATGGAAAAATATACCCTGTTCATGGATAAGCATAACTAACATCATCAAAATGACAATATTACCAAAAGTTCTCTATAGGTTTAATGCAATGCCAATTAAAATCCCAAGGTCATTTCTTGTAGAAATAGATAAAACAATTATGAAATTCATATGGAAAAATAAAAGACCCAGAATAGCAAAAACAGCTCTAAGCAGGAAGTGTGAATCAGGCAGTATACCGATACCAGACCTCAAACTATACTACAGATCAATAGTAACAAAAATAGCATGGTACTGGTGCCAAAACAGGTGGGTGGACCAGTGGTACAGAATAGAGGACACAGAAACCAATCCACAAAACTACAACTATCTTATATTTGATAAAGGGGCTAAAAGCATGCAGTGGAGGAAGGATAGCATCTTCAACAAATGGTGATGGGAAAACTGGAAGTCCATATGTAACAAAATGAAACTGAATCCCCTCCTCTCGCCATGCACAAGAGTTAACTCAAAATAGATCTAGGAGGTTGATATCAAATCAGAGACACTGCATCTGGTAGAAGAAAACTTTTGCCACAATCTACATACTGTGGGGTCGGGCTCCAAATTTCTCAATAGGACACCCATAGCACAAGAGTTAATCACTAGAATCAACAAATGGGACTTACGCAAACTAAATAGATTTTTCTCAGCAAAAGAAAAAATAAGAGAGGTAAATAGGGAGCCTACATCCTTGGAACAAATCTTTACTCCTCACACTTCAGATAGAGCCCTAATATCAAGAGTATACAAAGAACTCAAAAAAATTAAACAATAAGAAAATGAATAACCCAATCAACAAATGGGCCAATGACCTGAACAGACACTTCTCAGAGGAGGACATACAATCAATCAATAAGTACATGAAAAAATGCTCACCATCTCTAGCAGTCAGAGAAAAGCAAAACAAACCCACCCTAAGATACCATCTCACTGCAGTAAGATTGGCAGCCATTATGAAGTCAAACGACAACATGTGCTGTCAAGGATGTGGGGAAAAGGGCACACCTGTACATTGCTGGTGGGACTGCAAATTTTGCAGCCAATTTGGAAAGCAGTATGGAGATTTCTTGGAAAGCTGGGAATGGAACCACCATTTGACCTATTCCCCTTCTCGGTCTATTCCCTAAACACCTAAAAAGAGCATGCTACAGAGATACTGATAAATCGATGTTCATAGCAGCACAATTCACAATGGCAAGACTGTGGAACCAACCTAGATTCCCTTCAATAGATGAATGGATTAAAAATGATGGCATTTATATAGAATGGCTTTTGACTCACAAGGTGCAGCCAGCAGACCCTTATATGTAAAGGCAAATTGTTATATGGTTTGGTTTCAGGTAAATGTTCAGAATCAGGTTGCTATGGACACGGGGGCAAACTATGAGAGATAGAAGATTGGATGGTGCATTCTCCTGCAGACCCTGACCATACACACGTGACAGAACTCTCTCCAGCACTGTGTCCCAGTTGAACTCCTTGTATTTCGTGATGCAAATACCAAACTCCCAGTGCAGCAGCAAGAAACCCACGAAAAGTGGAGGATGACCAAATGGCTTGACAGTTCAAACGGGGAGACACTTAGGTTCCAGTGTCCACAGTTTACTTAGGAAGAGAGAATTCAGCACTGTGGTCTCATGTTCATTGGAAAATAAGAAACCATGTCCTCCAGGTCACATAGATGCAGACCCATCTTTGAAGGTCTCACTACAAAGGAAGCTAAAGCTCCTTACAACAAAATATATTTCAAGTGCCCAACCTCAGAGAGACTTTCTCAAGAAGTCTTTAGGCCAGCAGAGCTCCATGTGTGTGGACTGTTTAACCTTTCCCTTACTTTTGGAAACTCCTTTAACACCTCCAATTTTTTAAACTACTGAGCATATTTTATTCCACATATGAATTCACAGATTTTCTAACTCTTCTCCTCTAATTGTGTTTTACTAGGGTTGAAGGTAATGACAAGGCATTGTTCTTGATGAGAGTTGGAAGATTTTTGCGTAGCATATGTTTGCGTACACATTGGATTCATTTTCCTATTTTCCATTCAAAATACTGAATCCCTGACACTAACCCATACCCTACTAGACTTTGACGATTAATCCTAATATGGTGAAGAAAAATAACCCAAAGAGTATAGAAATACAAGCAGTTCAGAGGAGGCATGGTGTATACTAGGTCTTGCCTTTTGCATGATAAATGGTAGGTATTATAAAAATAGTCAATTTTTAATTGAAATAGTTCTACATGTATTTTTAAAGGTAACAAATATGTGACTTCCTGTCTCCTTTTCTCTGTAGCCTATTGAGCACATGTATTTTTATACGCACATATAGAATCCTACCTGGTATCACACATAATTTCTTTTGAGGATACTGACTTGGAAGATAAAAATTGTGAGAAGAGATCATTCCTCCTAAACGCTGTTGGAACTGAAAATTCAACCTATGTCAGCTTCCTAGTAGAACAACATTATACATGAATCCATGTTAAGCAAAATGAATATTTTTCGATATGTGGATTATATATATTTCATGATGAAATGCGATTGGCATATATATTGCTACTTTTTAATGTCTGTGCGTGTGTGTGTGTGTGTGTGTGTGTGTGTGTGTGTGACTCTCCAAGTTTTTTAAAATATGAAATATATGTGTATTATATACACTCCCTAAATTCATTCATGTTCATGTATGTGGATTTCTAAACAACTTTTCAGAAGATTATTCTCAGAAATATTCCTCCACCTGGAATACATATTTGTTTCCCATTACTGACATCTGACTTCAGTTAATGGTTCATACAAATCCTAACATTTCTACATTAACTGACCCAGTTTAACATCAATGCAAGTAGATTACTATGGGACAAGATGTCTATTTTGAACTTCATTTCTATTCAACACTGCTACATTACTATTTCTTCACGTTTGGCCCATCATAGCATATATATTTCATCCACAAGTTCACAAATTTAGAGGCATTTGGTTAACTTTAAATCCCTTCCTGCTTTAGAACACATGTATTCATCCAGGTTTCTTGACTGGAATTTTTTGAGACTTCTTTCCAAACACATTATTTTCGATTTCCATAATCCTTTTGAAGAAAATCTCACACACCCTTCATGATAAACCATAACCTAATATTACCATAAGATGTATAACTGGTTGGAATGAATGATTGTATATCAATATTAGATTTCCTGTATATTTTCAGATATCAATTAAATGAATTATTTAAAGTGGAACCAGTTATATTATTTATTCACAGTATGGTCTACTCATGAATTATCTCTATATTCACAGACACAGCGTACACCTCTTTGTACCCCCAATACTAATTTATACGTCTTCTCAATATTACTCCCGGAAATGGTTGAAGAAATACTCATGTCACCTGATCTACATATACATTTTATCACAGTAATATTCTGGACAAAACTGCAAAGGTCACACTTATGATTTTACAAAGCCTAAATGGAAAGTGAACACGGATTACTAATAACATCCATGTCCAGGTTGCCTAATGCTCTCAAATGTCATTCTTTGGTGACTACATATTTGTTTCTTCCTAAGATTATATATTCAAACTCAATCCTGTTGAAAATGTCTAATCCTAACACTCACTTTGTACTTTGCCTAATTTCCTATTGTCTTCCTTGATATTTGCTTTCCTACATTTTTTCCCTAGTTCATCTTTGTGACTGACTCTTCACATGTGCTGACATTGGCATTCACTCTCTAATCGAAACCCTGTTGCTAAAGATTTTTTTTTCCAAATTCTATACTCACACTTCTTCCAAAAACTACCAATTATCTTCCTAATCTTACCGACTATCCCTTTTGGAGTTGATGTTCCCTTCTAAATTCAATCATCCAAGATACAAAGTCTTATGCCATTGTATGTTGATTTATCCAAGAAAACTCTGCTGAAGGTAATTCAATGCTAAGTATCCCAATCAAGGGCCCAATTCCCTTCTTGGCTTCAAATCTTACCTAGATTTCTGTTTTCATACATATATTTCACCTCTATGTTCTTATAAATATAGCAGATTCCCAATATCATTATTCATCCCTCAGAATAATTCCTAACCCAAATTGAACAAGTTATTAATGCTAACCATACACTGTTCCCTCAATCTAACTTTACAGAAGAGCGGGACAGAGTTGGTCTTACAATACAGGAATATAGGGGATCTTCCACCTGCTGAGAACCTCAAAGGTCCATGCAGATATGACCCCTGGAGAAGATGTAGGCAGATATGAAGGACCAAACAAGGCCTGTGTGGAGAGCTGTTCCTGGGTGCCTATGGTTGATATACCATTCTAACTTGTAAAAGTGTCACATGAAGTAGGGGTAGCCACCAGCACTTGTCCCCGTTGAACTCCTTGTATTTCGTTAAGCAAATACCAAACTCCCAGTGCAGCAGCAAGAAACACCACGAAAATGGAGGATGAACAAATGGCTTCACAGTCCACATGGGGAGACACTTTGCCCCCAGTGGCCACAGATTACCTACAAACAGGGAATTCAGTACTGATGCCATATGTTCATTATTAAATAAGATACCATGTCTTCCAGGTCACATAGATGCACACCCAGCTTTGATGGTCTCACTACAAAGAAGCTATAGCTCCGGACAACAATATAAATTTAAATGCCCAACCTCAAAGCCAGTTTCTCAAGAAGTCTTTAGGCCAGCAGAGCTCCATGTTTGGGTTGTGTTTACAATGTCCCTTACTTTGTGAAACTCCTCCACCACATCCAAGGTTGTGAACTCCTGAGAATTTCCCATTCCAGATTGGATTTATTTTCCAATTTTCACTTCTACAGTAACTGACCTAGTTTTACATCAATGCAAGTAGATTTCTATGGAATATGATGTGTATTTTGAAGTTCATTTTTATTCAACACTGTTACATTACTATTTCTTCAGTTTATGCACATAATAGGATATATATTTATTCCACAAGTTAGGAAGTTTATAGGCATTTGTTTCACTTTCAATCACTTTCTGCTTCAGAACACATGTATTCCTCCATGTTTCTTGACTTTTCTTCTCATGAGACTTCTTTCCAAACACATTATTTTCTATTTCCATAATCACTTTTGAAACAAAACTCACACACCCTTCATTATAAACCATAACTTTAAGATTACCATTAGATGTATAACTCTTTGGAATGAATGATTGTATATCAATATAAGATTTCCTATATATATTCAGATATCAATTCAATCCATTATTTAAGTGGAACCAGTTATATTTTTTCCCAATATGATCTATTTATGCATTATCTCTATATTCATAGACACAGCGTACACCTCTTTGTACCCCCAATACTAATTTATTCGTCTTCACAATATTGCTCCCGGAAATGGTGGAAGAAATACTCATTTCACCTGATCTACATATACATTTTATTACAGTAATATTCTGGACACCAAATGCAAAGGTCACATTTATTATTGTACCAAAGCCTAAATGGAAAGTGAGCATGGATTACTAAAAACATCCATGTCCACATTGCCTAATTCTCTCAAATGTCAATCCTATTCCTGACTACATATGTGTTTCTTTCTAAGATTATATATTCAACCTGAACCCTTTGAAAATGTCTAATCCTATCACTTTATAGTTTGCCTGATTTTGTAATGTCTCTATTGATATCTGCTTTCCTACATATTTCCCAAGTTCATCATTGTGATTGACTCTTCACATGTGCTGACAAACATATTCACTCTCTAACCAAAACCCTATTGCTAAAGAACTTTTGTTCCAAATACTATACTCACTCTTCTTCCTATACCTACCGACTATCTTCCTAATCCTACCGACTATCCCTGTTTGACTGGATGTTCTCTTGTACATTCAATCATCCAAGGTAGAAGATTGTAGTAAGCCATTGTTGTAAATTGTGGCCGCCATTAGAAGATGGCGCCGGCTTCCACTGTGGCCTGTGATAAGCAAATTCTTTTGTGGAGAGTTGGCACGCTATCTCTTGCCACCCTATAAGAAAGATCCACGCGGCGGCTTAAGATTGGTACGTGGGAGGATTTATTAGGCTGTGCTTGGGCCCTCGGAGGGGAGAAAGAAAGGGAGTCACTAAAAGATACTTAAATCAAGGCCTGAATAAACTGCTGAAAGAAGATTCCTGAGTTGCGTCTTCCTTGCGGGCAAGGGGTCGCGACAGAAGATCCTATGCCATTGATTATAGATTTATTTTAGACATCTGTGCAGAAAGTAATTCAATGCTAATTATCCCAGTCAAGGTCCCAATGCCATTCTGGGCTTCGAATCTTACCTAGATTTCTGTTTTTATAATTATATTTCACCTCTATATTCTTTTAAATATTTTAGGTTCCAAATACCATCATTCATCCAGCAGAATGATTTCTAACCCAAATCAAACATGTTGTTAACCTTAACCATTCACTGTTCCATCAATCTAACTTTATAGAAGAGCAGGGATAGAGTTGGTCTTAAAACACAGGAATGTATGAGATATTTCACCAGATGAAAACCTCAAAGGTACATGCATAAATGATCCCTGAAGAACATGAAGGCAGCTATAAAGGACCTGAGAGAGCAAAAGTCATCTTCAATGGCAAACAACCTGGTCAGGATGAAGGGTTCTGTCTGAATCAGCCTCTCTCTTCTTAATGTAGAGAAAATGGACCAAACCCAGCCTGTGTGGGTAGCTGTTCCAGGGCGCCTATTATTGATATACCATTCTAACTTGTGAAAGTGTAACAGGAAGTAGGGGCAGCCTCCTTCTCATGTGACACTTGGAAGCCACTGGTAGGACAAAGTGATTGCCAAGGCAGTAACCTCATTCAGTTCCTGAAGGAAGTGACCTCACCTCACTTCCTTTGTGATTAAAATCTCTGAACTTGGGATTCATGAAGCCAGTCACCCATTGCCAGTCTCAGTCCCAGTCCCAGTGGTCACACTTGTTTGGATTTACCAAAGACAGAGTCAGTCTTTCTTGGTAACTACTGATGTGAGGATGGCCAAATGCCAGGAAAGCTCTGAAGAGGAGTTGTTTCTGAGAAAGCAGGTAGTGGCTCACCTCTGGCTCCTGACACCTTCACAGAGTTAGCCAAGGAGACCAGATCTGACACAGGTCAGGCCATTTCAGGGGAATATAGTATGGTCCACCAGTCAGAGGACACTCTGGATATTCACAGACCTACTTGAGTTAAGGAGGTGCCTTTGTGGGTGTGGGTGTGAGTTTGTGGTTTTGTCTAATGTTTTGAGAATAGGTAGGAAAGGCGGTTTGTTTGGATTGGAGTGGACTGTTTCTAGTAAGTCGTTTGACAAGGCGAGTACTTCTATGTCTGTGTTTCCCACTCTGTCCGTGGTTGTAGACATTAGAAAAGACAACGCATCAAGGATGTGTCCTGTCTAGTAGAATGCTTCCCAGCATTCTTCCTGCCCGATTTAGGAATGGACTGTGGCTCGCCTTATGCATGGGAAAAACCTACTAACTTTCTAAGTTCCTGTTTTCTTCCTGAATTCCGGCAAATCTCAAGAATAGGCCCATGGTTTTGAGTCCAAGATATGTACCACCTCCAAGCTCTGTGACATGGCCATGTACTTGATAGCTGTAGGTAATGGGAACATCTTAGAAAACTCAAATAAATGTGTGACCAGTAAACTCTCAGTGGAGAGACCCTGCTTTGGTTTATTTGCATACTTATGGTTATGTTGCCCTGAATGTCAAGAAGGTCTTTGCCTCAGGCCACCCCTTTGTGAAGCCTGAAGAAAACTGTTTTCAAATGGAAATAAATGGGCATAACATGTTGCTCTTTGCTTAATATCTTTGGAAAGGGATGTGTCCGAATCAGCCTCTTGTGCCTCTGTGAGGTTGTGGCTTAGATTCTCAGCACATGATAGATCTAAAGATAGATTCCATGTGTGCAATCAAAACCAAAATGGCAAAAAAATTAGTCATTGTGGATGAGTCTCTTGCATTCCTCTGTTAGGTTCTTTACCTCCATCAAGTGTGAATAGGAATCCTTTAGGTCAAATGAGTTCTTTAAAGCCCTGCAGAGGTGCTTGTGTTTTCTCAAGACTCCAAATCACATAAAGAATCTATACCTGAGAGTCAGTAGGCCTGAAATTGGAGAAGTAGAGCAGTATTAATGGCAGGCCTATTTGATCACTCCTGGTTCACAGGAAGGGTGTCCATGTCACCCTGACTTTAGGCAAATGAGGGGCAAGCAAAATTATTTTGGACACTCTCTTGGGATGCATTCCGCATGGTAACCTCCAGCCAGAGGTTATGATGAATGTCTATATTTAAGAAGATGAGGGCCATGTGGGTGTATTTTGGTTTTAATTGTGGTCATTCTTGTGGCAGTTGGAAGAGATGACTGGATCCACCTGGGCTTGAACTCTGGTGTCATTCCCCTTAGAGACTGAGTTCTGGAACACACATCAAGGAAGAATTGCCATAAATTGTGTGGGGATTTTAAGAGGCCACGCATGAGAGTCGCCCTTGGAAACTGAGATCTATGCCCACGGTGGCTTTCCACAGAGCACTGGGAATCTCAGACAGGATATCACATGATTTAATTCTGAAAGAGTTGGCAGCCATATTTGATAGTCAAAACACACATGGACCTCAATTGTAGACCTCAATGGGCGTGGCTTCATGTGACCTTTTGGCCATGCTCTGGGAAGCCTTGCCTGTTGAGAGTTCTCCAGAGCTTTCATTGAAATGATCTTCCTCAACATTGAATAATTCCTGAATGAATTGAAATAAACAGTGCCTCCAACTTTATCCTTGAAAATTGGCTAGATAAATACCATGAAATTTTTAAAATTCCAATGACCAGGTGGCACTGAAGAACCTTTGGATGTCCTGTTGCTGATCATGAGTGTACCAGACAGTGCCTTGATTAACTGGTTTTCATGAATATGGTGTAGAACAGAGATGCCAGTAATTTGGAGCCTGCAGAATAGTGGGCCTAGAGCAGAGGTGATTAAGTGTGTGATAAAACATCTGTGGTGGGGTCATGTGAATCTTCCATTGTCTTCCAAATGGCTTGTGACTGACATGGTGCAGCCAGCAGAACATTGTATGTAAACGCATCATGTTATATGGAGAGGTTTAAGGGCAATGTTCAGAATCAGGTTGCTATGGTCACGGAGGCAACCTATGTGGTATACAAGCCCTGTTGGTGCATTCTCCTGCAGACCCTGACCCACCACATGTGACAGAACTCCCTCCAGCACTGTGGTCAAGTTTAACTCCTTGTATTTCATGAAACAAATACAAAACTCTGAGTGCAGCAGGAGACATTATAAAAAGTGGAGGATGATGAAATGGCTTCACAGTCCACATGGGGAGACACATAGACCCCAGTGGCCATAGTTTACCTACAAAGAGAGAATTCAGCACTGCTGCTTCATGTTCATTGGAAAATTATAAACCATGTGCTCAAGGTCACAGAGATGCATAAACAGCTTTGATGGTCTTACTAGAAAAAAAGCTAAAGCTCCTGAAAACAACATATATTTCAACTGTCCATCTTAGAGGCAGTTTCTGCAGAGTCTTTAGGCTGGCAAATCTTCATGTTTGTGGAGTATTTACATAGTCCCTTACTTTTGGAAACTCCTCTACCATCTCCAAGGTTGTGAAATCCGGAGCAGTTTTCATTTCAGGTATGAATTCAAAGATTTTCTAACTCTTTTCCTCTAATTGTGTCTTACTTGGGGTGAAAATAATGTAAAGTTATTGTTCTAAATGAGAGTGGGAAAATTGTTGTGTAACACTAATTTGCATACACATTGATCCATTTTCCAATTTTCCATTTGAAATACTGAATCCCTGACAGTAACTCATATCCTACTATACTCTGACTACTAATCCTAATATGATGGAGAATAATACCCAAACAGAATGAAAATACAAGCAGTTCAGTGGAGACATGGTGTACAGTTGGACTTCCCTTTTGCATGATTAAGGGTAGGTGTTATAAATCTACTCAATTTTTAATTGAAATAGTCCTCCATGTGTTTTTAAAGTTCACAAATATGTTAATATGTCTCCCTTTCTCTGAAGCCTACTCAGCACATGTATTTTTATATGCACATAGAGAATCCTACCTGGTATCACACGTACATTTTCATGAGTTGGCTGAATTGGCAGATACAAATTGTGAGAAGAGATCAGTCCTCCTAAACCCTGTGGGAACTGAAAATTCAAACTATGTGTGAGCTTCCCAGTAGAACAATATTATACATAAATCCATGTTCAGTATAATAAATATTTTTGCATCTGTTGATGATGTACATTACATGATGAATTATGATTAGCATGTATTTGTTGATACTTTTTAATGTATATTTGTGTTTATTTAAAATATATATATATATATATATATATATATATATATATATATATATATATATATATATCTCCAGATTTCTCAAAATATGAAATATATGTGTCTTATACACACTCTGTAAATTCATTCATGTTCATGTATATGGATTTATAATCAACTTTTCAGAAGATAATTCTCAGAAATATTCATCCACCTGAAATACATATTTGTTTCCCAGTACTGAAAACTAACTTCAATCAATGGTGTTTACAAATCCTAATATTTCTACAGTAACTGACCCAGTTTAACATCAATGCCAGTAGATTCCAATGGGACATGATGTCTATATTGACCTTCATTTTAATCCAACACTGGTACATTACTATTTCTTCAGTTTTTGCACATCATAGGATATGTATTTCATCCACAAGTTCACAAATATATAGGAATTTGTTTCACTTTCAAACACTTCTTGCTTCAGAACACATGTATTCCTCCATGTTACTTGACTCATCTTTTCATGAGACTTCTTTCCAAATACATTATTTTCAATTTCCATAATCAATTTCGAAGCTAAACTCACACACTCTTCATGATGAACCATAACATTAATATTAACATTAGATGTATAACTGGTTGGAATGAAAAATTGTATATCAATATAAGATTTCCTCTATATGTTCACAATTCAATTCAATCCATTATTTAAAGTTGGAACCAGTTATATTTTTTATTCACAGTATTGTCTATTAATGCATTATCTCTATATTCATAGATACAGTGTACTCCTCTTTGTCCCTTCAATACTAATTTATACGTCTTCAAAATATTGCTCCCAGAAATGGTGGAAGAAATACTCATGTCACCTTATCTATATATAGATTTCATCACAGGAATATTCTGGACACAAAAAGCGAAGGTCACACTCATGATTGTATCAAAGCCTAAATGCCAAGGGAGCGTGGATTACTAAAAAGAACCATGTCCAGGTTGCCTAATGCTCTCAAATGTAAATCCAATTGGTGACTACATATTTGTTTCTTCCTAAGATTATATATTCAACCTCAAACATGTTGAAAATGTCTAATCCTATCACTCACTTCATACTTTGCCTGATTTCGTAATATCTTTATTGATACCTGCTTTCATACATATTTCCCCCAGTTCATCATTGTGACTGATACTTCACATATGCTGACATTTACATTCACTCTCTACCCGAAACCCTATTGCTAAAGAACTTTTGGTCCAAATCCTATACTCACTCTTCTTTCTAAACCTACTGACTATCTTCCTAATGCTACTGACTATAGTTTTTTGACTCGATGTTCTCTTCGACAATCAATTATCCAAGGTATAAGGTCCTATGCCATTGTATATCAATTTATCTGAGACACATGTGCAGAACATAATTCAACCTAAGTATCCCACTCAAGGGCCCAGTTCCCTTCTGGCTTCCAATCTTACCTAGATTTCTGTTTTTATACTTATATTTTACCTATATATTTTTGTAAATATCACAGGCTCCCAATACCATTATTCATCCGGCAGAAAGATTCCTAACGCAAATCAAACATGTTATTAACCCTAAACATACACTTTTCCCTCAATCTAACTTTACAGAAGAGGAGGGACAGAGTTGGTCTTACAATACAGCAATGTAGGGGATCTTCCACCTGCTGAGAACATCAAAGGTATATGCAGAAATGATCCCCTGAGATGATGAAGGAAGCTATGAAGGACCTGAGAGAGCAAAAGACATCTTCCATGGCAAACTATCTGGTCAGGATGAAGGGATGTGTCCCAATCAGCCTCTACCTTCTTAATGTAGAGAAGATGGACCAAACCAGGCCTGTGTGGAGAGCTGTTCCCAGGTACCTATGGTTGGTATACCATTCTAACTGTGAAAGTGTGACAGGAAGTAGGGACAGCCTCCATCTCATGGGACTTTTAGAAGTAACTTTTAGGACAAAGTGGTTGCAAAGTCAGTGACCTCATTCAGTTCCTGAAGGAAATGACCTCACCTCACTGCCTTGGTGATGGAACTCTCTGGACGTTTGATCCTGGAAGACAGGCACCAAGAGCCAGTCCCAGTCCCAGTCCCAGTGGTCTCACTTGTTTTGATTTATCAAGAACAGAGTCAGTCTTTCTTAGTACCTACTGATGTGACGATGGCCAAATGACAGGAAAGCTCTGAAGAGGAGCTTTTCCTGGGAAATCAGGGAGTGGCTCACCCATGGCTCCTAACAACTTCAAAGTGTTGGCCAAGGAGACTAGATCTGATACAGGACAGGCCATTTTGGGGGAACATACAATGGCCCACCATTCCGAGGACACTCTGGATAGTCACAGACTTACTTGAGCAAAGGAGGTGCCTTTGAGTGTGTGTGTGTGGGTTTGTGGTTTTGTCTCATGTTCTGAGAATAGGAAGGAAAGGCTCTTTGTTTGGATTGGTGTGGACTGTTTCCAGTAAGTCGTTTGACAAGGCGAGTGCTTCTATGTCTGTGCATCCCACTCTGTCCGTGGTTGTAGACATTAGAAAAGAGAATGCATCAATGGATGTGTCCTGTCTAGTAGAAAGCTTCCAAACATTCATCCTGCCCAATTTACAAATGGACTGCAGCTTGTCTTATTGAAGGCAACATCTGCTCTCTTACTAAGTTTCTGTTTTCTTCCTGAATTCTGGAAACTCTCCAGAATAGCCTCATGGTTTTGTGTCCAAGATATGTACCACCTCCAAGCTCTGTGATATGGTGATGTACTGGATAGCTGAAGGGAATGGTGAGCATTTAAGAAAACTCAGATATCAGTGGGACCAGGAAAGTCTCAGTGGAGAAACCCTTCTTTCGGGCTTTTGCTTACCTATTGTTCTGCTGCCCTGAATTTCAGGAAGGTTTTTACCTCAGGACACTCATTTGTGAAGCCTGAAGAAAACAGTTTTCAAATGGAAATGAATGGGCATCACCTGTGGCTCTTTGCTTAATTTCATTGGAAATGGATGTTTCTGAAACAGCCTCTTGGCCCTGTGTGAGGCTGTGGTTAGATACTCAGCACCTTATACATCCCAAGTGTTCATCCAAAACCAAAATGGCCAAAAGAGCAGTCCTTGTGGATGAAGTCTCTCCCTACCTCTGTAAGGTTCCTGACCTCTATCAAGTGAGAATAGGGTGCCTTTGGGTCAAATGAGTTCTTCAAAGCCCTTCAGAGGCTAGCCCATAGGGGATTCCAATGATTCCAATTCACATGAAGATTCTAAACCCCACAGTCAGTAGTCCTCAAATTGGAGAAGCAGAGCAGTATTATCGACAGGCCTATTTGATCAGTCATGGTTCACAGAAAGGTGTTCAGGCCACCCCAACTTTAAGCAAATGAGGGGCAAGGAAGCTTATTTTGGACACTGTCTTGGGCTGTGAATTTCATGGAAACCTCCATCCAGAGGTTAAAATGAGTGTCTATATGGAAGAAGATGATGGCCATGTGGAAGTGTTCTGGTTTTAATTGTGGTTATTAGTGTGGTTGTTGAAAAATATGACTGGCTCCACCTGGTCTTGAACTCTGGTGTGATTCCCCTTAGAGACTGAGTTCTGGAACTGATCTCAGAGAAGTATTGCCATGAGTTTTGTTGGGATTTTAGAAGGCCATGCATGAGAGTCACCCTTGGAATCTGAGATCTGTGCCCAGGAAGGCTTTCCACAGAGCACAGGGAATCTCAGCCAGGTTATCACATAATTTTTTTCTGAAAGAATTAGCAGCCATAGTTGAGAGGCAAAACAGGCAAGGATTTTACATTGTAGACCTCAATGGGCCTGGCTTCATGTGACCATTTGGCAACACTTTGGGAAGCCTTGCCTGTGAGAGTTATCCAGAGCGTTCATTGAAATGGGCTTCCTCACCATTTAATGGTTACTGAATTAAATGAAACCCTCAGTTCCTACAACTTCATCCTTGAAAAATGGGCTCGATAAATACCATGAACTTTTTGAAATTCCCATGACCAGGTGGCACTGGAAAACCATTGGAGATCCTGTTGCTGATCATGAGTGTACCAGAAAGTGCCTTGATTGACTGGGTTTCACAAAAAAATTGTGTAGAACAGAGATGCCAGTAAGTTGGAACCTGCTGAGTAGTGGGCCTAAAGCAAAGGTGGGTAGGTGTGAGATAAAACATCTCTGTTGGTTTCATGTGGATCGGCCGTTGGCTTTCAAATGGCTTGTGACTGACATGATGCAGGCAGCAGACCCTTATATGAAAAGGCATCTTGTTATATGGATAGGTTTCTGGGCAATGTTCAGAATCAGGTTGATATGGTCAAGGGGGCAAGCTATGTTGGACATAAGCCTGGTTGGTGCATTCTCCTGCAGACTCTGTCCCACCACACGTGACAGAACTCCCTCCAGCACTGTGTCCCAGTTGAACTCCTTGTATTTCATGAAGCAAATACCAAACTCCCAGTGCAGCAGCAAGAATCACCACGAAAAGTAGAGTATGACCAAATGGCTTCACAGTCCACACGAAGAGACACTTATCCCCCAGTTGCCACAGTTTACCTACAAAGTGAGAATTCAGCACTGCTGCCTCATTTTCATTGGAAAATAAGATACCATGTCCTCCAGGTAACATAGATGTTGACCCAGTTTTGATGCACTCACTACATAGGATGCTAAAGCTACCGACAACAACATACATTTCAAGTGTCCCAACTCAGAGGCAGTATATCAAGAAGTCTTTAGGCCTGCAGAGCTCCATGTTTGTGGAGTGTTTACCTTGTCTTTTATTTTTGGAAAGTCATCTACCACCTCCAAGGTTGTGAACTCCTGAGCATATTCCATTCCGGGTATGTATTCACAGATTTTCTAACTCTTATCCTCTAATTGTGTATTTCTTCCAGCGAGGGTAATATCAAGGGATTGTTCTTAATGTGAGTGGGAAGATTTTTGTGTAGCACATATTTGCAAACACATTGGGTTTACTTTCCTATTTTCCATTCGAAATACTGAATCTCTGACACTAACCCATACCCTACTAGACTCTGACTACTAATCCTTATATGATGGAGAATAGTAACACAAACAGAATACAAATACCAGCAATTCAGAGAAGGCATGATATGTAGTTGGACATCCCTTTTGGATTATATTGTGTAGGAGTTAAAATATATATTTAATGTTTATTGACATAGTTCTCCATGTGTTTTTAAAATTAACAAATATGTGAATTCCTCTCTCCCTTTTCTGTAGCCTATTAAGCACATGTATTTTTATATGCACAAATAGAATCCTACCTGGTATCACATGTACATTCTTCTGAGGTGGCTGACATGGCAGATAAAAATTGTGAGAAGAGATTACTCCTCCTAACCTCTGTTGGAACCGAAAATTTAACCTATGGGTGAGCTTCCTAGTTGACCAACATTATGCAAAAATCCATTTAGAGTAAAATGTATATTTTTGGATAAGTGGATGTTATATATTTAATGATGAATTTCGATTGGCATATATATTGCTACTTTTTAATGTCTCTGTGTGTGTGTTTGTGTGTGTGTGTGTGTGTGTGTATATATATATATATATATATATATGTACTCTCCAGATTTTTCAAAATATGAAATATATGTGTCTTATTATACACTTCCTAAAATCATTTATATTCATGTATGAGGATTTATAATGAACTTTTCACAAGATTATTCTCAGAAATATTCATCCACCTGAAATACATATTTGTTTCCTAATACTGAAAACTAACTTCAGTGAATGGTGCATACAAATCATAATATTTTGACATTGCAAGAGGGCCGTGAATAGAGAGCATCATACCCATTGTACCGCGCCACTGCGCAGGTGACTAACGACTAAGAATGACAAAAAACTATCTTGTTAGGAACTTACAGCAAATTGGGGGTGCACTGAAACCTAGAAGAAGGATTTCTAGCACTGAGGTCCGGTAAATGAGTCCCAAACATGAGCCAACTCTGCGACCGGAGATCCTGTCTGACTGATCCGCGCGACGCGTCCAGTGGCTACAGACAGCAGGGCACCACCGAGATGCGATCAATAATCACGGAGTAACGTTGATGCAGATTCTGTGGAATTCTGCCAGTAGAGTCCCCACTGAGCCCTGGGCTGAGTTCAGGGTTTCAGATGGGGAAGGAAGTGGTACAGTTCTAACCCCCACAATAGAAACTCCACGAAGGACACCAACGGCCACCATCTTGGTGAGCTGAAGTAACGACAGCCACTCCCCTACAGATTGCAACAATAAAACAGGTGCTGTTACTCAGCTCATTTCCCATACTTCGGGGAATTTGCATCAAATCTCTCCTAGGCTTTCTGGGGGAGAGATTATCAGAGCGAGCCTGCATAAAGACAGGGGAAAACTAGAGGCACCTGACTTTCAACTCCCCCTCCCATCAGTGGTGAAAAAAACCTGTCTAGCCAGCGCTGAGAGAGGGGCAAGCGGAAAAAAAAAAATCAAAACAATAGAGTGCCGGGGTTCCCAATAGCCAACTGTGCAATCAGAGATCCGGGCTGATTGAATCATGCAGCCAGGCCTGCTGTTTCAGATGGCGGGGCACCACCGAGAAGTGACCTGAAGCAGGGAGAAATGTTGCTGCGGATTCTGTGGAATCCTGCCGGCTGAGCTCCCACTGATCCCCGGGCTGAGTTTGGGAATTCAGACAGGGAAGAAAGTGGTATAGTTCTATCCCCCACAAAAGAAACTCCACCAAGGAAACCAGCGGCCACCATCTTTGAGATCTGAAGTAACCACCGCCCCTCTCCAATAGACTGCAACAATAAAACAGATGTGTGTTACTCAGCTCATCTCTCATACAGCGGGGATTTCGCATAAAATGTCTCCTAGGCTTTCCGGGGGAGGGTTAATCAGAGCAAGCCTGCATAAAGACGCAAGAAAAACTAGAGACACCTGACTTTCGACTCCCCCTACCATCAGTGGCCATAACGAAACGTGTATAGCCAGTGCTGGGGGAGGGGCAAGCCGAAAAAATCAAAACAATAGAGTGTCTGGGTTCCCAAAAGACACCCTCCACACCCAACAAACGGCAGGCACAGAGTACAGTTTGAACTGCCGAGAGGCATCACTCAGGGGAAATCTGGTCTAGAAAAAGAAACCAGGACAAGCAGGAGAAACCAAAGGACTAGAAGGCAGGCCCTTGTGACTGGGCGGCTGGAGACCACAGGCCTGCACGTGACATTCCACCCACTGCCTGAGTGACTGGGGGACTGAGGAATGCCCGCCCGCCGGCAACCGAGCGTGAGACTGCGTGGCTAGAGATTGCCAACCCAACGGCGACAGCCCACCTGCTGCCCGCGTGACTGGGCGGCTGGAGACCGCCTGCCCACTGGCGACCAACCGCGCAATTGGGCGGCTGGAGACCACCCGCCTGCCAGTGACCCAGAGCTGAAACAAACCAGAGACAGTCAAGTCCCACCCCCCAATTTGGACACCTCGGCAAGGAGCCTGGGACCCGCCAAAGCAGAGAGGTGACATCACTGGAGCTCGGCCTTCGGAATTACTTCCAAGCGGAATCCACTTTAGCAGGCATAGTTTACCAACACAAAGGAGCGACAACAGAGATATACAACACCAAAACAAATCTAAAGAATAAAGCGGAAACACAGCAATCAAATAGAGCTGGAAAGTAACGTGAACATCATGAAAAAACAAGGGCAAAAAAGGAGTACAAACAATGCAGGACAACTTAATTCTACAGGAGGAACTTGAAGCATCAGAAACAGGGATAGGGAAAGAACTCAAGGCATACTGAACTCAGATGGAAAGGAATATTAGAGAAGACATGAGGCAGCAAGTCCAAGCAATAAAAGTATATTTTGAAAATGAATTAAACAAACAAATTCAAATGGCAAAGAATGAGCATTACCAGGAGATAGAGATCTTAAAAAAGATATTAAACAGTAATCCTAGAAATGCAGGAAAATATAAACCAAATTAAAAACTCAAACGAGAATATTACAAATAGACTAGATCAAGTAGAAGTCAGAACATCAGATAATGAAGACAAAGTTTATCAACTTGAAAAGAATTGAGTAAACACAGAAAAGATGCTTAAATCCCACCAGGAATTTATTCAAAAGATATGGGATGTCATAAAAAAACAAAAAACAAATTTAAGAGTCATCAGGATAGAAGAAGGCATAGAGATTCAAACCAAAGGAATGGACAACATATTAAATGTAATAATTCTATAAAACTTCCCAGAGATGAATGATGGATTGGATTGCCAATTCCTGGAAGCCTACAGGACCCCAAACATTCAAAACCAAAATAGACCAACTCCAAGACATATAATTATGAAGATAGCCAACATACAGAACAAGGAGAGAATATTAAAAGCTACAAGAGAAAGGAGGCAGATTACATTCAGGGGTAAACCAATTAGGTTAACAACTGATTTTTCATCACATTCGTTGAAAGTGAGAAGATCCTGGAACAATGTAATTCAAATGCTGAAAAAAAAAAAAAGAATTCCAACCAAGAATACCATATAAAGCAAAGTTAAGCTTCAGATTTGACAATGAAATTAAAGTCTTTCACGATAAACAAAAGCTAAAACAATTCTCAGTCAGAAAACCAGCACTGCAAAGCATTTTGTGCAAAATACTACAAGAAGAAGAGTTAAAAAATAGTGCCCAAAACTAACAGTGGGAAGTATCTCAGTAAAGCGGGAGGAAAGTAACCAAAAAAGTAAAAACTATCCAAACTAAAATATAATAAATAAATAAACATGACTGGAAGTACAAATCATATTTCAATTGTAACCTTAAATGTTAATGGCCTAATTTCACCAATCAAGAGACATGTGCTAGTGACCTGGATCAAAAAAACAAATCCAACAATATTCTGCGTTCAGAAGACTCATATGATAGGATAAGACATACACAGGCTGAAGGTAAAAGGTTGGGAAAAATCATAACACTCACACGGCCCTCGGAAGCAAGAAGGATTTGCCATACTCATATGGAATAAAATCAACTTCAAACCTAAGTTAATCAAAAGGGATAAAGAATGACACTATATTCTGTTAAAAGGAATCATCCACCAACAAGAAAAAAACAATTATCAATTTGTATGCACCAAGCAATGGAGGTGCAACGTTCATAAAACAAACTCCCTCAAGTTCATGAGTCAAACAGACTACAACACAATAATTATGGGTGACTTCAACATACCACTCTCGGCATTAGAGAGATCCTCTAGACAAAAACTGAATAAAGAAACTATAGAACTCAACAGCACAATCAATAACCTAGACTTAACCGACATATATAGAATATATCAACCATCATCAAGTGGATACATATTCTTCTCAGCAGCACATGGATACTACTCAGAGATACACCATATATTATGCCATAGGGCAATTCTTAGTAAATATAAAGGCATGGAGATTATACCGTGCACCATATATGATCATAATGGAATGAAACTGGAAATCAATGAGAAAAGAAAGAAGGAAAAATCCTACATCACATGGAAAATGAACAACATGCTACTGAATGATCAATGGGTTACAGAAGACATAAAGAAGGAGATAAAAAAATTCTTAGAGACAAATGACAATACAGACACAACATACCGGAATCTATGGGACACAATGACAGCAGTTTTAAGAGGGAAATTCATTTCTTGGAGTTCTTTCCTCAAAAAAAGAAAAATACAACAAATAAATGAACTTAAACTACACCTCAAAAACCTAGAAAAGGAAGAGCAAAACAACAGCAAATGTAGTAGAAGACAAGAAATAATTAAATTTAGAGCAGAAATCAATGAAATTGAAACAAATAAAGTTGAAAAAATTGATAAAACTAAAAGTTGGTTCTTTGAAATAATAAATAAGATCGACAGGCCCTTAGCCATGCTAAGGAAAAGAAGAAGAAAGAGAATTCAAATTACTAACATATGGGATGAAAAAGGCAATATCACAACAGACACTACAGAAATACAGAAGATAATTAGAAAGTATTTTGAAACACTATATTCCAACAAAATAGAATATTGTGAAGATATTGATAAATTTCTTAAGTCATACGATCTGCCCAGATTGAGTCAGGAAGACACAAACAATTTAAACAGGCCAATAACAAAGAAAGAAATAGAAGAGGCAATCAAAAGACTACCAACCAAAAAAAAGCCCTGTACCGGATGGGTATACAGCGGATTTCTACAAAACCTTCAAAGAAGAATTAAAACCAATATTTTTTCAAGCGTTTTCAAGAAATAGAAAAAGAAGGAGCTCTTCCAAATTCATTCTATGAGGCCAACATCACCCTGATCCCGAAACCAGACAAAGACACTTCAAAGAAAGAATACTACAGACCAATATCTCTAATGAACTTGGATCCAAAAATTCTCAATAAAATCCTGACGAATCAAATACAAAAGCATATCAAAATAATTGTGCAACATCATCAAGAAGGATTCATCCCCGTGATGCAAGGATGGTTCAATATACGAAAATCAATAAATGCCATTCACCACATCAATAGAATTAAAGGCAAGAACCATATGATCATATCGATAGATGCAGAAAAAGCACTTGACAAAGTTCTGCATCCCTTTATGTTCAAAACACTATAAATACTAGGGATAACAGGAACTTACCTCAAAATTGTAAAAGCTATATATGCTAAACCTCAGGCTAGCATCATCCTAAATGGAGAAAAACTGAAGGCATTCCTTCTAAAATCTGGAACAAGACAGGGATGCCCTTTATCACCACTTCTATTCAATTTAGTTTTGAAATACTAGCCAGAGCAATTAAACAGACCAAAGAAATTAAAGGCATAAAAATAGGAAAAGAAGAATTTAAAGTATCACTATTTGCAGATGACATGATAATATATTTAACAGACACAAAAAGGTCTACAAAGAAATGGCTAGAGTTAATAAATGAATTCAGAAATGTGGCAGGATATATAATTAACACGCATAAATCAAAGGCATTCCTGTATAACAGCAACAAAACTTCTGAAATGGAAATGAGGAAAACCACTCTATTCACAATATCCTCAAATAAAATAAGATACTTGGGAATCAACCTAACAAAAGAGGTGAAAGATTTATATAATGAAAACTACAGAACTCTAAAGAGAGAGATAGAAGTTGATCTCAGAAGATGGAAACATGTGCCCTGTTCATGAATAGGCAGATCTAACAACATAAAAATGGCTATATTACACAAAGTTCTCTACAGGTTTAATGCAATGCCAATCAAAATCCCAACGGCATTTCTTGTAGAAATAGATAAATCAATCATGAAATTCATATGGAAAAACAAAAGACCCAGAATAGCAAAAGCAACTTTAAGCAGGAAGTGTGAATCTGGAGGTATAGCGATACCAGAGTTCAAACTGTACTACAAAGCAATAGTAACAAAAACAGCATGGTACTGGTACCGAAAAAAGCAGGTGGACCAGTGGTACAGAAGAGAGGACACAGAAACCAATCCACAAAATTACAACTTTCTTATATTTGATAAAGGGGCTAAAAGCATGCAATGGAGGAAGGGTAGCATCTTCAACAAATTGTGCTGGGAAAATTGGAAATCCATATGCAACAAAATGAAACTCAATTCCCTTCTCTCGCCATGCACAAAATTTAACTCAAAGTGGATCAAGGATCTAGATATAAAATCAGAGACACTGCATTTCATAGAAGAAAAAGTTGGCTACGATCTACATACTGTGGGGTCGGGCTCCAAATTTCTTAATAGGACGCGCATAGCCCAAGAGTTATTAACAAGAATAAAAAAATGAGACTTACTTAAACTAAAAAGTTTTTTTTCTCTGCCAGAGAAACAATAAGAGAGGTAAATAGAGAGCCTACATCCTGGGAACAAATTTTTACCCCTCACACTTCAGATAGAGCCCTAATATCCTGAATATACAAAGAATTCAAAAAAAACTATGAATAAGATAACAAATAACCTAATCAACAAATGGGGCAAGGACCTGAAATGACACTTCACCGAGGAGGACATACAATCAATCAACAAGTACATGAAAAAATGCTCACCACATCTAGCAGTCAGAGAAATGCAAATCAAACCCACCCTAAGATACCATCTCACTCCAGTATGATTGGCAGCCATTATGAAGTCAAACAACAAGTGTTTACGAGGATGTGGGGAAAAGGGGACACTTGTACACTGCTGGTGGGACTGCAAATTGGTGAGGCCAACATGGAAAGCAGTATGGGAATTC
This sequence comes from Callospermophilus lateralis, assembly GCF_048772815.1. Lineage (NCBI taxonomy): Eukaryota > Metazoa > Chordata > Mammalia > Rodentia > Sciuridae > Callospermophilus > Callospermophilus lateralis. The sequence goes on from NW_027514034.1 coordinate 1,038,050, forward strand.
CTGGGAAAGCTAGGAATGGATCCACCATTTGAACCAGCTATCGCCCTTCTCGGACTATTCCCTGAGGATCTTAAAAGAGTGTACTAAAGGGATACTGCCACATCAATGATCATAGTGGCACAATTCACAATAGCTAGACTGTGGAACCAACCTAGATGCAATTCAATAGATGAATGGATAAAAAAATGTGGCATCTATACACGATGGATGCAGCACTAAAAAATTACAAAATCATAGAATTTGCAGGGAAATGGATGGCATTAAAGCAGATTATGCTAAGAGAAGCTAGCCAATCCTTAAAAAAAAATCGCAAATGTCTTCTTTGATAAAAAGAGAGTAACTAAGAATAGAACAGTGAGGAAGAGCATGAGGAAAAGATTAATATTAAACAAAGATGAGTGGGAGAGAGAAAGGGAGAGAGAAGGGAAAGCATATGGAAATGGTAGTAGACCCTCATTGTTACATAAAATTACATATAAGACGTTGTGAGGGGAAAGGCGGGAACAAGAGAGAGAAGTGAAGAATAGCAGATGAGGAAGAGAGGGAAGATAGGATGGGAGGGGAGGGGGGATAGTAGGGGATAATAAAGGTAGCAGAGGACAACAGTCACTAATATGACATTATGTAAAAATGTGAATGTGTAACTGATGTGATTCTGCAATTCGTATTTGGGGAAAATTGGGAGTTCATAACCCATTTGAGTCAAATGTATGAAAGATGATATATCATGAGCTTTGTAATGTTTTGAAAAACCAATAAAAATAAATAAACAAAGGTTTAAAATTGAGTGGGAAGAAATCAGCTAAAAAAGAGTTGAGATGCATTCATTTTGATAAGCAGAAAGTTTGTTTTGTGTAGTTGTAAATATCACAAATTTATTTTAAGAGAAAACTGGCTTTTAAAAATGAACATATATTGAGATTAAAGGATAATCCACCTACCTTCATGAAAAATTCATATCATTTCCTATATTTTTCATATTTCATTTTTTTTCGTGAATATTTTGTCATGGACCAGGTCTAGTCTTAGGCTACCTGTTCTGACAAGTTCGTACAATGTGTTGGATTGTTCTTTTCATCTTTTATTTGATAGTTTCTAGCTGATAATGTGTATTTTTCCTTATCTTTATTTGGAAATACATACCCAACTACATCTTTGCATTTTATGTTTTACTGGGGAAGAGACTCATCAAAAGCTCTTTATTATATGTATCAACAATCAAACATTTAGAGCATGCAATTATTCTTAATTTTGCATGAAAATATCTTTGTACCATTTTTCTTATAAAGATGTAGAATTATTAATAATGTCCCTACTGTAATAAGTAACTACTTACAAGAAGAATTAAACAATTGACTTTATATCAATCATGAATATGAAAATTAATAATATAAGTATTTGGCAATAAATATGCAATTGATAGAAATTAAAATCACGAGAAAGCCATTTAAAATGTCAGTGCATATGGTCCTTAAATAATAGGTTGTTCAAATGAAATTTCTCTAATTCATAAGAGTTAATATGCCATATTACAGCTTAATGTAATATAAAAACTTAAATGATAAGTATTGATAAATAAGAATGATACCTGTTTACTTAAATATGTTTATTTGATTTTCACTGTAAGATGTTAATTCTGGAAGACTTGAAAATTAAGAAAGACTTGGTCTACATTATTTCTAACTGGCTAATCAAAGTACTTTTAAATATATATGTATATATATAACATATGTAATACATATGCATGAATATAGATACATATGTATAATAAATGTATTGTAATATATCTATAGGTTATTATAATTATTAAATTTTCTCAAGAAAAAAGAATGACTATAAAAACATTCTTAAATGTAAATTTCATAGCATATTACTGTTTGTAATGACATGAGAGAAAAACTCCTATGGAGGGAAAATGAAAAAGGAAGAGAGAGAAGGGGGAAAATGAGGAAGAAAGTGAGTAAAGAAGAGGGAGAGGAGTGTTTGATTATAAGATAAAAGTGGAGGGTCTGGGTGTCTGGCTCAGTGGTAACATGCTTGGCTAGCATGTGTGAGGCACTGGGTTATATTCTCATCACAACATATAAATAAATAAAATGAGGTCGATCAACAACTGAAAAAATTAAAATAAAAGTAGAAATATTACCAAAATTCCAAGTTTTTATGAATGCTAAATAAAAAAAATTGTTGCATAGCCTTATGTAATTTCTATACTCCCAAAAATAGTCATTTAATGATAGATTACTAGTGCGATAACTAAAAATCCATTGCTCTTTCCTCGACATTCTGTGGCATGCTAGTGCTTAAATAAATTGTATTATAACACCAAAAAAATTCTAATATTTCTACAGTAACTGACCCAGTTTAACATAAATGCAAGAAGATTCCCATGGGATATAATTGTATTTTGACGTTCATTTTTATTCAACACTGGTACATTACTATTTGTCCAGTTTATGCACATCATAATATGTATATTTCATTCACAATTTAGCAAATTTATACGCATTTGTTTTACTTTCAATCACTTCCTGCTTCAGAACACATGTATTCCTCCACGTTTCTTGACTGCTCCTTTCATGAGACTTTTTCCAAAGACATTATTTTTGATTTCCATTATCATTTTTGAAGCAAAACTCACACACCCGTCATGATAAACCATAACCCTAATATTACCATTAGATGTAAAACTGGTGGGAATGAATGATTGTATGTCGATATAAGATTTCTTGCATACTTTCAAATATCAATTCAATCCATTATTTAAAGTGGAACCAGTTATATTATTTAATCACAGTATGGTCTATTCATGCATTATCTCTATGTTGATAGACACAGGGTACACCTCTGTGTACCCCCAATAATAATTTGTATATCTTCAAAATTTTGCTCCTAGAAATGGTGGAAGAAATACTCATGTCAACTGATCTACAAATACATTTTATCACAGTAATATTCTGGACACAAAATGCAAAGGTCACACTTAGGATTGTCCCAAAGCCTAAATGGAAAGTGAACATGGATTACTAAAAACATCCATGTCTTGGATGCCTAATTCTCTCAAATGTCAATCCTATTGGTGAGTACATATTTGTTTCTTCCCAAGATTATATATTCAACCTCAACCATGTTGAAAATGTCTAATCCTATCACTCACTTTATATTTTGTCTAATTTCCTAATGTCTCTATTGATATCTCTTTTCCTACATATTTTCCCCAGTTCATCATAGTGACTGATTCTTCACATGTGCTGACATTTACATTCACTCTTTATCCGAAACCCTATTGCTAAAGAATTTTTGTCCAAATACTATACTCACTCTTTTTTCTAAACCTACCGACTATTTACCTAATCCTACGACTATCCCTTTTTGACTGGATGATATCTTCAACAATCAATCATCCAAGGTACAAGGTCCTATACCATTGTATATTGATTTATCTGAGACATCTGTGCAGAACATACTTCAAAGCTAAGTATCCCAATCACGGGCCCAATGCCTTTCTGGTCTTCAAATCTTACCTAGATTTCAGTTTTCATAATTATATTTTACCTGTATATTCTTATATATATTGCAGGTTCCCAATACCATTATTCATCCAGCAGAATGATTCCTAACACAAATCGAACATGTTATTAATCCTAACTATACACTGTTCCCTCAATCCAACTTTACAGAAGAGCAGGGACAGAGTTGGTCTTACAATACAGGGGTGTAGGGGATCTTCCACCTGTTGACAACCTCAAATTTCCATGCAGATATGATCCCTGGAGAAAATGCAGGCAGCTATGAAAGGCCTGAGAGAGCAAAAGTCATCTTCCATGGCAAACAACTGGGTCAGGTTGAAAGCATGTGTCTGAATCATCCTCTCTTTTCTTAATGTAGGGAAGATTGACCAAACTAGGCCTGTGTGGAGAGCTGTTCCCAGGTGCCTATGGTTTCTATACCATTCGAACTTGTGAAAGTGTCACAGGAAGTAGGGGCATCCTCCATATTATGAGACCCTAGGAAGCAAATTTTAGGTCAAAGTGGTTGCAAAGGCAGTGACCACATTCAGTTCCTGAAGGAAGTGACCTCACCTCACATCCTTGTTGATGGAACTCTCCGAATTTGGGTACCAGGAAGCCAGGAATCCAGACCCAGTCCAAGCTCCAGTCACAATGGCCTCACTTGTTTGGATTTACCAAGGACAGAGTCAGTCTTTTGTGGTACCTAGTGATGTGAGGATGGCCAAATGACAGGAAAGTTCTGAAGACGGGCCCTTCCGGAGAAAGAAGGTAGAGGCTCACTGCTGTCTCCTGACCACTTCACAGAGTTGACCCAGGAGACCAGATCTGAGACTGGACTGGCCATTTCTGGGGAACATAGTATGGCCCTCCAGTCAGAGGACACTCTGGATAGTTTCAGACCTACTTGGGGGAAGGAGGTGACTTTGTGGGTGTTTGAGTGGAATTGTGGTTTTTTCTCATGTTCTGAGAATAGTTAGGAAAGGGGGTTTGTTTGGTTTGGAGTGAACTGTTTCTAGTTAGTCCTTTGACAAGGCGAGTGTTTCTATGTCTGTGTATCCCACTGTGTCCATGGTTGTAGACATTAGAAAAGAGAATGCCTCAATGGGTGTGTTCTGTCAAAGAGAAAACTTCCAAGCATTCATCCTGCCCATTTTATAAATGGACTGTGGCTTGCCTTATCATTGGGCAACACCTACTATTTTCTTACGTTCCTGTATCCTTCCTGAATTCTGGCCACTCTCCAAAATAGGCTCATGGTTTTGTGTACAAGATATGTACCACTTCCAACCTCTGTGACATGGCCATGTACTGGATAGCTGAAGGGAATGGCAAGCATCTCAGAAAACTCTGATATCAGTGTGACCAGTAAAGTCTCAGTGGAGAAACCCTGCTTTGGGCCTTTTGATTACCTATTGTTATGTTGCCCTGAATATCAGGAATGTCTTTTCCTCAGGCTACTCCTTCCTGAAGCCTGAAGAAAACAGTTTTCACATGGAAATGAATGGGCATTGCCTTTGTGTTTTACAATAAAACCTTCAGAGATTAGGCTCTACTTAACTTAAAAATACTTTTAAATTGTATCTAAGTGTAAAAAGTAACATGTAACTGTACATATCTTTTTGATAACAAGTCCAATTATACAACACAAATGATACACATAAATCTCCAACATGTTTTTATTTTAAGCCTAGAATTACCATACAACCTTAGAACACCAGCATGATACAATGCTCTTTTGAAGCTTCTACCTTACACACTTGTATACCTGGAAGATATGAACACATTAACACCACAATTACATTGATGTTTTTGTATTAACCAAGTTTAGCTTTTTAAAGAAATAACCTGGCATAATTTTATAAAAACAGTATTGTTTAACCAGCTGTTTAATTTTTTAAGATTACTTGCTCAAAACTTACACATATAACCAACTTACACAAACCTTTTTATTACTTACTTAAACCATTTTAATTACTTAATCATATAGACTCTCTTATCAAGAAACACATTTTCCCTCTATTAAATCTATATCTAGAAACTTTTAGTTTCTCTTTTACATCTGTGAACCTCTTTCTGTTCACATTTTGAAACAATACTTATAAATTTCTGAATTTAAGCAGATTATTTTGTAGACATCAACATTTTATTAGGGCCTGTTTGTACACCTAGAAAACTTATAGGCCTAATTCTAAAGACATCTTTATTTTTATCTGTTTACCCAATTTGAATTGAACCATTTGAATCACGTGAATCCAAGATATTTATATCAATTTTTAAATATTTAATGAGCGCTCCTCATCTGTCAATTGTCATATCACTGCATGATATATGGACATACACACATACAGACATACCAACATACAACACGTAACACAAGTGTAACACATAACACAATAGTGAAGGCCTTGTAGCTTTTTCAGGTGAAATATCCATTGCAATGTTTAAAAACTCCACAGTTGATCAAAAATAGAACTGATCAGAAAACATTAACCCATCTGCAGGATCAAGATCATGAGCTCAAAAAATAAAAAATACAGAATCTAAGAAAAAGCAAGAGTGCCAAAAAAGATGACTGGCCAGTAATTAGTAAATACCATATAATGTACTTTTTGTTTGGATCTAGTTTGAGTTCACGTAAAAAGACACTTTTACTCCTTTTTATCTGTCTCCTGCTGAGTGCTGCAGGCTTCTTTTATTTGCATATCAACTTAAGTCCTGGCTGAGGACTTGAAAACTGTAAAGGCTGGAGTTCTGAGCAGAAACCTCATGCCTAAGGCATTTTAGCTATAAGTCATAATTTCCAGGTTTGAATGTTGAAAATTTTGATGCAAGTTTAACATGTAATTCTCAAAATTTTATATCTTTATGTTTTTCTACACTAGAAAATCTTGAGTCCCTTAGCCTCACCACAAAAAACTGAAAATATGATCATTTTTTGATAATATTAAAGCCACCATCATAAGAAGTTTCTCTAGGATCATTAAGCCACTTTCTTTGTTCTGAAGTTTCTAAAGTAGTAGTAAGCTACATTAAATTTCTTGAAAAAAATTTTAAAAACAACCACAGACTACCATTTGTATCCCAAATTAAGCTTTAAAAATTTCCAAGACTGTTGCTAATTAATGTCATTTCACTAAGCCAGACCAACGTTTTAATTTAGCACGTTTTTTAAAAAATCTTACACATTGAAGGGAACAGATATCATATCATAATTTATTATCTTTGCCCAAGTTAATGCACTGGTATAAATAGTGAAATTTTCTCAGGCTACCTAGTTCAAAATTAAAACTCTTTAATTATTTTTTTATCCGAAGTATTTAAGTTTTCTAGCATCAGCTATCTTAAATCAAACTACTATAGGAAAGACAGCAGAATACAACAGTCACTAATAGGGCATTATGTAAACATGGTGAATGTATAACTGATGTGATTCTGCAATTTGTATTTGGGGTAAAAATGGAAAAGCATAACTCACATGAATCAAATGTATGAAAGAGGAAAAAAATAATAAAAAAAAAATATGTGACGTTGGAAAAAAAAAAAAAAAAAGAAGCCCAAATTCTAAATTATCTTTTTATTTCAAATGTTTTATAGCCAATTAAAATTGTGAGAGTCATCAAATTTCCGAGCCTACATTAACCCTTAGTATATATTAAATGTTGAATTTTCTTACTTTTGGTGATTATTCAATAAATGGATGGATGAATAGATCTATGGGTCAATAGATGTAGGGATAAAGAATAGTTGAATGGATGACTTTTGACTAAAAAATTTGTTTTTAAATGATTTTAGCCCTCGAGAAAAGAGGTAAATAACACCTGTTTTGTTTTTGAGCAAGGCCAATTTTGAATAGAGATGTATTTAATACAAAGATTGTTGATAGCAAAATAAGCATTTTGCAATAAGAAAAAAAATCAAGAAATGTTATTTCCCAATATTACTGCTTGAGGAAGACAATAAAACCTTACAAAACAGTTTAGGTGTTCCCACTAAGAAATGAAATATTGATCCAGAAGTGTTCCTTATCATTGCAAATGTCTACTTTTATAGAAAATAAAATTGAGACCCAGGAAACAAATGATTTTTCATAAACTACCTAAATTTAGTAGGACCTATAAGTGAATTATCTGTTTGTGATTCTTTCTAAACCTCTCACTGTCTTTAAGTAAAAAGAAATACAGTTGTCTACTAATTGGGGCTCATTTTTATGGATACATAATAATTGTACAGAATAATGAGTTTCATTGTGGTCTATTCATATATGCATATAACAAAATTTTATCAGTTTTCTGTGTTCAATTTCACTCCCAAATACCTCCTCTTATCTACCCCTCCTCCCTTCCCCTGACCTCTTTCCTCTACCATAGTAGTCTTCCTTCTACTTTCAGGATAGTTGTCTTTCTGAGTATGGCTTACTTCATTTAGCATGATACTCTCCAGATTCATCCACTTTCCTTCAAATGACAAAATTCCATTCTTCTTTATGGGTGAATAAAACTCCATTGTGTATATATACATTTTTTTATCCAGTCAGTTAACTCTTGATGGATGCCTAGGCTTATTCGACAACTTGGTGTTTGTAAATTTATTATATAACACAGTGTATATGCATGTACTGCTAAAGTATGGTGACTTTAATTTTTTTGTGAAAATGCCAGGGAGGTATTCCTGGATTACATGATAGTTCTATTTTTAGTTTAACATATGTTTTTGGGACCTTTGTCAAGAATCACATAACTATAGCTGTGTGGGTTTGCCTCTGTCTTCTATTTCATTTCATTTGTTGACATTTCCTTTTATGCCAGTACCATGTTGTTTCAGTTGTTGTGCAAAAATAGCATAATTAGAAACTGGGCATTGTTAAGCCTCCAAGATTGCTTTCTTTGCTCAGAAAGGGCTTGGCTATTCTGGGTCTTTTGTTATTCAATATTATTTGTCAGTTTTTGTTGCTGTGAGCAAAACATTAAACAAGAAAGATTTAGAGGAGGGAAGGTTTATATGGGGCTCACAGTTTCAGAGATCTCAATTCAAGTTCAATTGACTTCATTTGTCTAACCTTGAGGTAACATAGAACATGATGGTTGAAGCGTGTGGTCGAGGCAAGCTGCTCAGCTCATGGTCACTGGGAAGCAGAGAGAGAGAGAGAAAGATACAGCAAGATGCCTGAGCCAAGCTACAGTCCAAGGGCATACCTCCAGTGACCTACTTCCTTCACTCATGATCCACCTGCCTGTAGTTACCACCCAGCAGTCCATTCACATGATGGATCTATCCAATGACTTAATCCACTGATGAGGTCAAAGATCCTGTAATCTAATCATTCACTCTCTGAACATTCCTGCTTTATATAACATGACTTTAAAGATCCAAAACATTGATACATTGATTTCAGATTTTTTTTGGGGGGAGGGGTCCTGTGAAGAATGTCATTGGTGTTTTGATAGAAATTGCATTGATATTTTAATTATAGTATTTTTATAATCCCTGAATATGGGAGATCTTTCCATCTTCTAGTATATATTACAATTTCTTTTTTTAGTGTTCTGCAATTTTCCTTGTAGATGTCTTTTATTTTTTTCCTCAAGAGAAGTATAACTCCTCAAATGTTATAACATATAATATTCCAACTAGTATGAATTTTTTCAGTGTTTCTTAAGTTGCTGCCTTTGGACCCTTGGGCATCTTTGAAATTAACTTCAACAATGTGAGAGTTTCTGAGTTATGTAACAAGGAGAATTTATGAAAACCATTAACTTTTATACCATGTAATTCCCATCATAGCTACTGTGGAAGACTGATTCATTGTTTGTCCTCAATAAACCATATCTTCTGTTTCCTCATGTTCTTAAAAAAAAAATAAATAAAAAATAAAAAAAAAATCAAACTAAACTCTTGTTTAAACCCAACTTTTATCTGTAAGCTAGTGCAATGCTTTAGAAACCCATTCAGATACCAGATTGTTACAATTAAAAATATCATCTTTTAAATACAATTTCAGCCAAGATCATCCCCAAGAAACAATCTAAAATATCAACATATTACTGCATTCATGGTCCCTTTTGTTAAGTAAACAGAGGTGGAGCAATCCTTAAAGTGCAGGTAAGGAATAAGGGAGTTCCCCACAGCAAAATGGCTCTGGCACCTGCTGGGAGTCCCTTAGCCTCACCATTTACTTACAGGATTAGTCCTTCTGGTGGTTTGACCCCAGGCACCAGGCATATTCTATATCTCCCACCTTTTCAGTAGTCAGCTTCCAAAAAATTCATCCTCTGCTTGCAATTGTTTTGAGTGCTAGGCTTCCCCAAGAGGGCAGAGTGTGGTTCATTGAAAGTCCCCACTGGTGTGTCAAAATTTATGACTGAAGGTTTGGTTCCCATCCCCAAAGCCAATTAATAACAATTTAATAATGAGGATAGGGTTTTGAGAAAAGTTTAAGCGAGATATCAATGTTCTTAGACCCCAGGCATTTCCTTCTGCAGTGGGCGTGCTCAAGCCAACTATGGGAAGAAAAGAAATCACTGCTTCCCTAATCTCGCTTAACAAAGAGAAGAAAAGTTTATCAAAGTTCTTTAAAACACAGCTAAGAGAGGTGTAAAACATGAGAACAGAAAAGCTGGCGGTTCTATTGACTTTTGGTCCCTCACAGAAGAAGCTTTAGGTTAAATTTTAGCTAAAGTTATTTCCACACATCTAAGGCAGGTTGGAACTCGGGACTCTGCATCGGTCCAAACAATGCCATCACATTTAACAGAAACACAGACAAAAAGACACACAAAGACCATCATGCAGCTCCCGTTTGTTCACAACCCCAAGATCAACAATCTTGTGACTCAGGGAGAATGGAGGGAAGAGGGGGAGGAGCAGAAGGTTTGAGTTATAGGATTGTGGGCAAAGGGGTCAGATTGGAGGCAGCGACCAGGAAAGGCTTCAGGGACAGAGGCATGGAATGGCTTTGTCCCATAATGAGAGTTACTCAAACAGAGACAAGGACAAAACAAACGTAACACAAACACGGGCACACAGTTAACGTTTAACACGAGTTCAGAAGTAAAGATTAGAACCCAGTAACTGGCATAACCTGATGAGTTACACCACAAAGACAGACAGTGAATTCAACCTGAGAGAAAAAAGTAGCCAGCAAGACCTGATGGGTTTGCAACAGAGTCACTTAATGAGGGCTCATCTGTCCCTCCTCACCTAATGAGGGCACTTCCGTATCTCCTCACCTAATGAGATCACATCTGTCCCTCCCCGAGTCCTTCAAGGTGTCCCTTGCAAGAACGTGGCCGGTGACTTTAGGACACGTTTGTCCACCACTGCCAGGGGGAACTTACACGCTCTGCTGGCAGCCACTCTGCCAACCCAAACCGAAAACCGAAAAACCAAACCTGAACAAAAAGCTCTGAGCGATCACAAGGAAAAATGGAAAGAGGCGCCTTTCTTACCCTCAGAGGGGTCCGTTGGGATCTCCTTGTTCGGTGCTGCACGATTCCCGGCCAACTCACCAAAATTAAGGGTTCAGCGAATGTCGGAGGAAGAGACCACCAAGAGACCGCGGATCATGCAACAGCAAAAAGCATTAATTGAGTTCCAATCCATCATGCTGGGGCTCCGTGCTCACTCAAGAAGGGAGAGCAGCCCAGAGCCACAAGCAGGAGTTGAGCAGTGCTTAAGTACACTTTTTGGGGAGGGCGGGACTTTACATACATCACAGTCTCTTTTAAAAAATCATCATACACCACGGGAAAATCAAACAACAATTCCAAAGATGATTAGCTCATTCTTTGGTGGGAACAGGTATGGCAGAAGTGATAGGTCAGTTCTAAAGTGGGGTACACATTGAAACTGATTGGTTTAGGCCCTGTGATGCCTATGTGCCAGGCCACAAAGGGTACTAGGTTATTAAACAATCAGGCAGTCAGGGAAAGTTTACTGGGCAGTCCGGGAATTGTCCTACAAGCTACAGGAATTTCAGGTTTTGTGTATAGCATAGGAACGTAACAATACCTGGTCCTTTACATTTTAACTCAGACCTTGCAGCTTAGAAACTTTGAAACACCCAGTCTTTTAAACTTTAAATTTTACACATTAATTTCAATTTCTTTTACACTTACAGATTACTTCTGGTTCACAACAAGGGTGTCAAAGCCACCCTGACTTTAGGCAAATGAGGGGCAAGGGAGCTTATTTTGGACACTGTTTTTGGCTGTGCCCCTCATGGCAACCTCCAGCCAGATGTTATGATGAGTGTCTTTATGGAAGATGAGTGCCATGTAGGAGTCTTGTGGTTTTAATTGTGGTCATTTGTGTGGCGGTTGAAAGAGATGACTGGGTCCACATGGGCTTGAACTCTGCTGTGATTCCTCTTAGAGACTGAGTTCTGGAACTGACCTCAGAAAAGTATTGCCATGAATTGTGTTGGGATAACAGGAGGCCACGCATGAGCATCGCCCTTGGAAACTGAGATATAGGCCCAAGATGGCTTTCCACAGAGCACTGAGAATCTCAGCCAGGATATCACATTATTTTTTTGTGAATGACTTGGCAGCCATAGTTGAGAGTCAAAACACACATGAACCTCACATTCAAGACCTCAATGGGCCTGGCTTCATGTGACCTTTTGGCCACTCTTTGGGAAGCCTTGCCTTAAAGAGTTCTGCAGAGCTTTCATTGAAATCAGCTTCCTCACCATGTAATGGTTCCTGAATGAATTGATACCCACAGTGCCTCCAACTTCATCCTTGAAAAATGGCTAGATAAATACCATGAATTTTTTTGAAATTTTCATGACCAGGTGGCCCTGGAGAACCTTTGGATGTTCTATTGCTGATCATGAGTGTACCAGACAATGCCTTGATTGACTGGGTTTCATGAAAATGTTGTAGAACAGAGATGCTAGTGAGTTGGAGCCTCCTGAGTAGTGGGTGTAGAGAAGTGGACTATAGGTTTGTGAATAAATACCTGTGGTTTTACCACGTAGATCTGCCATTGGCTTCAAAAGACTTGTGACTGACATGGTGCAGGCCACAGATCCTTATATGTATAGGCATCTTGTTATATTGAGAGGTTTGAGGGCAATGTTCAGAATCCGGTTGCTATAGTCAAGGGGGAAAGCTATGAGGGATAGACCCCTGTTTTGAACATTCTCCTGGAGACCCTGACCAACCACACGTGACAGAACTCCCTCCAGCACTGTGTCCTTGTTGAACTACTTGTATTTCATTAAGCCAATACCAAACTCCCAGTGCCACAGTAAGAAACACCACGAAAATGGAGGATGATGACCAAATGGTTTCACAGACCACAAGGGGAGACACTTAACTACCAGTGACCACAGTTTACCTACAAAGGGAGAATTCAGAACTCCTTCCTCATGTTCATTAGAAAATAAGGAACCATTTTCTCCAGGTCACATAGATGCAGATCCAGATTTGATGGTGTCACTACAAAAGAAGCTAAATCTTCTGACAACTACATATATTTCATGTGCCCAACCTCAGAGGAAGTTTCTCAAGAAGTCTTTAGGCCAGCAGAGCTCCATGTTTGTGCAGTTTTTAACCTCTCCCTTACTTTTTGAAACTGTTCTAACACATCGAATGTTGTGAACTCCTGAGCATTTTCAGTTCCACATATGTAATCACAGGTTTTCGTACTCCTCACCACTAATTGGGTCTCACTTGGAGTGAAGTTAATGTCAAGGAATTGTTCTGGATGAGAGTGGCAAGATTTTTGTGTAGCACATACTTGCATACACATTAGATTCATTTTCCTATTTTCCATTTTAAATACTGATCCCTGACACTAACACATACCCGACTAGAATCTGAAAACTAATCCTAATATGATGGATAAAAAGAAACCTAACCGAAAAGAAATACAGGCCTTCCATAGGAGGCATGGTGTATACTTTGATTTGCCTTCTGCTTAATCAAGGGTATGTGTTATAAATCTTGTCAAATTTTCTTTGTAATATTTCTCCATGAGATATATATATATATATATATATATATATATATATATATATATATATATATATATATATATATATATATATTTTCTCAAAACATGAAACATATGTGTATTATTAAACACTCCCTAAATTCATTCATGTTCCTGTATGTGGATTTATTATCAACTTTTCACAAGATTATTCTCAGAAATATTCAACCACCTGAAATACATATTTCTTTCCTAGTACTGAAAACTAACTTCAATGAATGGTGCTTACAAATCCTAATATTTCTACAGTAACTGACCCAGTTTAACATCAATGCAAGTAGATTCCTATGGGACATGATGTGTATTTTGAAGGTCATTTTTATTCAACACTGGCACATTACTATTTCTTCAGTTTATGGAAATCATAGGATATATCTTACATCCACAAGTACACAAATTTATAGACATTTGGCTCAATTTCAATCACTTTCTCCTTGAGAACACATATATTACTCCATGTTTCTTTATGGTCTATTCACTAGACTTCTTTCTAAACACATTATTTTCGATTCCATAATCATTTTTGAAGCAAAACTCACACTCTTCATGATAAACCGTAACCCTAATATTACCATTAGATATATAACTGGTTGGAATGAATGTATGTATATCAATATAAGATTTGCTATATATTTTCAGATATCAATTCAATCCATTATTTAAAGTTGGAAATAGTTATATAATTTATTCACAATATTGTCTATTCATGCATCATCTCTAGATTCATCAACACAGGTTACAACAATTTGTATCCTCAGTACTAATTTATAAGTTTTCAAAATTTTGCTCCCCAAAATGGTGAAAGAAATACTCATGTCACCTGATGTACATATACATTTTATCACAGTAATATAATGGACACAGTATTGATAAATAAGAATGATACCCTTTTACTTAAATATGTTTATTTGATTTTCACTGTAAGATGTTAATTCTGGAAGACTTGAGAATTAAGAAAGATTTTGTCTATATTATTTCAAACAGGCTAATCAAAGTACTTTTAAATATATATATATATATATATATATATATATATATATATATACATACATATATATAACATATGTAATACATATGCATGAATATAGATAATATGTATAATTAATGTATTGTAATATATCTATGAGGTGATTATAATTTTTAAATTTTCTCAAGAAAAAAGAATGACTATAAAAAACTGTCTTAAATGTAAATTTCATAGCATACTACTCTTTGTAATGACATGAGAGAAAAATACATATGGAGGGATAATGAAAAAGGAAGAGAAAGAAGGAAGAAAATGAGGAAGAAAGTGAGAAAAGAAGAGGGAGAGGAGTGTTTGATGATAAGATAAAAGTGGAGGGGCTGGGTTTGTGGCTCAGTGGTATCATGCTTGTCTACCATTTGTGAGGCACTGGGTTATATTCTCAGCACCAGATACAAATAAATAAAATGAAGGTCTATCACAAACTGAAAAAATAAAAAATAAAAAACTAGAAATATTACCATAATTCCAAGGTTTTATGAATGTTAAATAAAAAAATGTTATATAGCCTTATGTAATTTCTACACTCCCCAAAGTAGTCATTTAATGTTAGATAATTAATGCTATAACTGAAAATCCATTGCTCTTCCCTCTACCTTCTGTGGCATGCTAGTGCTAAAATAAATTGTATTATAACACCAAAAAAAATTCTAATATTTCTACAGTAACTGACCCAGTTTAACATCAATGCAAGAATATTCCTATGGGATATAATGTGTATTTTGACGTTCATTTTTATTCAACACTGGTATATTACTATTTCTCCAGTTTATGCACATAATAGGATGCATATTTCATCCACAATTTAGATAATTTATACGCATTTTTTTACTTTCAATCACTTCCTGCTACAGAACACATGTATTCCTCCATGTTTCTTGACTGCTCTTTTCATGAGACTTTTTTCCAAACACATTATTTTCGATTTCCATTATCACTTTTGAAGCAAAACTCACACACCCGTCATGATATACCATAACCCTAATATTACCATTACATGTATAAGTGGTGGGAAAGAATGATTGTATATCAATATAAGATTTCTTACTTAGTTAAAGGTATCCATTCAATCCATTATTTAAAGTGGAACCAGTTATATTATTTGGTCACAGTATGGTCTATTCATGCATTACCTCTATATTGATAGACACAGGGTACACCTCTTTGTACACCCAATACTAATTTATACGTCTTCAAAATATTGCTCCCAGAAATGGTGGAAGAAATACTCATGTCAACTGATTCTACATATGCATGTTATCATAGTAATATTCAGGACACAAAATGCAAAAGTCACACGTATGATTGTACCAAAGCCTAAAAGGGAACTGAACATGGATTACTAAAAACATCCATGTCCAGGTTGCCTAATGCTCTCAAATGTCAATCCTATTGGTGACTACATATTTGTTTCTTCCTAAGATTATATATTCAATCTCAAAACTTTTGAAAATGTCTATTTTTTTTTACTCACTTTATACTTTGCCTGATTTCCTAATGTCTCTATTGATATCTGCTTTCCTACATATTTTCCCCAGTTCAACATTGTGACTGACCCTTCAAATGTGCTGACATTGACATTCACTCTCTAACCGAAACCCTATTGCTAATGAACTTTGGTCCAAATCCTATACTCACTCTTCTTCCAAAGCATACTGACTATCTTCCTGATTCTATCGACTATCCCTTTTTGATTAGATGTTCTCTTCTACATTCAATCATCTAAGGTACAATGTCATATGCCATTGTTTATCGATTTATCTGAGATATGTATGCAGAACGTAATTCAATACTATGTATCCCAATCAATTTCCCAATGCACTTCTGAGCTTCAAATCTTACTTAGATTTCTGTTTTTATACTTATATTTCACCTATATATCCATGTTAAGTAAAATGAATATTTTTGGATCTGTAGATGATATATATTTCATCATGAATTTTCTACTCACCTGATATACATATATATTTATCTCAGTAATATTCCAGACACAAAATACAAGGGTCACACTTATGATTGTACCAAAGCCTAAATTGAATGTGACCATGTATTACTAACATCATCCATGTCCTTGTTCCCTAACACTCTCAAATATCATTGCTATTGGTGACTACATATTTGTTTCTTCCTAACATTATATATTCAACCTCAACCCTGTTAAAAATGTATTTTCCTATCACACACTTTGAACTTTGCCTGATTTCCTAATGTCTCTATTGATAAATGCTTTCCTACACCTTTTCTCCAGTTCATCATTGTGAATGACTCTTCACATGTGCTGACATTGACATTCACTCTCTCACTGAATCCCTATTGCTAAAGAACTTTTGGTCCAAATGCTTTACTCAGTCTTCTTTTGAAACCTACCAACTATCTTCCTTATCCTACCAACTATCCCAGTTTGAGTGGATGTTCTCTTCTATATTCAATGATCCAATGTACAAGGTCCTATTACCATGATTATCTATTTAACTGAAACATCTGTGCAGAATGTAATTCAAAGCTATGTATACCAATCAAGTGCCCAATGACCTTCTGGGCTTCCAATCGTTCCTAGATTTCTGTTTTCATACTTATATTTCACCTCTATAGTCTTATGAATATCACAGGTTCCCAATAACATTATTCATACAGCAGAACAATTCCTAACCCAAATCGAACATGTTATTAACCCTAACCATACACTGTTCCCTCAATCTAACTTTACAGAAGAGCAGGGAAAGAGTTGGTCTTACAATACAGGAATTTAGGGGATCTTCCACCTGCTGAGAACCTCAAACGTCCATGCAGAAATGATGCCTGTAGAAGATGTAGGCAGCTATGAAAGACCTGAGAGAGTAAGAGTCACCTTCGATGGCCAACGACCTGGTCAGGATGAAGGGATGTGTCTGAATCTGCCTCTCTCTTCTTAGTGTAGAGAAGATGGACCAAAACAGGCCAGTGTGGAGAGCTGTTCTGGAGTGCCTATGGATGATATACCATTCTAACTTGTGAAAGTGTCACAGGAACTAGGGGCAGCCTCCATCTAATGGGGCCTTTGGAAGCAACTATTAGGACAATGTGTTTGCCAAGGCAGTGACCTCATTCAGTTCCTGAAGGAAGTGACCTCACGTCATTTCCTTGGTGTTCGAAATCTCTGAACATGTGGTCCAGGAAGCCAGGCACCCAGAGCCAGTCCCAGTCCCAGTCCCAGTGATCTCACTTGTTTGGATTTACGAAGGACAGAGTCAGTCTTTCTTGGTACCTACTGATGTGAGGATGGCCAAATGCGAGTAAAGCTCTGAAGAGGGCCCTTTCCTGAGAAACCAGGTTGTGGCTCACCGCTGGCTCCTGTCAACATCACAGAGTTGGACAAGGAGAACAGATCTGAGACAGAACAGGCCATTTCATGGAAACATAGTATGGCCCACCAGTCAGAGGACACTCCGGATAGTCACAGACCTACTTGGGGGAAGGAGGTGCATTTGTGGGTGTGGATGTGGGTTTGTGGTTTTGTCTCATGTTCTGAGAATAGGTAAGAAAGGCAGTTTGTTTGGTTTGGAGTTAATTGATTCTAGTAAGTCGTTTGAAAAGGCAAGTGTTTCTGGGTCTGTGTATCCCACTGTGTCCGTGGTTGTAGACATTAGAAAAGAGAATGCTTCAATGGATGTGTCCTGTCTAGTAGAAAGCTTCCCCGGATTCATACTTCCCATTTATGAATGGACTGTGGCTTGCATTATCGATGGGCAACCCCTGATATCTTCCTAAGTTCCTGTTTTCTTTCTGATTTCTGGCCACTTTCCAGAATAGGCTCATGGTTTTGTGTCCAAGATGTGTACCACCACCAAGCTCTGTGACATGGACATGTACTGGATAGCTGAAGGGAATGGCAAGCATCTCAGAAAACTTAGATATCAGTGTGATCAGGAAAGTCTCAGTGGAGAAATACTGCTTTGGTACCTATTGTTCTGTTGCCCTCAATGTCAGGAAGCTTTTTGCCTCTGGCCACCCCTTTGGGAAGCCTAAAGAAAACAGTTTTCAAATGGAAATCAATGGGGATCACCTGTGACTCTTTGCTTAATTGCATTGGAAAGGGATATGTCTGAATCAGGCTCTAGGTCCTGTGTTAGGCTTTGGCTTAGATTCTCAGCACATGATGGATGTAAAGAAAATCCCATGTTTGCATCCAAAACTAAATTGGCCAAAAGAGCAGTCATTATGGAAGAAGTCTCTCGCCTTCCCCTGTAAGGTTCCTTACCTCCTTCAAGTGAGAATAGGAACCTTTGGATCAAATGAGTTCTTCAAAGCCCTTTAGAGGCTATCCCATAGGTGCTTGGGTTTTCTCCAGAATCCAAATCACATAAAGAATCTATACCTGACAGTCAGTAGGCCTCAAAATGATGGAGCAAAGCAATATTAACAGCAGGCCTATTTGCTCACTCCTGGTTCCCCGGACGAATGTCCAGGCCACCCTGACTTTAGGCAAATGAGGGGCAATGGAGGTTATTTTGGACACTGTCTTGGGCTGTGCCCCTCATGGAAACCTCAAGCCAGAGGTAATGATGAGTGTCCATATGGAAGAAGATGAGGGCCATGTGGGAGTGTTTTGGTTTTAATTGTGGTCATGTGTGGGCGTTGGAAGGGATGACTGGGTCCACCTTGGCTTGAACTCTGTTGTGATTCCCCTTAGAGACTGAGTTGTGGACCTCACCTCAGAGAAGTATTGCCATGAATGGTGTTGGGATTTTAGGAGGATTCACATGAGAGTCACCCTTGGAAAATGAGATCTAGGCCCAGGGTGGCTGTTCGCAGAGCACTGGGAATCTCAGCCAGGTTACCACATGATTTTATTCTGAAAGACTTGGCAGCCATATATGAGAGTCAAAACACACATGGATGTCACAATGTAGATCCTAATGGGCCTGGATTCATGTGATCATTTGGCCACTGTTTGGGAAGTCTTGCCTGTGAGACTTCTACAGAGATTTCATTGAAATGAGCTTCCTAACCATGTAATAGTTCCAGAATGAAATGAAACACACAGTGCCTCCAACTTCAACCTTGAAAAATGGCTAGATAAATACCAAGAAATTTTGAAACTTCCCATGACCAGGTGGCACTGGAGAATCTTTGGATATCCTGTGGCTGATCATGAGATTACAAGACAGTGCTTTGATTGACTGGTTTTCATGAAAATGGTTCAGAACCGAGATACCAGGAAGTTGGAGCCTGTTGAGGAGTGGGCCTACAGCAGTGGTGGGCAGGTGTGTAATAAAACAACTGTGGTGGGGCCATGTGGATCTTCCATTGGCTTCCAAATGGCTTGTGACTGACATGGTGCAGCCAGCAGACCCTTGTATGTAAAGGCATCTTGTCATATGGACAGGATTCAGGGCAATGTTTAGAATCAGGTTGCTATGGTCAAGGGGGAAAGTCATGTGGGATATAAGCCTGGTTGGTGCATTCTCCTGCAGACCCTGACCTACCAAAAGTGACTGAACTCACTCACGCACCGGGTAACTGTTGAATTCTTTGTATATCATGAAGCAAATACCAAAATCCCAGTGCAGCAGCAAGAAACACCACGTAAAGTGGAGGATGACCAAATGGCCTCACAGTCCACATGTGGATACACTTATCCCCCAGTTGCCACAGTTTACCTACAAAAGAGAATTCAGCACTGCTGCCACATATTCAGTGGAAAATAAGAAACCATGTCCTTCAGGTAACATAGATGCAGACACAGCTTTGATTGTCTCACTACAATGGAAGCTAAATCTCCCGACAACAACATATATTTCAAGTGCCCAAACTCAGAGTCAGTTTCTCAAGAAGGATTTAGGGAACCAGAGCTCCATGTTTGTGGACTGTTTTCCCTGTCCCTTACTTTTGAAATCTCCTCTACCGTCTTCAAGGTTGTGAACTCCTGAGCACATTCCATTCCAGATATTTATTCACAGATTTTCTAACTCTTCTCCTCTAATTGTGCCTTAGTCTCGGTGATTGTAATGTCAAGGCATCCCTTTCTCTGTAGCCTATTCAGCACATATATTTTTACATGCAATTATAGAATCTTACCTGATACCACACGTACATTCTTGTGAGGTGACTGACTTGGCAGATACAAATTGTAAGAGATCACTCCTCCTAAACGCTGTTGGAACTGAAAATTCAATCTATGAGTGAGCTTCCTTGTTGAACAACATTATACATAAATCTATATTCAATAAAATAAATATATTTGGATCTGTAGATGACATATATTTCATGGTGAATTTCAATTGGAATATATTATGCTATTTTTAATGTCTGTGTGTTTGTGTATATATATATATATATATATATATATATATATATATATACACACTCTCCAGATTTTTCAAAATATGAAATATATATCTTGTTATACACTCCCTAAACTCATTCATATTCAAGTATGTATATTTATAATCAAAATTTCACAAGAGTATTCTCAAAATTATTCATTCACCTGAAATACATATTTGTTTCCTAGTACTGAAAACTATCTTCAGTGAATGGTGCATACAAATCCTAATATTTCCACAGTAACTGAACCAGTTTAACATCAATGCAAGTATATTCCTATGGGACATGTTGTGCATTTTGACATTTATTTTATTCAACACTGGTACATTACTATTTCTTCAGTTTATGCTCATCATAGAAATATATTTCATCCAAAACTTTGCAAATTTATAGGCACTTTGTTCACTTTCAATCACTTTATTCTACAGAACACGTGTGTTCCTCCATGTTTTTGATGGGTCTTTTCATGAGACTTCTCTCCAAACACATTATTTTCGATTTCCATGATCACTTTTGAAGCAAAACTCAAAGACACTTCGTGATAAACCATAACCCTAATATTACCATTAGATCTATTGCTGGTTGGAATGAATGATGGTATATCGATATAAGATTTCTTATATATTTTCAGATATGAATTCAATCTATTATTTAAAGTGGGACCAGTTATATTATTTATTCACAATGTGGTCTATTCATGCACTATCTCTATATTCATAGACACAGTGTATACCTCTTTGTACCACCAATACTAATTTATAGGACTTCAAAATATTGCTCCCAGAAATGCTGGAAGAAATACTCATGTCACACGATCTAAATATACATTTTATCACAGTAATATTCTGGACACAAAATGCAAAGGTCACACTTATGATTGTACCAAAGCCTAAAAGGAAAGTGAACAGGGATTACTAAAAACATCCATGTCCACATTGCCTAATACTCTCAAATGTCAATCCTATTGGTGACTACATATTTGTTTCTTCCTAAGATTATATAGTCAAACTCAACCCTGTTCAAAATGTCTAATCCTATCACTCACTTTATACTTTCCCTGATTTTGTAATGTCTCTGTTATTATCTGATTTCCTACATATTTTCCAAAGTTCATCGTTGTGACTGAATCTTCATATGTGCTGACATTTACCTTCACCCTCTAACAGAAACCCTATTGCTAAAGAAGTTTTTTTTTTCCAAATCCTATACTCACTCTCCTTCCAAAACCTACCAACTATCTTCCTAATCTTACCTACTATCCCATTTTGACTCGATGTTCTCTTCCACATTCAATCATCCAATGTACAAGGTCCTATGCCATTGTATATGGATTTATCTGAGACATCTGTGCAGAAAGTAAGTCAACACTAAGTATCCCAATGAAGGGCCCAATGCCCTTCAGGGCTTCAAATCTTAGATTTCTGTTTTCATACATATATTTCACCTACATATTCTTATAAATATTGTAGGTTCCCAATAACATTATTCATCCAGCAGAATAGTTCCTAACACAGATTGAACATGTTATTAACCCTAACCATACACTCTTCCCTCAATCTAACTTTACAGAAGAGCAGGGACAGAGTTGGTCTTACAAGACAGAAATTAAGGGATCTTTCACCTGCTGAGAACCTCAAAGGTCATTAAAGAAATGATCCCTGGAGAAGATGTAGGCAGCTATTAAGGACCTCAGAGAGCAAAAGTCATCTTCCATGGCAAACAACCTGGTCAGGATGAAGGGTTGTGTCGGAATCAGCCTCTCTCTTCTTAATGTAAAGAAGATGCAGCAAACCAGGCCTGTGTGGAGAGCTGTTCCTGGGTGCCTATGGTTGTATACCATTCTAACTTGTGAAAATGTCAGAGTAAGTAGGTGCAGCCTCCATCTCATGGAACCCTTGGAAGCAACTGTTAGGACAAAGTGGTTGCCAAGGTAGGGACCTCATTCAGTTCCTGAAGGAAGTGACCTCACCTCACTTCCTTGGTGATGGCATTCTCTGAACTTGGGATCCAGGTAGCCAGGCATCCAGAGCCAGTCCCAGTTCCAGTCCCAGTGGTCAAAATTTTTCGGATTTACCAAAGACAGAGTCAGTCTTTCTTGGTACCTACTTATGTGAGGATGGCCAAATGCCAGGAAGGTCTGAAGAGGGGCCTTTTCTGAGAAAGCAGATAGTGGCTCACCACTGGCTCCTTACAGCTTCACAAAGTTTGCCACAGAGACTAGATCTGAGACAGGACAGCCCATTATGAGGGAATTTATTATGGCCCACTATCAAACGACACTCCATATTGTCACAGACGTACTTGGGGGTCTGTGTGGGTGTGGGTGTGGGTATTTTTTTGTGGTTTTGTCTCATGTTCTGAGAATAGGTAAGAAAGTCGGTTTGTTTGGTTTGGTGGGAACCGATTCTAGTAAGTCGTTTGACAAGGCTAGTCTTTCTATGTCTGTGTATCCCACTGTGTCCATGGTTGTAGACAATAGAAAAGAGAATGCATAAATACATGTGTCCTTTCTAGTAGAAATCTTCCCAGCATTCATTCTGCCCAATTTATGAATGGTCTGCGGCTTGCCTAATGGATGGGCAACACCTAATATCTTCTTAAGTTCCTGTTCTCTACCTGAATTATGGGCAATCTCCAGAATACGCTCATGGTATTGTGTCCAAGATATGTACCACCTCCACACTCTGTGATACGGCCATGCACTAGAGAGCTGAAGGAAATGATGAGCATCTCAGAAAACGCAGATATCAGTGTGACCAGGAAAGTCTCAGTGGAGAAACCCCGCTTTGGGCCTTTTGCTTACATATCCTTCTGTTGCCCTGAATGTCAGGAAGGTCTTTGCCTCAGGCTACGCCTTTTTGAAGCCTGAAGAAAACAGTTTTCAAATGGAAATGTATGGACATTACCTGTGGCTCTTTCTTAATTGCTTTGGAAAGGGATGTGTCTGAATCAGCCTCTTGGCCCTGTGTGAGGCTGTGGCTTAGATTCTCAGCACCTGATGGATCTAAAGAAAAATCCCATGTGTGCATCCAAATCAAAAAGCCAAAAGAGCAGTAATTTTGGATGAAGTCTCTCACCTTCCTCTGTAAGGTTTCTGACTTACATCATTGAGAATACAGATCCTTTGCGTCAAATGTGTTCTTCAAAGCCCTGCAGACACTAGACCATAGGTTCTTGGGTTTTTTCATGACTCCAATTAACATAAAGAATCTAAACCCCACAGTCAGTAGGCCTCAAAATCGAGAATAAGAGCAATATTAATGGCTGGCCTCTTTGAACACTCCTGGTTCACAGGAAGGATGTCCCGGCCACACTGACTTTAGGCAAATGGATGCAAGGGAGCTTATTTTGGACACTGTCTTGGGCTGTGCCCCTCATGGAAACCTCCAGCCAGAGGTTATGATGATTGTCTATATGGAAGAAAATGAGGGCCATCTGGGAGTGTCTTGACTTTAATTGCGGTCATTTGTGTGGCGCTTGGAATAGATGACTGGGTCCACCTGGGCTTGAACACTGGTGTGATTCTCCTTAGAGACTGAGTTCTGGAACTTACCTCAAAGAAGTATTGCCTTGTATTGTGTTGGGATTTTAGGAGGCCACACATGAGAGTCGCCCTTGGAAAGTGAGATCTGGGCCCAGGTTGGCTTTCCACAGAGCACTGGGAATCTCGGGAAGGATATCACATGATTTTATTCTTAACGACTTGGCAGCCATAGTTGCAAGTCAAAACACACATGGACCTCAAATTTTAGACCTCAGTAGGTCTGGCTTCATGGGACCTTTTGGCCTGTCTTTGGGAAGCCTTGCGTGTGATAGTTCTCCAGAGCTTTCATTGAAATGAGCTTCCTCTCCATTTAATCGTTCCTGAATGAATTGAAACCCACAGTGCCTCCAAGTTCACCCTTGAAAAATGGCTAGATAAACACCTTTAAATTTTTGACATTCCCATGACCAGGTGGCCATGAAGAACCTTTGGATGTCCTATTGATGACCATCAGTGTTCCAGACAGTGCCTTGATTGACTGGATTTCATGAAAATGTTGTAGAACAGAGATGATAGTAATTTGGAGCCTGCTGAGTAGTCGGCCTAGAGCAGTGGTGTGCAGGTGTGTGTTAAAACATCTGTGGTCGGGTCATCTGCATCTGCCCTTTGCTTCCAAATGGTTTGTGACTGACATGCTACAAGCCACAGACCCTTGTATGTAAAGGCATCTTGTTATATGGAGAGGATTCAGGGCAATGTTTACAATCAGATTGCTATGGTCAAGGGGGGAAGCTATGTGGGATAGAAGCCTTGTTGGTGCATTCTCCTGCAGACCCTTACCCACCACACGTGACAGAACTCCCTCCATCACTGTGTCCCAGTTGAACTTCTTGTATTTCGTGAAGCAAATATCAAACTCCCAGTGCAGCTGCAAGAAACACCACAAAAATTGGAGGATGACCAATGGCTTCACATTCCACACTGGGAGACACTTAGCCACCAGTGGCCACAGTTTACCTCCAAAGAGAGAATTCAGCACTGCTGCCTCATGTTCATTGGAAAATAAGAAACAATGTCCTCTAGGTCACATAGATTCTGACCCAGCTTTGATCGTCTCATTACAAAGGAAGCTAAAGCTCCTAAAAACAACCTCAGATGAAGTTTCTCAAGAAATCTTTAGGCCAGCAGAGCTCCATGTTTGTGGAGTTTTTACCCTGTCCCTTACTTTTGGAAACTCCTATACCACCTCCAAGGTTGTGAACTCCTGAGCATTTTCTATTCCAGATGTGTATTCACAGATTTTCTAACTCTTCTCCTCTAATTGTGTCTTACTTGGGATGAAGGTAATGTCAGGGCATTGTTTTGAATACACATTGGATTCTTTTTCCAATTTTCCATTCGAAATACTGAATCCCTGACTGTCAGGGGTAGAAGGAATTCACCTTAAAGAATAGCCTGACACTTTCAAGAAACAGCCCCCATGGAGACATCCTGTCTGGGAGACATCCTGTAGCCAACTGTGTCCCTGAGACATCCTGTTGCCATCTGTCTTCCTGAAACATCCTGAGTTTATCTCACCTTGTGAAGACATCCAGAAACTTCGGATAAGAGAGCTTTCCCATCTCCAGCATATAAATGACCCTGTGTGAAAAATAAAAGTTTGCAGCTTGATCAGAACTCCTGTCATTCTGTCATCTCTCGTGTCTCTTGTCCCTTCATTCCTCCGCATCTAGGTTCGCTGCCCCTGTTGATGTGTCTTTCCAGCAGGGACTACTGGCATCCACTGACTGGGGCTCGAGCCTTTGACTCATTGGGAACCCCGTCCTCCTGGAAGACTTCATCAAGTGGAGCTTGCGATTGCCTCAGCAGACACCACCAAGAGACAGATCCAGGAGGAGAGTGGGGATGACGCACGGTGAGTGACCCACCATGGGACAAGCAGTTTCGCCACATGATTTGTTTTTGTCAGGCCTCAAGGAGTCCTTCAAGACATGGGGGTGTGTGTTAAGAAAAAGGACTTAATTTTTTTTTTCTAATACATAGGAGAATTGTGTCCATGGTTTCACCTTGAAGTGACCATTGATGGTAAAAGATGGCTTAGAGTAAGAGACTGTTTAAAACATTATTATTAAACCTTTGGCCCAGAAAAAGTGCCAGTTCCCACATTTTCTTACTGGAACTTAATTAATGAAATTCTTAAAAGTTCACCCTTTGACAATGGTACCTTACAACTTGTCAGGATTGGAGAAGAGACTATGCAAAACACCTCTCGTCTCCCCAAGGCATGCCCATCAGTTAGTATAGACATTGACCCTTCTCAGTCTCCCCAGGACCCTGGGAACCTTCCTGGTCCCCCTCAAAATACCACCCTAATGAATAAGGCTCTAATGGTTACCAGACGCCTTTATCGAGTTTTAAATCCCAGAGACACATTGACCCCTGGGACGGAGGCTACCTTGGAGAAGGAAGCAGCAAGCTACCATTCAGAAGATGCGCCACCTCTCAGGACCCTGCCACAGCCTATAGGACTTACACATCTACCTGCCTCCTATATCCCTCCTGCCTTTTGTGCTCCAGCCCTTCAGGAGCAAAATGCCACCCAGATATTTTTTTCCCCACTTCCCTTGCCTAGCCTGGCTCCCTTGTGAGAGTCTCTCCAACATAGACGGGAACAGATCAAACTTTTAAAAGAATTAATATCCCTTGACTCTGAGCTCTGTTCATTAGCCTTAGGCATGGAGTCAATGAAAGCTGGCCCACGGTGGTCTAATACAAAGGCTAAGCCACTCCATCAGCCTGTTCTCGCCTTCCCAGTCACCCGCAGTCAGATAGATATGCCTGCAAAGGCTGAGGACAAAGATTTAGAGGAGGATCAAGAGGAGGAAGCGGGGGAAATGGATCAAGGAGATCAGGACTCAGAGGATGAAGAGTTCACCCCTAGGCAGGAAGGAACCCAGAGTCTCTTCAAAAAATTAAGCCTGCGTTTTCTTGAAAAACATAAAAAGACTTGTGCTTACAATGGCCCCACTGTGCCCTACACGTTGACTTTATTAGAAAGCCACAGTGCACAATGGCTTACTCCCAATGATTGGAAATTTTTAGACAGAGCTACCCTCAGTGCCGGAGATTTCCTGTTATGGAATGCAGATTTCAAGGAGCACTGTCAGGAAACTGCTCAAAAAAAATTAACTAAGGCCTCCTCTAAATCCTGAACTTATGTTAAGCTAGTGGGCTATGAGCCATTTGACACTAAAACTAAATAGGCACGTTTCCCTGCTGGACTTTTGGCGCAGATTCAGATGGCTGGCTTACATGCTTGGAGATGCCTCCCTCAAACGGGCTCGGCTACCACTTCATTGGCAAAAATTTGACAAGGACCCAACGACCCTTATAGAAACTTTGTCCCCGGCTTAACCTAGCTGCAGATTGCTTGCTTGGACCAAGCGAAAGCGAAAGAACTTTTGTAAAACATCTTGCCTTTGAAAACGCCAACCCGGCATGTCAGGATGTTCTTTGACCACATAAGGAAAAAGGGAAACTTTCTGATTTTATTAGACTCTGTGCAGGGGTGGGTGCAGCCCATGCCATGGGTCTCGCCCTACGTGCCACCTTTACCAAGGCCTTTCACAATCCTCGCTCATGTACTTGCTTTACTTGTAAACAACCTGGCCATTTTGCACGCAAGTGTCCGAAAGGCAAACAAAGCCTAGGAATATCGTCTCCTCAAACTGGGGCTAAATCGCCCCCAGCTACCCTTTGTTCTAGATGTGGTAAATGTCATCACTGGGCCAGTAAGTGTAGATCTAAGACAAATGGCCTCAGACAGTCTATTTCTTCCTGCTTCTCAGGAAACTCCCTGCGGGGCCAGCCCCTGGCCACGACCTCCCCCAGGACAAAACCAGGGGCAATAAGGTTTGTTCCCTCCCAAACTCCAAACCTACCACAAAATTCTTCCCCACAATTGCCTCCCTCCAACTAGCCATCCCAAGCAGCGCAGGATTGGACGTCTGTGCTACCACCGATACAATATTAGACTCAATGCAAGGGCACCAGATAATACCCCCTAGAATTATGGGTCCCCCTTCATCTCATACGAGTGCCCTTATTCTTGGAAGAGCCTCTGCTACGTTAAATCGTGTTCTGGTCTTCCCTGGCATTAATGATAATGATTTCACTGGAGAAATAAAAATACTGGCAACAGCTATTAATGGAGTTCCGGCCATCCCAGCAGGAACAAGACTTGCACAATTAACATTCCTTCCCTTGGATTCAGGAGGCACTTCCACTGCCCAAACCTACAACGGGGGACAGCCTACCTCGGCTCCTCTGATGTATATTGGGTTCAGCCCATTTCTCACAATAGACCCACCCTTACCTTACTTATTGAAGGAAAGGAATTCCAAGGAATTCTAGATACTGGAGCTGATGCCACAATTATTTCTCACAAATACTGGCCATCAGGTTGGCCCATCACCCCATCCTTGAATGATCTAAAAGGGTTAAGAGTCAAAA
Organism: Callospermophilus lateralis; assembly: GCF_048772815.1. Taxonomy (NCBI): domain Eukaryota; kingdom Metazoa; phylum Chordata; class Mammalia; order Rodentia; family Sciuridae; genus Callospermophilus; species Callospermophilus lateralis. The sequence goes on from NW_027514034.1 coordinate 1,066,887, forward strand.
AATTTCCATGTCAGTTCTAGGGCTTTTAGCTGGACTGATAAAGAGGGTAATAAGGTGACTGTCACTCTTTTCATTGTTCCTGACCTCCCTGTTAACCTATGGGGCCGAGATATTTTGAGTCAAATGGAAGTTATTCTTGCCAGTCCCAATTCCATGGTGACTCATCAAATGCTTTGTATGAATTTTGTCCCTGGTACAGGCCTTGTGAGACTGAGACAAGGACTGGTGGGGACTATAAAACCCATAAAAAAAACAAATACATATGGACTTGGGTGTTCTGATTTTTAGTGTCGGTTCCTGACCCTCCTGTACCCCATGCAGATAAAATTATTTTGGAGACTCAGACTCTTGTGTGGGTGGATCAGTGGCCCCTTACCCCCCAGAAAAATTGGAGGCTGCCTCCATGTTAGTGCAGGAACAGCTGGCAGCCGGCCATGTAGAGCCCTCAACCTCACCATGGAATACTCCTATTGTTATCAAGAAAAAATCAGGCAAGTGGCATCTTTTACAATATTTGTGTGCCATTAATAAAGTTATGTGCCTGATGGGAGCACTACTGCCTGGAATTTCCACACCAGTGGCTATTCCCAAAAACTATTGTAAAATGGTTATTGACTTAAAAGTTTGCTTTTTTACCATTCCTTTACATCCCGAGGATAGACCCTATTTTGCCTTTAGTCTCCCTTGCATTAATTTCCACGGCCCTATGCAGAGATTTCAATGGAAGGTTCTTCCCCAAGGTATGGCCAACAGCTCTAGTATTTGCTAAAAATAAGCTGTTCAAGCAGTAGACCCTGTGAGAGAGTGATGACCACAATTTTATGGTATACATAATATGGATGATTCTTTAATTGCTTCACCTAATTACCATGACCTTAATAATAGTTACTTGGACATTTAGAAAACACTCACTACCTTGAGACTACAGATAGCTCCTGATAAGGTTTAAACACAGGACCCTTATACCTATTTGGGCCTTAAACTTCAAGATAATCAGATCCAAATTCCTAAAATACAACTACGTGTGGACCATCTTCACACCCTTAATGATTCTCAAAAATTACTGGGAGATATTCAATGGCTAAGAACATATTTAAAATTACCCACTTGTGTACTTTTGCCCCTTAATGATATTTTGAGAGGTGATTCCTACCCCTCTTCCCCTCAAAAGCTTACTCCCGAGGCATGACAGGTATTAAACCAAGTCACAGAAGCCATTGCCAAACAGTTTGTTACACAAATTTCTTATAACCTTCCTCTGGTTCTGGTTCTTTTACACGCTCCTCACATACCCTCAGAAAAATTTTGACAGGATTTCCATTTTTTTAAAAATAAAGGCTTCCCCTTGCTTTGGGTCCATTTATACACCACATCCTCCAAGTTTATTACCGTTTATCTTGCTCAGGTAGCTTCTATTATTATTAAAGGTCGTTTGCTTTCTCGACAACATTTTGGCAAAGACCCTGATAATATTTTAATTCCATATACTAATCACCAAACCCAATTTTTACTACAGAGAGGGGATGAATGGGGTATTGCCCAATCAGGCCATTTGGGAACAATTGATAACCATGTCCCCAATGACACCCTTTTACATTTTGTCCAGATACATCCATTCATTTTTCCCAAAATTACTCAAAAGGCTCCCAGTCCTCAAGCCCTTACTGTCTTTACAGAGGGTTCCAGTAATGGCTGTGCGGTCTTTGTTGTAAATAACCAGCCTACCACCTTTGATACTGTCTATCATTAAGCAAAGTTTGTGGAATTGTTTGCCATAACACAAGTTTTTATAACATTTTGTGATAATCCTGTTAATATTCATACAGACAGTGCCTACATTGCTCATTCTGTGCCCCTGCTGGAGATTTCACCCGCCATTAAAGCTTCTTCCAATGCGGCCTTTCTGTTTCACCAGCTTCAGCAGCTAATTCAGGCCAAACAACACCCATTTTTCTTAGGACACATCAGGGCACACTCTGATCTTTCCGGTCCTCTAACACAGGTAATGCTTAAGCTGATGCAGCAACTCCTACCATCTTTCCAATTTTTGGTGGCTCCATTCAAAAGGCCATGGAGCTAAACAATCTTCACCAACTAAATTCCCAGAGCCTTTGATTACTTTGTAAAATTACCAGGCAACAGGCACGAGAAATAGTAAAAGAATGCCCTGCTTGCGCTCTCTCTCTCCCGATTCAACACTTGGGAGTTAACCCCTGAGGATTACTGCCAAATCAGGTTTGGCAAATGGATGTTACTCATTTTCCTGAATTTGGATAAACCAAATATATACATGTTTCTATCGATACCTTCAGCAGCTTTATTTTTGCATCACCACATTCTGGAGAGGCTACCAAAGATGTCCTTTCTCATCTTGTTTCAGCCTTTTCCATAATGGGTAAACCAATACATATTAAAACAGATAATTGTCCTCCATATACCAGTGCCAATTTTAAACAGTTTTGTGCTACCTTGCAATTTTGTCATACTACTGGAATTCAATACAAACCTCAGGGCCGAGGCATTGTGGAACGTTCCACCTTACCTTAAAGACTTGGCTATCCCGCCTTAAGGCTTCCGCCCTTGTATTTACCACTCACAGGCATTGCCTTAACCATGCATTATTTGCCCTTTTTTTTCTAACCCTAGACAGTGAAGGCCTTTCGGCTGCAGACACACACTGGCATCCCTTTTCCAATTCTGATCACCCACCTGTTATGTGGCGAAATCCCCTTACAAATAAATGGAAACGCCCAGATCCTGTCCTCATCTGGGAACGAGGCTCAGCTTGTGTTTTGGACCAAGAGCTAGCAGCCCCAAGATGGTTACCAGAACACCTGGTTAAACAGGTTAATGACTTACCTCAAACCCGGGACGGAGGCCCTCCCCATGAGTACAATTTTTCCTCTTTTTCGGATCCATGCAACAATCTCTGTGAGGATCCTGCTTAAGGAACTTATGCTGAACAGGTTTGTGCACGGAGGCCTTGGCCCTCCACCTTCCAACATCATGGAGTACCTTTTTGCCCCCCCGCCCCCGTGAATGCAAGGGAGGATCTTGGACTCAGGCTTCCACTAGTTGGACCCAGACTGCTGACTGCATGACTAAGGTGGCTTACCTCCGTGCCGAGGTTGACCATAAACTCAGAGGAGTTCATCAGCCTAAATGGGTATGTGTTAACAAGCCAAAGATTATTCCCCCTAGTACAAGTAAAGCTCTCCAAAATTGTTCTGCAACCCGTACGCATACCCAGGCGATGCATGTCTCTTGTTATGTGTCGGCCTCAATTTGTGTTAACAAGCAGGGAAAATGATTTTTTGAAGCCTCCCTAATTAAAACTCATGAAGCAGGGGGGACCACTATTCATTATACCCCCGTTCTCTTTGACCGGGGAGGAGAAGGCAAATACACCAAGCTACAGTAAGCTGGGTGTCAAGGCACTGTCGGAAAACCTTCCGACTGGCCCATTAAGGCCCCTACAGGGGTCTCTGATGGTAGAGGACCCACTTATTCTGTCAAGCATCCTCAGATAATCAAACGTTTGAAACCCCAAATCCCTGAGCTCACATATCATCCCTTAATGTAGCCGAAATCCCAGTTCCCAGGTTTAGATACCAATACATTAGATATTTTGCAAACTACCTTCTCCTTCCTTAGTAATTCCAACCCCAGCCTTGCTGGAAATTGCTGGCTCTGCATGACAACAGGGGCAAGCATTCCTATGGCAGTTCCTATTAATTTTACTATGGACAATGATAATACATGCCAACCCGGATTTCCCTTTAAAAAATAGCCTATAGGCACTTTTACATTATGTCTATTAGGTGCGATGCAGAATAATACCTATGATATGGATTTTGGAATTACTTCCTTTGGAAATTGCTCAACAGTACAAAATTATTCCTCACCCATCCCATCTCTTTGTCCCCCCAATGGCACAGTTGTTATGTGTGGAGGAAATGTGGCCTTCCCCAGGCTTCCAGCGAATTGGACCAGTGACTGTGTTCTTGCCTTATTACTCCCTGATATAACTATTGTCCCAGGAGACGAACCTCTAGCCTAGACACCTTAGTCAAAAGACAGAGGCGGGTGATACAGGCCTTACCACTTATTGCCAGTCTTGGAATAACAGCTGCTGTGGGCACAGGTACACTGGCTTTGGCACGGCTATACACCCTTACCATCGCATGTCTCAACAACTTAAAATGATGTACAAACTCTATCAGAAACCATTAAAGATTTGTAGGACCAAATAGACTTCCTGGCAAAAGTGTTCCTTCAAAACAGACGAGGCTTAGATTTGCTGACTGCTAACCAGGGAGATATTTGATTGGCCTTAGGGGAATGATGCTGCTTTTATGCCAATAAATCAGTCATAGTATGCACTAAATTTAAGCAGCTTCAAGAAGATCTAGAAAAGAGATGAAGAGAACTATTTGAAAATCCCCTCTGGACTAAGCTTAATGGATTTCTACCCTACCTTCTTCCCCTATTAGGCCCTTTGTTGGGTTTACGTTTAATGGTGACCATAGGACCCTGCATTATAAACAGTGTGGTACAATTTATTAAAGAACACATTAATATTATGGCCTCTAAGCCCATACAGATCCACTATCATCATCTGGAGATGGAAGACCACGCTGTCAACTTTTAAAAGGATGTTCTACCCTTCTCACAGGCTTATTTCTTAAGTTTACATCCCCACAGATCTCTCTTTCTTACATAAAACTATAAGTAAAAGCTCTGACAAACCATCTTCTGCCCTTGCCATAAGGGTTCGTCTCCATGGGCCCTTCGGCTTGGGGGAAGACGCACCCATGGAGTGAGGACGTTAGGCCATAATATCGGAGGGTGCAGGAAGGACTGCAAAAAGATGGATCCACGTATCCCCAAACACAAGACCTCTGAGTGACACGCTCTGGTGCATGGCGGTTGGCATGCTTCCCCTTCAAGGCCATCTCCTCCAAAAACATGCCAAGGCCACCACGAAATCTGCTAGTAAAGATGCTTGCTCGGATCAGGAGATATTCTAAGGCCTCCTAGACAAACAGAGCTTCTAACCCCCCCTAAAAACATGGCCGGTAAGGTAGGTCAAATATTTTATATAAGAAAGGGGGAGATGTCAGTGCCTAGAAGGAAGTTCTCCTTCAAAGAATAGCCTGACACTTACAAGAAACAGCCCCCTGGGAGACATCCTGCCTGGGAGATATCCCACAACCATCTATCTCCCTGAGATATCCTGTCGCCATCTGTCTTCCTGAAATATCCTGAGGTTATCTAACCCTGTGAAGACATCCAGCAACTGCCGATAAGCGAGCTTTCCCATCAGCAGCATATAGACACCCTGTGAGAACAATAAAAGTTTGCAGCTTGATCAGAACTCCTGTCTGGGTGTCATCTGTCCTGTCTCTTGTCCCTTCTTTCCTTCCCAACTATGTTCGATGCCCACGTTGATGTGTCCTGCCGGCCGGGACACCTGGCACTAACCCATACCCTATTAGACTATGACTACTAATCCTAATATGATGGAGAAAAATAACCCAAATAGAATAGAAATACAAGCAGTTCAGAGGAGGCATGGTGTATAGTTGGAGTTGCCTTTTGCATGATCTAGGGTAGGTGTTATAAATCTAGCTAATTTTTAAATGAAATAGTTCTCCATGTGTTTTTAAAGTTAAAAAATATGTGAATACCTGTCTCCCTTTCTCTGTAGCCTACTTGCCACATGTATTTTATATGCACATATAGAATCCTACGTGGTATCACACGTATATTCTTGTGAGGTGGCTGACTTAGCAGATTCAAATTGTGAGAAGAGATCACTTCTCCTAAATGCTGTTGGAACTGAAAATTCAACCTATGGGGGAGCCTCCTAGTAAAAAAAAACATTATACATAAATCCATGCTAAGTAAAATTAATATTTTTGCATCAGTGGATGATATATATTTTATGAAGAATTTCGATTGGCATATATATTGCTACTTTTCATTGTCTGTGTTTGTGTTTTGTGTGTATATATATATATATATATATATATATATATATATATATATATACTCTCCAAATTTTTCAAAATATAAAATATATGTGTCCTATATACACTACCTAAATTCATTCATGTTCATGTATGTGGATTCATAATCAACTTTTCACAAGATTCTTCTCAGAAATATACATCCACCTGAAATACATATTTGTTTCCTAGTACTGAAAAGTAACTTCAGTGAATGGTGCATAAAATCCTAATATTTCTACAGTAGCTGACCCAGTTTAACATCAATGCAAATAGATTCCTATGGGACATGATGTGTATTTTGAAGTTCATTTTATTTAACACTGGTACATTACTATTTCTTCAGTTTATGCACACCATAGGATATATATTTCATTCACAGGTTCACAAATTAATAGGCATTTGTTTCACTTTCAATCATTTCCTGCTTCAGAACACATGTATTCCTCCAGGTTTCTTGACTGTTCTTCTCATGAGACTTCTTTCCAAACACATTATTTTCGATTTCCATAAAAATTTGAAGCAAAACTCCCACACTCTTCATGATAAACCATAACCCTAAAATTACCATTAGATGTATAACTGGTTGGAATGAATGATTGTATATCAATATAAGATTTCCTGTATATTTTCAGATAACAATTCAATCCATTATTTAAAGTTGGAACCAGTTATATAATTTATGTTGAGTGTCTATATGGAAGAAGCTGAAGGCCATTTTAGAGGGTTTTGGTTTTAATTGTGGTCATTTGTTGGTGGTTGGAAGAGATGACTGGGTCCACCTGGGCTTGAACACTGGTGTGATTCCCCATAAGACTGAGTTCTGGAACCGAACTCAGAGAAGTATTGCCATGAAGTCATGTTGGGATTTTAGGAGTCCACGTATGAGAGTCGCCCTAGGAAACTGAGTTCTAGGCCCAGGATGGCTTCCCACATCGCCATGGGAATCTCATCCAGGATATTACATGATTTTATTTTTAAAGAGTCGGCAGCCATAATTAAGAGACAAAACACACATGGATCTCACAATGTAGACCTCAATGGGCCTGGCTTCATGTGACCTTTTGCCCCCTCTTTGGGAAGCCTTGCCTGTGAGAGTTCTCCAGAGGTTTCATTCAAATGAGCTTCCTCAAAATTTTATGGTTCCTGGATGAATGGGAAACTCACAGTGGCTCCAAATTCATCCTTGAAAAATGGCGAGATAAATACCATGAAATTTTGGACATTCCCTTGACCAGGTGGCACTGGAAAACATTTCCATGTCCTATTGCTGATCAGGAGTATACCAGACAGTGCCTTGATTGACTGGGTTTCATGAAAATGCTGTAGAACAGAGATGCCAGTAATTTGGAGCCTTCTGAGTAGTGAGCCTAGAGTAGTGGTTAGCAAGTGTGTGATAATACATCTGTGCTGTGGCCATGGAGATCTGCCATTGGCTTCCAAATGTCCTGTGACTGACATGGTGCAGCCAGCAGACAATTATATAAAAAAGGCATCTTGGTATATGGAGACGTTTCTGGGCAATGTTCAGAATCAGGTTGCTATGGACAAGGGCGCAAGCTATGTGGGATAGAAGCCTGGTTGGTGCATTCTCCAGCAGACACTGACCAACCACATGTGACAGAATGCCGTGCAGCACTGCGACCCATTTGAACTCCTTGTATTTTGTGAAGCCAATACCAAACTCCATTGTAGCAGCAAAAAAGACCATTAAAAGTGGAGTATGACCAAAGGGCTTCACAGTCCACACGGGGAGAGGCTTAGCCCCAATGGCCATTGTTTACCTACAAAAAGAGAATTCATCACTGCTGCACCATGTTCATTGGAAAATAAGAACACATGTCCTTCAGGTCACATAGATGCATATCTAGCTTTGATGGTCTCACTACAAAGGAAGCTAAAGCTACTGACAACAACATATATTTCAAGTGCCCAGCCTCAGAGGCAGTTTCTCAAAATGTCTTTAGGCCAGGAAACCTCTATATTCATAGACACAGGGTACAACTTTTTGTACCCCCAATACTAATTTATACGTCTTCAAAATATTGCTCCCAGAAATGGTTACGAGAAATACTCATGTCACCTGATCTACATATACATTGTATCACAGTAATATTCTGAACACAAAATGCAAAGGTCACACTTATGATTGTACCAAAACCTAAATGGAAAGTGAACCTGCATTACTAAAATCATCCATGTCCACTTGCCTTATGCTCTCAAATGTCAATCCTATTGATGACTACATATTTCTTTTTTCCTAAGATTATATAATTAAAGTCAACCCTGTTGAATGTGTAATCCTATCACTAACTTTATGCTTTGCCTGATTTCATAATGTCTCTATTGATATCTGCTTTCCTACATGTTTTCTCCAGTTCATCATTGTGACTGACTCTTCACATGTGCTGACATTTACATTCACTCTCTATATGAAACCCTATTGCTAAAGGACTTTTTTTCCAAATCCAATATTCACTCTTCTTCCTAAACCTACCAACTATATTCCTAATCTTACTGACTATCCCGTTTTGAATGGATGTTCTTTTCTACATTCAATCATCCAAGTAAATGTCAGGTGAGCGTCGGAGGAAGAGACCACCCAGAATCTATCTCATGTAACAGCAAAGGGTTTATTGGGGGTCCAGCGTGCTGGTGCTCATACCTCACTTGAATAGAGCAGAGAGCGCTGAGAACAGCTTAAGCAGAGCTTATATACTTTCCTTGAAGAGGGCAGGGAGGGAATTTTATTAATGGATCAGGGCGAGTGGGCAGTTTGTGCGCAACCGGGTGAGGGAGTGCATTCTGTAGTTTGGCCGTTGGGGACAGCACATTCTGGGAACAAGATTAGCAAATATTTCTCAAGATTTCAACAGTGTTTTGTTAAGCGTACAGAAAAACAGGAAGTGACAAGTGCCTATTTTATTAACCTTTCATTCCCCACTTCTTCTTCTGGCTACTTTTAGTCATAAAAGTGATCATTGGGGGGTGTCACATTTTATGTCTGCTAGTGGGGTATTAACATAAGTTTAACTTGTCCAATTTGAGATTGGAGAAAAGAAATTACATGGTTGAGCAAACAGAGTTTATAGTTAGCAATAATATGAGGAATACACAATTTGAAAGGGTTACCAGTCTTTTCCAGTTTCCAGCCAGAGTCTCAACAGGCCGCAGGCTTGAGATGAGAGGTATGGATCCAGGAAATGATTCTGTCTACCTTTACCGCTGTAGGTGTTATAAGTAGCACCTGGTATGGTCCTTTCAAGCGGGGTTCCAGGGATGACACCTTATGTCGTCTTACATAGAAGAAGTATCTTACTTGATGTTGATTTGGAGTCCTCTCGTCCCCAGGTTGTTAGGCAGTGGCCATCTGTTTTCACAGTTATCCTGAGTTCTTTCAAGAGCTTTAAGTCTGTCAAGCAAGGGGGTGTGAAAGGGATCGTTAGGTCTTAGAGTTGGAGTTAGGTCCCTTACTGGAGGAGGGGCACCATAGAAAATTTCATAGGGGGTGAGGTTACACAAAGAAACAGAGGGAGTATCTCTTGCATGAAACAGTTCATAAGGCAGTAGCGTAGTCCAATATTTTATGCCGGTCACTAAGCTTAATTTCGTTATGGTCTCTTTTATGGTTCTATTCATTCATTCTGCCTGTCCTGAACTCGGGGGTCTATAAGCACAATGTAACTTTCAATAAATCCCCAAGGTCCTGGCTAACCCCTGACTTATGTGGGTTATGAACGCGGGTCCATTATAACACCATATTACTTTAGGCAGGCCGTATCTTGGAAAAATATCTCCCAGGATCTTCTTCACCACAATTTGCACTGTTTCTTTTTTTTCCTTTTCTTTCTTTTTTTTTTTTTTTTGGTGGGAAAGGCTTCAATCCATCTGAAAATGTATCTACAAAGACTAGGAGATATTTAAGTCCATAACTTGCTGGCTTTATTTCAGTAAAGTACACTTCCCAGAATTGTCCTTGTCTGGTTCCTCATAGGTGCTTTCCTGCAGGAAGCTTGGAAGGATAAGAATTAACCAATTGATGCAATTGATGGACCTGACAGGCTTTTGTTAACCATTCAGTTATTTCCTTTAACTGTGAGTCGGTTAGTGGAAAACTCTGTTCTTGATCCTTCATGAATGAATGTAGTTTCTTTGAACTAAGGTGAGTGATTTGGTGTACATTATCTACTGACATAGTTAGAGCTGTGAATATAGGAGTTTTTACTGAAGGATTTAGAAATTCCACTTGGGGGCCTTCAGGGTTAAAAGTTATTTTGGCCTGGAGCTTGCTGAGCAGAACTCTGCCCATCAATGGGGCCGGGCATTCTGGAATTACTAGGAAGAAGTGATGGATTTTTCCTTTCCCCTGGTCCCAGGTCCTCTTATTTGTCCAAGCCCGATATTTACTGCAATTAGCCCCTTGAATTAGAGACCTTTTATTTGATAGAGGGCAAAATGGGGCCTTAATGGCTGAGTATATTGCCCCTGTATCAACTTCAATGTTTACTGGGGTGCCCTCCACTTCAAAACTTAACCTGAGCTCGGGGAGGGGATCTGATCCCCAACTTTCTTAGTCATCCTCCAGAGTCAGAATGGCTGGCTGGCGTGGCTGTCTCTTTCTAAGGCTCTCTTTGGCCCAGTGTCCTTTTTCTTTACAGTAGGCACATTGATCTGAGGCCAGGGGTGGCCTCTAGTTTGGGCCCAGGTATCCCTTCCTGTCTCCATGTTTCTTATTTCTGGCCTATTTGTTGTTGTGACCAGGACCTTAGTCAATTCCTTAGTCTGTCTTTTGTTTCTTTTATCCTCCCTTTGCTTCCTTATCTTCTTCAGTTTCTCTCGTATAGTATACCTTTTTGGCTTCGCTGACTAAATCTCTCAAAGTCATATCTTGTAATCCATCTAAGTGTTTTAAATTTCTTTAAATATCCAGGGCAGCTTGCCCAATAAAGGCCATCATGACAGATGCCTTTTGAGCCTCTGCCTGAGTATCAAAAGGAGTATATCTCCTATATGCCTCCATAATTCTCCCTAGAAACATAGAGGGAGATACGTCAGGCCCTTGAATAAACTCTATTACCTTGGCCAAATTAGTTGGTCGCCTAGCAGCCACTAAGATACCCGCTATTAGAGCCCGGAGATAAGTGAACAGATGCTCCCTACCTTCAAAGGTATTGGGGTCCCTGTTTCGTCGATTCTAGGGAAAGCCGGGTTGAATATGTTGGGAAATTGTGTCAGTCACCCACCTGGTCTGAGGATATTATTTTCTAGCTTCCAGGAGGATTCTCTTTTGTTCCTCTGTCATGAAGAGAGTCCCTAGGTGTTCTTGGCAGTTATTCCAAGTAGGCTGGTGTGAAAACATCTATGAATCAACCACACCTGAGAGACGAGTGGGGTCCTCGGTAAAAGGGGGATTGTTATTTTTCCAGTTACATAGGTCTGAAGAGGAGAAAGGCCAATACTGGTAGGCTTGCATTTTTTCCCCATGACCATCATCAATCATTGGCACATAGGGACGGAGGGGGAGCATCACGGGAGTTCCAGGGTTTTCAATCATTCATTGCCGGTGAGTTCCTTTAGCCGGGCCAGGTTCCTCCAGGGGAGGAGGGGCTGTGTGTGCCACGGGGGAGTTTTCTGGAGGGTGCTGGGCTGGCTTAGCTTCCTCCAATGGCGGAGAGGCTGAGTCAGCAGCAGGGGAATCACTTAGAGGGTGTTGGGGGTTGGGAGACCAGGGCAAGGAATAAGGAGAGGGATGAGAGTCCAGTAGAGTTAAATCTTGTGACTTAGGCAGAAAAGAGGGTGGAGGAGGAGGAGGAGCAGAGGGTTTGAGAGATCGTGGGGGAAAGATTAGGAGCGGGGGCAGGGGCAAAGAAAGGCTTCACCCATGGAGGAGATTTGCAGAGGTAATGCCGGGTTAAGATATATGGCTTTTGATCTGGATGGCTATGTGGCCCTTCCTGAAAGACAATATCTCTGACTTTTTAAATTACTGAGAAGTAGAAAAATTCTTCTAAGGGCCATCCGAATCCAAAGGTGGGCCATTCTGAGGCACAGAGAGTCTGCCAGGTCCAGCGGTTTACTGAAAAAGAAAGATTCTGAGCCCTTAAGCGGAATTTGGTCCAGTGATCAAGGGTCAGGGACAGAGGCATTGAAGTACTCTTTCCCATAATGAAAAATGCACAAAGAGTAAAAGCAATGACACATGACACAGACAAGACAAGACAATAAAGACAGGCAATGGACGTCCAACACTGAGACGAGGACTGAGTAGCCGGCAATACCTGATGGGCTGGCAATACCGAATCTGAAACAAAATATCACTGAGTTAAGGAGACTATTGTTCCTCGATTTTCAGAGTCCTCTGGGGTGTCCCTCAGGGTGGTTGCCTGTGGCTCTGTGACACATCTGTCAGCCACCGTGAGAGAGAGCTCACGCTCTTTATTGACAGCCATTTTGCCAAGACCTAACCTGAAACCTGACACCAGAAAGAGGCGCCTTACGAATCCCGTGAGGAGCCTGTTGGGGTCTCTCGTCCGCTGCTCCCAGAACTCGGTGGAACCTCCATATGTAAAGGTCGGATGAGTGTCAGGCGAAGAGACCTCCAAGAGACTGTCTCATGCAAAAGCAAAGGGTTTATTGGGGGTCCAGCATGCTGGGGCTCAGAGCTCACTTAAATATAGCAGAGAGTCCTGAGAACAGCTTAAACAGGGCTTATATACTTTCCTTGGGGAGGGCAGGGAGGGAAGTTAAGTATACAGAAAAACATGAAGAGACAACTACCTATTTTACTAACTTTTCACTAACGACTATACTTTGCCAGATTTCCTAATGTCTCTATTGATATCTATTTTCCTACATACTTTTCCCAGTTCATCTTTGTGACTGACTCTTCACATGTGCTGACATTTACATTTACTCTATACCCGAAAAGCTATAGCTAAAGAACTTTTGGTGCAAATTCTATACTCACTATCCTTTCTAAACTACCGACTATCTTCTTAATCTTACTGACTTATCACTTTTTGACTTGATGTTATCTTTGACAATCAATCATCCAAGGCACAAGGTCCAATGCAATTGTATATCGATGTACCTGAGACATCTGTGCAGAAAATATATCAAAGCTAAGTATCACAATCAAGGTCCTAATACACTTCTGGGTTTTAAATCTTACCTAGATTTCTGTTTTCATACTTATATTTTACCTATATATTCTTGTAATTATCGCAGGTTATCAATACCATTTTTCATCCAGCTGAATGATTCCTAACCCAAATCAAACCTGTTATTAACCCTAACCATTCACTGTTGCCTCAATCTAACTTTACAGAAGAGCAGGGACAGAGATGGTCTTACAATACAAAAATGTAGGATTCATTCCAACTACTGAGAAACTCAAAGGTCCATGCAAAAATGATCCCTGCAGAAGTTGTAGGCAGCTATGTAGGAACTGAGAGAGCAAAAGTCATCTTCCATTGTAAAAAACCTGGTCACGATGAAGGAATGTGTCTGAATCAGCCTCTGTCTTCTTAATTTAGAGAAGAAGGACCAAACCAGGCCTGTGTTGAGAGCTGTTCCCGGGTGCCTATGGTTGATATACCATTCTAAGTTGTGAAAGTGTCACAGGAAGTAGGGGCAGCCTCAATTTCATGGGACCCTTTGAAACAACTGTTAGGACAACGTGGTTGCTAAGGCAGTGACCTTATTCAATTCCTGAAGGAAGTGACCTCACCTAACATCCTTAGTGACAGAACTCTCTGAACTTGGGATCCAGGAAGCCAGTCACCCAAATCCACTCCCAGTCCCACTCCCAGGGGTCTCAATTTCTTGGATTTACCAAGGACAGATTTAGTCTTTCTTGGTACATACTGATGTGAGGATGGCCAAATGCCAGAAAGCTCTGAAAAGTCGCCTTTACTGAGAAAGCAGGTATTGGATCACCGCTGGCTCCTCAGTACTTCACAATGTTGACCAAAGAGACCAGATCTGAGACAGGACGGGTCATTTTGGGGGAAGAAAATATGGCCCACAATCAGAGAAACTCTGGATAGTCACAGACCTACTTTCGGAAAGGAGGTGCCTTTGTGGGTGTGGGTGTGAGTCTGTGGATTTGTCTCATGTTCTCAGAATAGGTAGGAAAGTCGGTATGTTTGGTTTGGTGTAGACTGTTTCGAGTAAGTCGTTTGACAAGGCGAGTGTTTCTATGTCTGTGTATCCAACGGTGTCCATGGTTGTAGACATTAGAAAAGAGAATGCATCAATTGATATGTCCTGTCCTGTTGAAAGCTTTCCAGCATTCATCCTGCCCAATTTATGAATGGATTTCAGCTTGCCTTATCGATGGGCAACACTTGCTATCTTTCAAAGTTTCTGCTTTCTTCCTGAATTCTGGCCACTCTCCAGAATAGGCTCATGGTTTTGTGTCCAATATATGTACCACTTCCAAGCCCTGTGACATCGTCATGTACTGGATAGCTGAAGGGAATGGCGAGCATCTCAGAAAACTCTGATACCAGTGTGATCAGGATAGTCTCAGTGGAGAAAACCTTTGGGCCTTTTAATTATCAATTGTTCTGCTGCCCTCAATGTCTGAAAGGTCTTTGCCTCAGGCCACCTTTTTTTGATGCCTGAAAAAAACTGTTTTCACATGGAAATGAATGGGCATCACCTGAAGCTTTTTGCTTAATTCCTTTGGAAAGGATGTGTCTGAATCAGCCTTTTGGCCCTGTGTGAGGCTTAGGCTTAGATTCTCAGCACCTGATGGATCTAAAGAAAGATTCCATGTGTGCATCCAAAACCAAAATAGCCAAAAGAGCAGTTATTCTGCATGAAGTCTCTCCCCTTCCTTTGTGAGGTTCCAGACCTACATCAAGTTAGAATAGGAATGCTTTGGGTCAAATAATTTCTTCAAAGCCCTGCAGAGGCTAGCCCAAAGGTGCTTGGGTTTTGCTCATGTCTCCAATTCAGACAAAGAATCTAAACCCCACAGTAGTCCTCAAATTGGAGAAGCAGAGAAGTATTAACAGCAGGCCTATGTGATCACACCAGGTTCACAGGAAGGGTGTCCAAGCCACCCTGATTTTAGGCAAATTAGGGGCAAGGGAGATTATTTTGGAGACTGTCTTGGTCTGCGCCCCTCATCGAAACATCCAACCAGAGGTTATGAAGAGTGTTTATATGAAATATCATGAGGACCATGTGGGAGTGTGTTGGTTTTAATTGTGGTCATTTGTGTGGTGGTTGGAAGAGATGACTGGGTCCACCTTGACATGATCTCTGGTGTGATTCCCCTAAGAGACTGAGTTCTGGAACTGACCTCAGAAAAGTATTGCCATGAATTGTGTTGGGATGTTAAGAGACTACGCATGAGAGTCGCCCTTGGAAACTGAGATGTATGCCCAGGTTGTATTTCCACAAAGCACTGGGAATCACAGCCAAGATATCACATGATTTTATTCTGAAAGACTTGGCAGCCATAGTTGAGAGTCAAAACACACATGGACCTTACATTGTAGACATCAGTGGGCCTGGATTCACGTGACCATTTAGCCACTCTTTGGGAAGCCTTGCCTGTGAGAATTCTCCATTGTCTTTTATTGACATGAGCTTCCTCAAAATTTATTGGTTCTGGATTAATTTGAAACGCACAGTGCATCCAACTTCATCTTTCAAAAATGGCTAGATAAATACCAAGAAATTTTTGAAATTCCCATGACCAGGTGGCACTGGAGAACCTTTGGATGTCCTGTTGCTGATCATGAGTATACCAGACAGTGCCTTGATTGACTGGGTTTCATGAAAATGGTGTAGAACAGAGATGCCAATAAATTGGAGGCTGCTGAGTACTGGGCCTAGAGCAGTAGTGGGCAGGTGTGTGATAATACATTTGTGGTGGGGCCATGTGGATCTGCCATTAGCTTCCAAGTGTCTTGTGACTGAAATGGTGCAGCAAGCAGTCCCTTCTATGTAAAGGCATCTTGTAATATTGAGAAGTCTCAGGGCAAGTTTCAGAAACAAGTTGCTATGGTCAATGGGGCAAGCTATGTGGGATAGAAGCATGGTTCGTGCATTGTCCTAGAGAAACTGACCCACCACACGTGACAGAACTCCCTCCAGCACTGTGTCCCAGTTGACCTCTTTGTATTTTGTGAAGCAAATACCAAACTCCCAGTGAAGCCACAAGAAACACCATGAAAATTTTAGGATCACAAAATGGCTTCACAGTCCACACGGGGAGACACTTAGACCCAGTGGCCACAGTTTAGCTACAAATAGCAAATTCAGCACTGCTGCTCATGTTCAGTGGAAAATAAGAAACAATGTCCTCCAGATCACATAGATGCAGACCCACCTTTATTGGTCTCACTAGAAACGAAGCTAAAGCACTTGACAACAACATATGTTTCAAGTGCCCAACCTCAGAGGCAGTTCCACAAGAAGTCTTTAGGCCAGAAGAGCTCCAGTGTGTGGAGTGTTTACCCTGTCCCTTACTTTTGGAAACTCCTTAGCATATTCCATTCCAGATATGTATTCACAGATTTTCTAACTCTTCTCCTCTAATTTTGTCTTACTTGGGGAGTAGGTAATGTCAAGCCATTGTTCTGGATGACAGTGGGAACAATTTTTTGTAGCACATATTTGCATACACATTGGATTCATTTTACAGTTTTCCAGTCAAAATAGTGAATCCCTCACACTAACCCCTACGCTACTAAACTCTGACTACTAATCATAATATGATGGAGAATAATAACCCAAACAAAATTGAAATACAAGCAGTTCAGAGGAGGCATCGTGTATAGTTGGACTTGCCTTTTGCATTATATAGGGTAGGAGTTATGAATCTAGTCAATTATTTGGTTGAAAGAATTCTCCATGTTTTTTTAAAGTTAACAAATATGTGAATTCCTGTCTCCCTTTCTCTGTAGCCTGTTTAGCACATGTAATTTTATATGCACATATAGAATCATACCTGGTATCACACGTATATTTTTGGTGAGGTGGCTGACTTGGCATATAGGAATTGTGAGAAGATATTACTCCTTCTAAAAGCTGTTGGAACTGAGAAGATATCACTCCTTCTAAAAGCTGTTGGAACTGAGAATTCAACCTATGGGTGATCCTCCTATTTGAATAGCATTATACATAAATCCATGTTCAGTAAAATGAATATTTTTGAATCTGTGGATGATATGTATTTCATGATGAATTTCGATTGGCATATATAATGCTACTTTTTAATGTCTCTCTGTGTGTGTCTGTGTATATATATATATATATATATATATATATATATATATATATATCCACCAGATTTTTCAAAATATGAAATATATGTGTCTTATTATGCACTCCCAAATTTCATTCATATTCATGTATGTGGATTTATAATCTACTTTTCAAAAGATTATTCTCAGAAATATTCATCCACCCGAAATACATTTTGGTTTACTAGTACTGAAAACTATCTTCAGTAAATGGTGCATAGAAATCCTAATATTTTGACATTGCAAGATGGCCATGAATAGAGTGCATCACACCCTTTGTACTGCGCCACTTCATATGTGAATAAGGAGTTAGAATGACGAAAAAGTATCTTGTTAGGATCTTACAGAAAAATGGGTGTGCCTGGAACCTAGAAGAATGATTTCCACCACCAAGGTCCTGTAATTGAGTCTCAAACAAGAGCCAACTATGCGACCAAAGATCTGGGGTGACTGATCCGTGCGGCCCGTGCCATGGCTACAGACGGCGGGCCTCCACTGAGAAGCGACCAGCATGCAGGGAGAAACGTTGCTGCAAATTCTGTGGAATCCGGCTGGCTCACCCGCCACTGAGCCAG